>NC_138768.1:467138683-467151183 GCF_965119305.1 Pelophylax lessonae | reverse complement strand
AATATTGGCTAACCTTAAAATGTTTAACCGCTTGCCGACTGCTCACAGTATATTTACTGCGGCAGTCAGCCCCTCACAGGCAGAGTGACGTAGGTCTACGTCGTTCGCCTGTGAGGCTCTGGGGAGCGAGCGCGCGCCCGCGGAGGCGCGCTCCCGCTCCCGTGCGGTCACGGACCCCCCCGCACGTGTGACCAGCGGACCCGATGTCCGCCGGTCACTCGGCGATCGTCGGGGGAGAGGGAGAATGTCAGGCAGCTTGTGTAAACAAGCCACCTGTCATTCTCCTCGCTGTAAAAACACTGATCACATGGATCTACTATGTAGATCCGTTGATCAGTGTCCTTACAGCTCAAGCCACAGCCAATCACAGTAGAAAGCACGCCCCTAGGGACACATACAGCCCCTCCCTCCCAAATAAAGTTAACCCCTTCACTACCAGTGTATTTTTACAGTAACAGTGCATATATATAGCACTGATTACTGTAGAAATGTCACTGGTAACCCCAAAAGTGTCAAAAATGTCAGTCAAGGGTCCGATCTGTCCGCCCCAATGTCGCAGTACCGCAAAAAAAAATCGCAGATCGCCGCCATTACACGTTAAAAAAAAAAACACCAAAAATGACAGAAATCTTTCCCTTTGTTAGTAAACGCAATAACTTTTGCGCAAAACAATCAAAATACGCTTTTTGCGATTTTTTTTTTACCAAACATAGGTAGCATAAAACAAATTGGCCGAAAATTTTAAAACATTTTGCTTTTTACATTTTTTTTTGGGGGAATTTCATATAAAAAAATGTGATAAATATTGTTATTTTTGCAAAATGTACGCTCTTTTTTTGTTTATAGCGCAAAAAGTAAAAATCGCACGGGTGATCAAATACCACCAAAAGAAAGCTCTGTTTGTGGGAAAAAAAGGACGCCAAATTCGTTTAGATACAGCGTTGCACGACCGCGCAATTGTCTGTTAAAGTCACGCAGTGCCGAATCGCAAAATACCCCCTGGTCGTTTAGCAGGAAAATCCTCCGGGGCTTAAGTGGTTAATAAAAAAATTAACCTCCCATTTGTTGAATGATATTTTTAAAATATAAATATAATATTAAAAAATATATTTAGAGTTAACATTTAGATATTCATATATTTTTTTTTGTATGATTTCAGAAAAATGCCAAAGTGCATCTTTGTACGCTGCCCTCATAATACGGGGAAAAAAAAGGATTTTCCTGACATAAAATTACATATTTTTCCAAAATCGTTGTCTATGATCCTAACATGGATATCTTCTGCTGCTTTGAGCGAGGAAGACAAAAATATTGCTGCCAATGACATTTTAAAAGATGTCAACGGAGGGGGCGTGGCCTGGCGCAGCATGTGAGAGGACGTGTGTGAGAGGAGCTCCGCCGGACCGATCTCCTTTACCGCTAATCCTGCAGCCCTTCGGGCACGATAATCCTCCCTTCACCTCCCGCACACCCGCGGCACTGACCTCCGCATGTCTCCGCCGAAGAAAGGCTCGGAAGCTGCGGCAAAACTGGCTGCATTCCGGAGGCTGGAGAAGGAGGCCCCGATCCAAGATGGCGCCGGCCCGTCGCTCGTGGTGGAGGAGCCGGAGAGCCCTGCTACATCCAAGGTATTGGAAGCGATTGCCACCTGCCAGACCATGCTGACGACTAAAATCGAGGAGGTGAAGGTAGATATATCACTGATGCGTCAGGATATGCAGAAGCTAAGGGACAGAGTTGGTGAGGCTGAACACAGAATCAGCGAGGTGGAGGACTCCCTCCCCCCATTGCAAAGCTCCTCAGACAGGCTGCAGCAACAAGTACACCTTATCCTTCAAAAACAAGATGACATGGAGAATAGGCTGCGCCGCTGTAACTTGCGGTTCATTGGCCTCCCGGAGGGCTCTGAAGGTGCAGACCCCTCATCTTATTTGGAACAATTGCTCACTCAAACATATGGCAGAGAATCCTTTTCACCCACTTTTGTTGTGGAACGTGCACATCGCCTCTCAGGGCGTCCCCCCCCTCAGGGTGCACCCCCCCGCACTTTCATCGCTAAATTCCTGAACTATCGGGACAGAGATGCCATATTGCGCCTGGCCAGAGTTAAGGGGAACATTCCATTTGGAAATCACAAAATAGCGATTTTCCCCGACTTCTCTGCTGAGGTCCAGAGGCGCCGCAAGAGCTTTTTGGAGGTCAAACGCAGGCTGCGTATCAAGAATATCAAATACTCTATGTTGTACCCGGCCCGTCTTAGAGTGAGGACCGAGCCCACTTCTTTGAGGATCCGGAAGCCGCCATCTCCTGGCTAGAAGGACTGGAAGCTAGAGCCTGACCACCTTGCCCTGGCGACTTCATGACACTTTCTCCCTGATTGCCTATGCCTTATGCTGCTGCTGAGGTGGGGGTGGGCTTTGTAGATCCTGCGGAACTCAAGACTTTGTACCCCCCTTTCCCCCCCCCCCTCATTTCCCTGACCCACTGCTCCTGTGTTTGACCGGCGGAGCGCCCTAGCTCCACAGATGGAACTGATTTTTCTGTTCTCTTCCTATGGATTTCCACCTGCCCATAGGTTTTGCTACCCAGCGATACACCTGTTGGTTTTCGCCCCCTACACCCGCTCAGGCGTGTGTTTGTGCCCAACTCCCCTGTTGCCCCCTGCGACTTCTGCTGGACCTGGGCCCCCGGGCCCCCTTGCTTGTCCTAGTTGTATTTTGCTGTATTTTTGCTGACTATCCTGGGGGTCCCTGGCCTCCTGATCTTGTTTTTTACCAGTCGCATGTGGGCCTGTTCTGGTTGAGGCACTTGTTTGGGAACATGCCCGCACAAGTTGGGGTTGGTGCAGGGCAGGGAGGGGGGTTTGGGGTATTACCATTGTTTACAGTTTATAATTGGTACAATCTCTATACTGTTTCTGTTCTATGCACGTTGACCTCAAGTAATAACTGCCTGCTCTTTTACTGCCGTTTATTAATGTTAGTGTATGACCGTGGAATTGTTAGTTCTGTGGCCTTATTGCCTGAGATCCTGGGAGCCTCCGCTCCACGCTCCGTATTACCCCTGCCATGGCCGCATTGAAATTGTTGACGTGGAATGTCAGGGGTATGCGCGATAAGATTAAACGGACGGCTGTTTTTAATGTTCTGCGCCGTGTCCGGGCTGACATTATAGTACTGGTGGAGACACATTTGGAGGGCCGCGTACAGCAGTCTCTCAAACGGCCTTGGGTTGGCTGGGTGCATCACTCTGCATATAGCTCGCACTCCAGGGGTGTGGCGCTTCTGGTGGCCAAATCGGTGCATTTCCAGCTCCTAGGATCTCAGGTTGACCCAATGGGTAGATATGTTTTCCTTAAAACGTCAGTCTATGGGGAATTGATGCTTCTGATGGCTTTCTATGTGCCCCCCCTTACTCTGCTGTGGTTATAATGGAGGGATTGGCGTTCGTGGCACAATGCCCGGGGGCCCCGGTGATCTGGCTGGGCGACTTTAACAATGTGCTGGACTCGGGTCTGGATAGATCCGGTGGCGCCTCCCAGGCGCCGCCGGGGTCTTCCCCGACCAGGTTCTCCCGATTGGTGGAGAGCTTTGGTTTGACCGACTCCTGGCGCAGCAAGTACCCCGCTCAGCGTGCGTACTCCTGTTTCTCGGCTGCACACCATTCTATGTCACGCATTGATCTGATATTGATGTCTCGAACCCTGCTCCCCAGGTTACTGGCGGCAGGCTTCGCCCCACGGACTCTGTCTGATCACTGCCCTTATTGGATACTGTTGTCCTTGCCCTGCAATAGACCTCCCCCGGCCTGGCGCCTGAATCCCGCCTGGCTCCCCTTGGTGTCTGATGGGAACGACATTGAGGGGACCTGGACACAATTCTTTTCTGATAATGAGGGCACTGCCTCCCCGGCTGCAGTGTGGGAGGCATTTAAACTGTTCGCCAGATCCACTATGATTTCCAAAATTAAAGCTGTTAGGGCGCGGGCTGCTGAGGAGATCTCCAGGGCAACGGCGAATCTGCTTGAAGCTGAACAGGCCTTCATGGCGGACCCGACTCCGACGCATGAATCCCAGTATAAATTGACCTCTAAAGTCCTTTCCCAACTTGAATATGAGAAGGCGAAATCTAAGATGTTTTTCCAGAAGCAGAATCTATTTGCACATGGAGAGCGGGCGGGGAAACTCCTCGCATATTTAGTTCATTGTGAGGATAGGCCCCCGGTAGTTATAACTTTGAAGGATGACCTGGGTAATGAGATCACCGATCCTGCTGCGGTGACACAGTGTTTCCGATCATTTTTTAGTACACTTTACACCTCTAGGGCCCCCGCTGACTGCACTGACATGCATGACTTTCTGGACTCTATTGCCTTTCCCACATTGACACCCGACCAGTTGGCGACCCTCGAGGCACCCATTTCTGTGGAGGAGATTGCAGCAGCCGTGTCCGAGTTCCCTAGATCTAAGGCCCCTGGCCTGGACGGCCTCCCGATTGAATTCTTCTCCCAATATTCGGAACTCCTTTCTCCTAAATTATTGGCTTTGTTTCAATCTCTGTTCAAGGATGCAGCCCTGCCCCCTTCTATGCGGGAGGCGCTAATTGTGCTCATCCCCAAGCCGGGCAAAGACTTGCACGCCCCAGAGTCTTACCGCCCCATCTCTTTGCTCCCAGTAGACACTAAAATCCTTGCGAAAATTTTATCCCTCCGTCTCAACAAGGTGATCCTTTCACTCATACACTCGGACCAGGCCGGGTTCATGCCTGGGAGGAACACCTCATTTAACCTTCGCCGGTTATTCATGAATCTCCAGGCACAACACGACGGAATGGGCGGCAGGGTGGTGGTCTCCTTGGACACGGCTAAAGCATTCGACTCGGTAGAGTGGCCATTTCTTTGGACCTGCCTGGACCGATACGGCTTTGGCCCTAATTTTATTAAGTGGGTCAAACTTCTATATAGCGCCCCGGTAGCTAGGGTCCTGGCCAACGGCTGGCAGTCGACCGCCTTCCCTTTATCCCGTGGCACTCGACAGGGGTGCCCCCTCTCCCCCCTGCTGTATGCCCTGGCCGCGGAGCCCCTGGCGATGGCCATTAGAGCACATCCCGGGATTCGTGGCCTACGTAAGGGACCGCTGGAGGAGAAGATTAGTATGTATGCTGATGACACTTTGTTATATTTGGAAGACTCTCGAGAATCCCTGCTCACAGCCCTTTCTTTAATTGAACGGTACGGACGGTTCTCCGGTTTTCAGATAAACTGGGATAAGTCACAAATTCTCCCGCTTGACGAGAGCCCGCAGGCGATCGCCCCCGCAAACCCGGCCCTGCAGTGTGTATCCCGCATTAAGTACTTAGGGATTCAGGTGACAGCTAGCTCAGCAGATTATGTCCCAGATAACGTTCAACCCTTGTTCCCTCTGCTTAAGGCCAAAATTCAAGTATGGTCCAAATTACCTCTGGGAGTGATGGGTAGGGTCAATTTAATTAAAATGATTCTTCTCCCCAAAATTCTCTATGTTGTATGGCATTCTCCTATATATCTGCCACTCAGGCTGTTTAAGCAGATGGAATCACTCCTCAAGACCTTTGTTTGGGGTGCTAACCGGCACAAGATCTCCTGGCGCAAACTCAAAAATCCTACAAATCTAGGGGGGTTGGCCCTGCCGGATTTTAATCTGTACTATCTGGCAGCTCAGTTGTCCCAGTTCTTTCACATTGATAAAACGGATAGAGAACGCTTCTTGACCCTGCTCTGCCCTGGGTGGGCTCATCCCCTCGGGGACCCCCTCCTAGTTATCCTTAGGGGCGTCAGGGGCTCGCCGGAGCCCCTGTGCCCCAGATCTCTCCTATATCACTATTGTCGGATCTGGGAGGTGGTAGCGTCCAGGCTTCGGTGCCCTCCGTTCCACACACTCACCCCTCTGTGGCATAATAGTACATTGCGTGAGTTCCTCTCCATCCCTGACCTGTCGATATGGAGCGGGAGGGGTATTCTCCTCCTTAGCCATATCTCCACGACCACTGGTCTGCGGTCTTACGAGACCCTGCAGGACCAGTTTGCGCTCCAGGGCCCCATGCACTACAGATACTTACAGCTCTCCCATGCTTATAGATCTCAATTCCCTGACGGTCCTCCTGAGATAGAATCGGTCACCACCCTTGAGATTGTTAAAAGTACAGAACCCAGTCACCTCATTTCCATGTTCTACTCTGAGCTCCACACACCTTCCTCGACCACTTTAGCTTATGCACTTAAGACCCGCTGGGAGCGCAGTGTGGGGGCCATGGAGGATGAGGAATGGGAGGATGCCCTGGAGACGTGCCGCAGAGTGTCGCCAAAACTGTCGGATCGCCTTACCCAGACCTTTATAATACACCAGGCTTATCTCACCCCGCTCAGACTGTCCAAATATCACCCTGACTTGGTCCCCTCTTGTCCTATGTGCGCAGACCCTGATGCTTCCTTCTTTCACCTATTGTGGAGCTGTCCCCAACTACAGACTCTATGGCAACAGGTAGTCACATTTCTGCACGACAAAATGGGGTCTCCTTTACAGCTCTCCCCTAAGGAGTGTCTCCTGGGGGTCTATCCGGATGGAGAGATGCCCAAATCCACTGTCATATTTCTTCAGGAAACTTTGTTTATAGCGCGTAAATTGATAGCCAGGCGGTGGATGAGACCTACTCCTCCTACTCTAGGATTGTGGATTAAGGAAATTAATAGTGTCATCCCATTTCATAAACTTTTATATAAACATAGGGGGTGCCCCCAGAAGTTCAACAAGATTTGGGACAAGTGGGTGCAGTGCCCTGATACAGCTCAGTAGTGCAGTGGGTAACTATTTTATGCTGACCGCCCCAATTGACCTAATATTGTCTGCTCGAGTGTTGGGCCGAAGGAAAGTGACTGATTACTGCCTTATTTTTACTATGTCTGTTCTGTTTCTAAGTGTTAATCACTGTGTATATTTGTATATTTTTTTGTACTTCTGTGTGTTATGAATCTGATCGAAGTTTCAATGCACGGTCTATTTTTGTATTGTACCAAAAGTTTCAATAAACCTCACTGTTTTAAAAAAAAAAAAAAAGATGTCAACGGAAATCGATATAGAATGTGCTCTGCCCATTTTGATGAAAACAGTTATCACTTGAAAAAAAAAAGTAAAGTGTTGAAACCTGAGGCTGTCCCTTCTTTGTTACCAAACGATAGATCAATGTCATTTCCAATACTTATAAAACAATCACGGGAAAAAGAAAAGAATTGTTGCTGCCCATGTCATCAGTCTAAAAATGACACTGTTTCGCTGACAACAGAAATGGGTACGCAAACCTCATCGGAAGATTTCATGTATTACATCTCTGAGAAATCGTATGGGTTTGCAGCTAGTTATAGGGATATATCAAAAGATCATGACTTCTTCCTCATCTCATATTATATACACACGCCAATAATGCATTCAAAACCTTCAAATAAATATTTATCAAATTTAAATCCCCAATTGGAAGTTACACCGATAAATTCATTGTTTACATCTACGTCTGTTGCTGTATTATCAGATGATGAAAATTGCCCAAACGATCAATTAATAGCACCAGGACAAAGTGTTCTTCCACCAAAATCTTTGGAGTTCACTGACACACATCATTTTGTAGATAATGATAATGAAGGTTTTTTAGAAATAACTGAAAAGGAATTTGAAGAAGTTAATCCAGTACAAAATATGGATATGGATATTGATGAAGAGATGCTTACATCAATAGATCAAAATACCACAAACGATGAAAGCTATGTTCCGGACCTTTCAAAAATATCTGAAAGTGATGTTTCAGGGGCAGAGGATACATTTACACCTGAACAAAATATTTTGATGGAAGATGAACGCCTATTTGTGGACGAACGCAAATTTATTGTATTTGAATCTTCTTTAGATACACTACTGAGATATATACGTTGCCCCAAGAACAACTGCTTTGAAACTATCAAATCTTTCAATAAAAGTTTAGTAGGTAGTCTGCTAAAGGTTTATGGAACATGCATGGAAAACCATGAAATGCTGATTTGGGAAAGCCAACCTAAGATCAAAAATTACGCTGCCGGTAATGTAATTTTGGCCTCTGCGATCATATGTAGTGGTGCTTCCTTCACAACTGTAATAGAAATGATGGATTTACTATTAATTCCGATTTTTTCTAAGACAACCTTCCATCGCTATCTTAATCAATTTATATACGCCGGAAATGATCACTGTTGGCTAGAAGAAAAAAAAAGATTACAATCAACTTTGAAAAATGATTCGATTTATTTGGTTGGCGATGGACAATGTGACAGTCCAGGATTTTGCGCTAAGTATTGTACATACACCATGATGGACTTAGATTCGGAGAAGATTATTGACTTTGAAATAGTCCAGGTTACACAAACGACGTCTTCTGTTGCCATGGAGAAACTTGCTTTTCAATTGTGTCTTGATCGAATATTAAATGAAAAATATGATGTTCAAGTTTTGGGAACGGACAGACATATGGGCATAAAAAAAAAAATTGCGTGAGGAATACAAAACTATTTCACACCAGTATGATCTCTGGCACTACAGCAAATCATTAAAAAAAAAATTAGTTGAGGCAAGCAAGAAATCAAATTGTCAAGATTTGCAATTTTGGATTGGACCAGTAATCAACCATTTTTATTGGTGCAGTAGACACTGCAAAGGGATTCCGATTTTTTCTGGAGTAAATGGACTTCCCTACTTTACCATGTGCGCAACATACATGTGTGGGAAGAATGCGGAAAAAATATTGAATGTCTGCACAATACTCAAGATGAATCGGATCCTCCGGTTCAGTGGTTGATAAAACCAAGTGCATCATTCAAAGCCCTAGAGGATATTGTAACGTCGACTTAGTTACATAACGATGTCCCTCATCTGGTTATGTACTGCCGCACCGGTGCTATTGAAACGTTTCACAGTAGCGTGCTGAAATATCGCAGCAAACGCTTTCATTACCGGATAAACTCAATGGAGGTAAGGACCAAGCTGGCAGTTATGTCACATAATATGAATGTTGGACGGTGCCAGGCTATTGTTAGAAGAGAAACTTCAAAAACAGAAGAGGTTGGCACAAAAAGAACATCGTTAGAACACCCACGATCTCGTAAAAAATGGATCGTTAGAAAAATATACGAGCCCGTCTGCCATAATCATGTTTCGGAAATATTAAAATCCATTGCTAGTGTTGCTGCTGGAAAATTGGCACCGGCGTGGAGATCGAAAGAGGATCAGATGCCTCAAAACATAGCACCTACATCAAGACCGGAGAATGAATATGCTGTGTCCTTGCATAGGTCACGATTTCAATTACATAGGGAGGAAGTTTTGGAGGACTGATATGTTTGGAAGAGTTTGGAAGAGCATTAAAGTAATTTTTTTATACATTCGTTCTAATTATATTGTATTTTGTATATTGATTCACTTAATTTTTGTAGCCAAATTGGTATCAGCATTGTTTCAGGTTAGTCCCATTTTATTGTATGACAATGTAGTAGCAAAGTTTTAATTTGTTGTTATTTACTAAAAATTGTTTTGGTTTTTTTTAGGTTCTACTGTTCTACATTATTTTTGCAAAGTTTTGCAATTTGATCTTTCCTAAAAAGTAGTGAAAGGTATTTTATAATCTTTCTATGAGGTTTTTGTTTTATTTTGATGATAACAAACAAAGGTGAGTTTAAATTCATAAAGAATTAAAAATTAATAATTGCTATAGTTTACTGAGTTTATACATTAAAAACAGGGGAAGAGAGAGAGAGAGAGAGAGAGAGAGAGAGAGGGTAGGAGAGGGAGAGAGAGAGAGAGAGGACAGGGGGGGGGGTTAGAGAGAGAGAGGGGGGAGAGAGAGAGGGGGGGAGATAGAGAGACAGGGGGGATAGAGAGAGAGAGAGGGGGTAGGGGAGAGAGAGAGAGGGGGGGAGATAGAGAGAGAGGGGGGGAGAGATCGGGGGGGGGTAGAGAGAGGGGGGGAGGAGAGAGAGAGAGAGATTTTGTCTTCTCTTCCCGATAATAAATAATTATAAAATAGCATAATAAAATAGCACAATAAAATTAGAATTAGTAACAGCTCTAAAATAAAAAATAATTAATTCATTGTTTTACAAAGATATGCAAATTTTTAATTCCAAAATATTCAACAAATATAAACAGGAAAAGAAATAAAAAATTGTATACACATATATATATATATATATATATATATATATATATATATATATATATATATATATATATATATATATATATAGATCAACATTATATAAAAAAAATACTACAATTCTAATGCCATTTCGCCGGCGTCGTAGTCATTAGAATATCTGAAACCAGCGTATTCCCCTTCTGGGTCAGGAAAGTTTATCCGAACCGCATTAACAGCACAGGAAGGTATGGGCCTTCGATTTCCTTTGCCCAGATAGCCATGTATCCAGGCTGTTAATTTCTTTATATGCAGTTTTCCTTAGGTTTCTATTAAAAAAACAAAAAAAAATATTGATTAATAATATCAAATAAAAAAATTAATAATTAAGATTTAAAATATATATATATTTTTTTAATGGATATTGTGATATATGCAGTTTACCAAAAACATTCTAAATATAAATGATTATTATATTAAAGTAACATTACAAGTAATTTTTAATTATATACCAATTATCATCTGCATTTGGTTGTCGTGAGGTTCCCTGGTGTAACATTATCAAATGAATCATGGTATTGCGCCGGTCTTGTACCATATTTTTGAAAATCTCACAGTCTGTTATGCATATTAAACCTTCGTCTATGTTTTCTTTTACGTTTGTAATTTCTTGGCAGCAAACAGACTCTCTACCAGTAGGCATCGGAAGACATTTTCCACACTGACACCAGTCTTGCTTTCCAATTCTTTTGTGTAGTCTTCGTTCTTCTGCTGTTTCGGAGTCAGACAGTGTGGAACTCTGGGATGGAGGATTATAAGGAAAAATTGGATCTTCCTCTGCACTTGGCAACTTTGACCATATTTTTTCCAAAAGTTTTTTTCTCTATAAGTAAAAAATTAAAAAAAAAATATATAAAACCAGAAAAAAGTTTGCTTGATTTTGTGAAATTAAAAAAAAATTTAAAATATATAAATATATATATATATATATATATATATATATATATATATATATATATATATATAAATTATTTTTTGTTTTTGTATTTTTTAAAAAACTGTTGCATAGCTAGAAACTGTAAACCATCTTCAGTTTAAAAATAAAATGTTAAAGAAAATGTTGTCATTATTAATTACACTCACAATACAGTATGCTATTGATGCTATGATGCTAAGCATTGTTATCCTTAAAAATAAAAAATAAAAAAAAGGTCTAGAAAGGCATATTGCGCTAGTATGGAGGAGGAGGAGGAGTAGGAGGATCGCTGTGACAATAGCAAATTTTCATTTGCTATTGTGACACAATTGGTGGGCTCAGGAAGCACTGCTCTGCGCCCCAGGACCACCCTTTCCATTGCCCTATTAGAGCCTCTGGCTGTAATTAGGTGATTGTAAAAAAAAAAAATAACATTGCACTCCATGCGTCTGGCGCCATTCATGCAGATTAGGGGGCCGGACGCATGGATGGGGGGGCGGCGCCCCTGCGCCCTCAACACACCATCCGTCACTGCTTACCTGTAAGTAAAACGATAATAGTGCAGTATACTACCGCTTTAAAGATAAGTTGTGTCAGTTGCATTTACATGAATTACATAAAGTGTATAGGCACTATAAAAATGGATGTACAAGTACATTCCCTATCCGTTTTGGTAAACTACTTACCCTTTCCTCCACTGATTGGCTTGCAGGCATATCATCTTGGACCATGGATTCAATATTTTCGGATTCCTTGCCTGCCTTTTAAAAAAGAAAATAAAAATAAGATAAATGAATATTTTGTTCTATAGTATGACGAGCTTTCTATAGATATGATAAAGGATTCATCAATTTCTGCATCAGTTTGCATATAGTTTTGTTATGTTATTAAAAATTGACACTGTGTGTGTGATATAAAAAACAAAAAAAAGTACCGTAGATTTTTTTACAAGAACAATATAAATAAAAGAGCTTACCATAGTTATTGTTTTCGATAGATAAACTGTTATAAATTCTTTAACAAAAAAAAAAATAGAGATTAATTCTTAAAATAATATCAATTATACAATCACAGTTCTTTATGTGATTTCATTGAGATATTTAAAATAATGCTCACAGCACTCAAACATAGATTTTCAATTTTAAAATTAGGGATATGACGCTGAGCATGTGCACCTAACTTTTTTGGTCAACCATGGCGAGCCCTGTTCTGAGTTGAACCACTCATGTTCAAACGATGTATGGTCTTGGACACCGTACTGCACTTCAGTTTCAGGGTCTTGACAATCTTCTTATCGCCTAGGCCATGTTTGTGTAGAGCAAAATCATTTTTTTTAATCC
>NC_138768.1:466661183-467133683 GCF_965119305.1 Pelophylax lessonae | reverse complement strand
TCACCCACGGGGTAATTTATCTCGGGACTGCTCAGGGATTTAGAAAAAAAGGCGACTGGATGAAGTGGTGAAGTGTGGGTAGGTCGTTGGGAGAGTATTGCTCCTACTGCCAGGTTTGACGCATCTACCTCCAGAATGTATTGGAGGGATGGGTCTGGATGGCGTAATATGGGAGCGGAAGTAAACCTTGTCTTTAACAAGTGGAAAGCCTTATTTGCTTCTTCTGACCATTTAAATGGTATTTTTATGCTAGTGAGCTGTGTGAGGGGTCTCACAATAGCAGAAAAGTTTTTTATGAACTTCCTGTAGAAATTTGAAAATCCCAGGAATCGCTGTAGCGCCTTGCGTGTAGTTGGTGTAGGCCAATCCTGAATGCAGGATATTTTACTCATGTCCATCTCGATTCCTGTTTTGGATATGATGTAGCCTAGAAAGAGTACCTCATCTTTATGGAACAAGCATTTCTTCAGCTTCACATAAAGATTATGTGCAAGCAATCTCGATAATACAAGTCTTACATGTCTTATGTGTTCAGACAGGGTCCGTGAATATATAAGTATATCGTACAGATATACCACAACACAGACATCTAGTAAGTCTTTAAAAATATCGTTTATAAATCGTTGGAAAACTGCAGGGGCATTGCATAGGCCGAATGGCATCACAAGATATTCGAACAATCCGTATCTAGTTCTGAACGCAGTCTTCCACTCGTGTCCATCACGGATTCGAATGAGATTGTATGCTCCTTTCAGGTCTAATTTTGAAAAATAGGTAGCTCCACGCACCTGCTCAATGAGCTCAGGGATAAGCGGTAGAGGATAGCGATCTTTTATTGTGATAGCATTCAATTTCCTGTAGTCGATGATAGGTCTGAGACTTGAATCTTTATTGCGAACAAAAAAGAGTCCTGCTGCTGTGGAAGAAGTGGAAGGTCTAATAAAACCTTTTTCCAAGTTCTCATCCAAATAGGTTTTGAGATGGGCAAGTTCATCCTGTGAAAGAGGATAAACATGACCGAACGGCAATTTGCTATTTGGGAGTAGATCAATGCTACAATCATAGTCTCGATGAGGAGGTAATGCTTGAGCATTTTTCTCAAGAAAAACCTCAGAAAGATCCTGATAACATAGTGGTGCAATCTCATCTGTCACCACAGACAGAATCTTCCCGGAAAACGGGAGGTTACACGTTTCCTCGCAATAACAAGAAGGGAAGGTCAAGGACCGTTTCTTCCAATCTATGGTTGGTTGGTGTGTGTGCAACCAGGGGTATTAAATCGAAGGTAGAAGTCTCCCTATGAGACTCGTTAATAGTGACTAGAAGTGCTTGTGTCTGATCGGTGATCGGACCAGAGGATAACGGAACACCGGTAATAAGACTTACTGAGACAGGCTTGAGTTTAGAAATAATAGGAATTTTATTTAAAGCAGCAAAACATATATCCATATAATTTCCACAAGATCCTGTGTCAATCATGGCCTTAGTAGTAATCCTGTTCTGGTCCCACTGTAATGTCAAAAAAACAGAAATGTAGGGGTTAGTGAATGAAGTTGTCAATCCTCCTAGAGAGACATGTGAACACTCACCCTTCTTTTTGTTGACTAGGGGACAGACGTTTATCTTGTGATCCGGGGATGCACAGTACAAGCAGAGATTTTCATTTCGTCTTTTGGCTTTTTCCATAGTTGATAGCGGTGGGCGTATGGTTCCTACCTCCATAGGAACGGCCAGACTCCGAGAGGAAACGGATAATGGCATTCCCATCTTTTCAGCCTTTCTTTCTCGTAGTCTTCTATCTATGGTAATACTGAGTTGTATTAATGCATCCAGGGTTTTTGGCAGATCCGCTCGGGCGAGCTCGTCCTTAACGGCTTCTGATAGGCCAAGCCTAAATTGGGTTTTCAGAGATGCATCATTCCATTCTGAATCAAGGGTCCATCTCTTGAACTCTGCGACAAAGTCTTCCACAGGCCTCCTTCCTTGTTTCAAGGATCTTAACTGAAGATCAGCAGTACTCTGCCTATTGGGGTCATCATATAGGCTAGTGAGCTCTGCCAGGAACAAGGCATAGGAGTTGAGAAGCTGGTCGTTTTTCTCAAAAAGAGAATCTGCCCAGGCTCGAGGATCGCTTGATAGGTAAGAAATAATAGTACAAACCTTAATGTGATCAGTAAGGTAGGTACGAGGTTTTAGCAAAAAAAGTAACTCACATGCGTTTTTAAATTCGCGAAATTTTTTGCGATCGCCTGTAAATACCAAAGGGGGATTTATCTTGGGTTCAGGGGACTGAGCAGAGGTAAGTTGTGTCAGTCTAATTACCTGCTGCGACAGAGCCTGATTGTCTTCTTTTAATTCAGCAAGTGCGTGTATTAACGCAGATACTTGCTGTTTTAATTGTGTCACCTGAGTGGTTATTTCTGGAACTATTTCTGCTGAATCCATTTTTAGGTTCGTTCAATCTGTAACGCTCCTGCGTTTTTATATGGTGTGGATTTTCAGCTGCAGAAATAGTTCCACGTCAGCAGTCATGTAAGAGATATGCTGAGACACCATTCCCAACCTCAATGACTCATCATGTGTGGAAGGTCTTATTTCAGCCAGTAAATACACACAATTAGCAAGCTGGTTCTTAGAGTGACTTTATGCATGTGGTAACACAATGATGAAGGTTGAGTGGAGGTGGTAGGTGATAGACACTTGAAGGTGAGACAGTAGCAGATGGATGCAGGAAGGTTTAGCAATGTTGTATGATAGCAGATGATAGAATAGCAGGTGGACATACAAAAGAGATCAACCCAGTGCAGAAAAGTAGCAGTAGTCTCAAGAGCTAGCAATCTAGTTTATGCAGATGTGATAAACAGTCTCTACTATGCAGAGCTAGATAGTGTAAGCTTAGTATAAGTTTATAGAGAATTCCCCTGTGGGGTACTTAGCACTATTAGCGATACAGCCGAAGGGTGGTTCAGGAGAGGCGGATGATCCAGTAGCGGGATACAGGGATCAGCGCAGCGAGGTTCCGTCAGCGAAGTAAGCTTGCAAGCATGGAAGCTTCAAGCAAGGTTAGCATCCAGATAAGGGTGTTTGAACGAACACATGTGAGTGAGAACCGACGCCTTAAATAGCCATCTAGTCCGGCGCTGAGTGATGACAGCTCCAGTCTTAAAGGTGTATGCGCACCTTTCCAAAAGTAAATGGTAGGGCGCATACACTTGTGGAAAGTGTAATTTAGGGTACCAAAGGGGGCGCTTTTTTTTGCCAGCCCATCGCCCAAAAGCCAACTCCACCCAGGACACAAAGGACTCTAAGTCCGCTGTCAGTGCGTCGATGGATGGTTGGGACCCGGAGGGCCCCACAGCCTCAGAGATGGGATCAGGTGGGGAGATGTGCTCTAAAAGACTCTAAAAAAAAAAAAGACTCCATGAGTCACCAGGGGGACCCCACAAAAAAGTGTAAAACACTACTAAAAGGGACACCCCCCCTCTCTGGCAGAACACCTGGTTGTCAGTCACAGAGCCCCAATCAATCCTCTGCAGAGAGGGAGAGGACCCCCAACACCCTGAAGAAACCAGGCACTACAGCCACCAGGAGAATCTGCACTGCACGTACAGTGATCAGGAAAGGATCCAGGAGTCAGCATCAGGGGATGAGGAGGGGCTGCCACTGCCGAAATCACCACCCATAGGGCTCCACTGTCATGGCCGCCGTTGTTTTCTATGGCAAATCACCGCAAAATGCCTGCTGGACTACACAAACATGGCCGTCATGCATTGCAGCACAAAGGCTACAGCAAAACTGCGGCCCTGCGCAGCTCCCAGGGACCAGGAGGGATCCCTAGGCCCCAGAATTTGTTTTTGGGGGGGGGGGGCAGCATTTCATTCTCAGACCCAGGCAGCACAATGTCTTGGGCCAGCCCTGGCTAAGAGAGTGATATGAGGGATACATAAAGAATTGTAAACCTATTGAGTTGGGTATATGGGTCAGATAAGTTCTGAAACCACATCTTTAGGCTACAATACCCCTATGAATAAAGTTCTTGAAAGGGAAGTGGAGGATATTTTATAACCTTCTTCGAGGGTCCTACAACCTTACTAGGTTTTAAGCAGAGGGAAGCCTCTGGTATGCCCGAATGTAAGGGACTGCATATTGTGCATTTGTGCAGCCAGAACTTCTGGCCCTTCCATGTCCCTGGGAATAGAAGGTCTGCAATAAAAGTGATACATGTATAACTAATCTCACATATATATAGAGGATCAAAAATTGTGTGTTACCTACGCCCAGCACCAGAAAATAGAAGCAGACAAAAGGACATCAGCATAGACAACAATGTTATGTATTTCCGAAGTGCAGCTAGATAGACCAACCCAGAAAAGACTCAACATAACCTTCATAGTTGTGTATTTTAAAAGTGCAATAAGCTAGGGCTATATAATATAGTCAGGTCCATAAATATTGGGACATCAACACAATTCTAATCTTTTTGGCTCTATACACCACCACATAGGATTTGAAATGAAACAAACAAGATGTGCTTTAACTGCAGACTTTCAGCTTTAATTTGAGGGAATTTACATCCAAATCAGGTGAACGGTGTAGGAATTACAACAGTTTGTATATGTGCCTCCCACTTTCTAAAGGGACCAAAAGTAAATGGGACAGATTACCAATCATAAAATCAAACTTTCACTTTTTAATACTTGCTTGCAAATCCTTTGCAGTCAATTACAGCCTGAAGTCTGGAACACATAGACATCACCAGACGCTGGGTTTCATCCCTGGTGATGCTCTGCCAGGCCTCTACTGCAACTGTCTTCAGTTCCTGCTTGTTCTTGGGGCATTTTCCCTTCAGTTTTGTCTTTAGCAAGTGAAATGCATGTTCAATCGGATTCAGGTCAGGTGATTGACTTGGCCATTGCATAACATTCCACTTCTTTCCCTTAAAAAACTCTTTGGTTGCTTTCGCAGTATGCTTTGGGTCATTGCAATGTGAAGTGCCGTCCAATGAGTTCTAAAGCATTTGGCTGAATATGAGCAGATAATATTGCCCGAAATACTTCAGAATTCATCCTGCTGCTTTTGTCAGTCACATCATCAATAAATACAAGAGAACCAGTTCCATTGGCAGCCATACATGCACATGCCATGACACTACCACCACCATGCTTCACTGATAAGTTGGTAGGCTTTGGATCATGAGCAGCTCCTTTCCTTCTCCATACTCTTCTCTTCCCATCACTCTGGTACAAGTTGATCTTGGTCTCATCTGTCCATAGGATGTGGTTTCAGAACTGTGAAGGCGTTTTTAGATGTTTGGCAAACTCTAAATCTGGCCTTCCTGTTTTTGAGGCTCACCAATGGTTTACAACTTGTGGTGAACCCTCTGTATTCACTCTGGTGAAGTTTTCTCTTGATTGTTGACTGACACACATACATTTACCTCCTGGAGAGTGTTCTTGATCTGGCCAACTGTTGTGAAGGGTATTTTCTTTACCAGGGAAAGAATTCTTCGGTCATCCACCAGAGTTGTTTTCCGTGGTCTTCCGTGTCTTTTGGTGTTGCTGAGCTCACCAGTGCGTTCTTTTTTAAGGATGTTCCAAACAGTTGATTTTGCCACACTTAATGTTTTTGCCATCTCCCTGATGGGGTTGTTTTGTTTTTTTTTCAGCCTAATGATGGCTTGTTTCACTGATAGTAACAGCTCTTTGGATCTCATATTCAGAGTTGACAGCAACAGATTCCAAATGAAAATAGCACACTTGAAATGAACTCTGGACCTTTTATCTGCTCCTTGTAAATGGGATAATGATGGGACCAGCTGAGCACCCAATTGTCCCATTACTTTTGGTCCTTTAAAAAGTGGGTGTAATTCCTACACCGTTCACCTGATTTGGATGTAAATACCCTTAAATTAAAGCTGAAAGTCTACAGTTAAAGCACATCTTGTTTGTTTCATTTCAAATCCATTGTGGTGGTGGTGTATAGAGCCAACTAAATAGAATTGTGTCGGTCTCAATATTTATGGACCTGACTGTAAATAGGAAAACCCAAAGGCTCCATTTACATGGGACGTTAGAAAAAACGTGCTGTAAAGCTAGTTCTGACGCCGGGTACACTGTACCCCTACCCATTCACCCCATAAAAGGCAGTGTATGGAAATAACGACAGGAGACGTTTTGGAAAGTTTATTAAAAATCTTCATCCGGACTTCTCCGCTCTGGTCTTCTCCCTCTCCGCTCTTCTTGTCTTCTCCTCTCTGCGCTTCTTGTCTTCTGCTCTTTTGCTGTCCGCTTTTCTGCTGTCCAATCTTCTGCTCTTTTGCCCTCGGCTCTTCTTCTTCCCCCGGTCCTCCTCAGACGATGTCTCCGGTGATTATGCTGGTCTCCGGTCTCTGCAGCATGTTAAATAGCCATTAGGGGTGTGGCCTCCCGATGACGTCATCGGGAGGCCCCGTCCCCTCATGTCACAGATGACGTCAACCTGACAGCCTGGGTACATCTAGTAAATGTAAAAGCGGCGGTGGGTGTATGAAATCTAAATGACAGAGATCTCGGCTCCTTGATTTATATTTTCATACACCCGCCGCCGCTTTTATATTTAGTAGCCGAGATCAGGGAAGTGACAGGGGTAGGAGCGGAGATGACTCATGTTGCAGCCGAGCTGTTTTAATGTAACCACTGCAACAGCTGAGGCGTTGTAACGTTACACACACTACGGTCAACATTCCATACCCTCCGAGCATGTGCACTAGTAAGCTCCTTAGCTGTTCAATAACGTAGGTGCTGACATAGGTGCACCGGAAGTGACGAGGGTATGGATTTTTTACGGGTATGGTTTTTTCACGGAACACCGGAATCTCTGGGAGTTTCCAAGGGGCTGTAACTGACAGGGATATTAGAGTCGCGAACCACGTCCTCTTTGGCCACCAAGGAGCAATCAAGATGAGACGTAGTTCCGGACATCCACTGAGTTTCTGTAGAACTCTTGGAATCAGATTTTGAGGAGGAAATGCATATGCTAGTTTGAAGTGCCACGGCTGTGCCAGAGCAGCCAAGCCCAACATGTCCTTTTGTTGTGTCAGGGAGAAGAACTGGCTTACTTTTTTGTTTTGCCAACTGGCAAACATATCCACCTCCGGCTGACCAAACTTTTGAACTAGAAGCTGAAATATTCTAGGATTCAGTTCCCACTCTGTCTGCTTGATGGAATGGCGACTGAGGAAGTCCGCTTCCCAGTTGTTCTTCCCTTTTATGTGCACCACTGATAGGGAGATCATTCTCTTTTCTGCCCAGCCCAGAGTCTCCAGGGTTAACCTTAACAGGGTGTCTGATCTGGTCCCTCCTTGATGATTCAGGTAAGCTACTGTTGTAGCATTGTCTGAATTAATCTGGACTTCTTTTCCTGAAATGTCCCTTTCGAATGCTTTTATGGATTCTTCTACTGCCTTCAGCTCCTAGTAATTGGATGAGGCCTGACATCTGTATATCCCAGGTGCCTTGGACATGAGCACCCTCTAGGTGAGCTCCCCACCCCTCGGAGCCCGTGTCCGTGGTGATCCTTAAGGGTTGCTCTTGTCCCCTGAATCTGCCTTTCCTTAAGTTTTGTGGGACTGTCCACCACCTTAGGGACGATATTATTTGAGGGGACAGCGTAATCTTCTAATCTAGGGACTCCTGTCTCTTGTTCCAAGAGAACAGGTGGAAAAATTGGAGGTCTCGTGAGTGAAGTTGGGCCCACTCTACTGCTGGGATACAAGCTGTCATCAGACCCAAGACCCAAAATCCTCATAATCTGTCTCCTGGAACACAGAGGGTGAGAACAGACATTTTTCACCTCCGATGCCACCTTTTCTTCTGGGAGAAAAGGTTTCTTCACCCTGGAATCTATAATCTGGTACCCCAGATAGACTTGGACCTGTGCTGGCTCTATTGAAGATTTTCCCACATTTATAAGCCACCCTAACGTCTGTAGGACTATCTAAATTTAGATATGGGTTTCCTTACTCATTATCCCACAGTTTTACAACCCCTTCTGTGACTATCCCCCCCACCTTCCCCCGTCTTCAGCTCTCCCTCTGTCTTATCTCACTAACTATGCTAATTTTATTACCATTGCCAGTTAAATTTGTTTATGTTTGTTTGGTTTTCTCTTTTTTTTTCCTTTGGCTTAGAGATTGTGCTTTTTTACCATTCTGCTAAACATTTTGTGAATCAGTACTGCTTGGATCTTGAAGAAGGGGACATACCCCGAAAGCTTGTCCTGAAAAATTGTATGTTTGTGCAAATAAAAAAAGTATCACGGACAGTACTCAATTGTTCCTTTTGGAACTATCCCTTTCCTTCTCACTATCGCTGTCTGACCCCTCCTCTGAACTGGAAGGGGATCTGATCTGACTGGTACCTTCCCCTGGATCCTCCTCATCCCTTGCTTGTGCCGAGGGAATGGGTTGGGATCCCGAAAGGAGAGATGAGGGTCCTGTTCTAGACCAAACACTATCCTGGGAGGATAGACTATCCCTGGAGATTTCCTCTGCCTGTGTAGGGGTCTGAGGGGTAGCTGCTGTAGTCCTGAATGACCGAATAGTAGCTAACATCTCATCCTGCACTGATTTAAGAAAATCCTTCATTAAAACAGATGCTTCCTGCCCTGCCAGCTTATTAATACATGTATGGCAAAATGGCTTTGTGTAAGATCTAGACAGCCTGTCCCCACAATTACCGCACTTCTTAGACATGCTAGTGCTAGCTGAATTTGATGGGGGTCTGACAGGGGCCTCTTGGGTTGAGGGAAGACCCGGTCTCTCTGAATTCCCTGCAGCCACCTGCACCGCCGCTTTTTCCTCTATGGGATGTGCAGTTGTTCTTGTCTCTTTGGGGTGTTTCAGCCCCTTAGTAGCCGGAGAGTCTGCCATGATTACTCGTGGGTCCGGTGTCTCCTCGATCTTGAGCTTCCTTCTGGGTTCCGCTCGCTCCTTCTCTTGACCGGAACTTCCCGTCTTCAAAGCGAGGCTTGAGGTGCACTCGCTTGGCAGGAAATATGAATCCTTACCGCTTCCAGCTACAGGGGAGCCATGGAGGAGACTCTTCCTGCAGAGACAGCAGGACTTCAGGTATAGAGGGACCTTCTCATTAAGGTAATCGACTACCTGGCATGTTTGGCGACCTGTAAGCTCCTTGCTAAAGGACACAGATAGGGAAGAACCACCCAGAGGCTGTCCGTACCTGCCTTACAGGGGTACCTATCAGACACTCATTTGCCTTCAGGTCAAGAAAAAAAACAAACGTTCCGAAGTAGGTTGGAAACACAACTCAACTGAAGCTCAAGGTATGGGTGGGAACTTTTTAACAGCTGCAAATTAGTTGTGTTTCCTGTAGGGTGGAGCCACAATCTCTCATATGTAGGCCATCCTGGAAGGGTGAAATGAGAAATAGGGTTTCCATCCATCCAGATTTGACGGATTGGATGTCAGCGGCATGTCTCCGCTGACATCCGATGCCCCATAGAGATGCATAGGGTGTCCATTCAGATCTGTCAAAAAAACTGACGGATCTGAACGGTCCACCTGTGTGAAAGGGGCCTAAGGGAAAAGATAGTAGTACCCTCTTAAAGGAGGGAGTGCTATGACAAGCCCAAGAAACCACCTGGCTGCTATAAAGGATACTGCTGCTAAGCTCCCAAGGCAAAGGGAAGTACTCACCACTGTGGTTTTCCCCCTTTACCACAGCCACAGGGCTTGCTTTTCTATCCTCATGATCACATGGAAAGGAGAAAATCTTACATTAACTCTGAGGCCTCCTTACCAACCAGTTTGTTAATACACCTATAACAAAAGGGCTTGGTGTGAGAACTGGACAGTCTCTCACCGCAATTACCACATTTTTTAGAGGTGCTAATGCCAGCAGGTACAGGGGGTGCTTTATCAGAGGCCTCCTGGGTTCCACATGGGGATTCTGCAAGAGAAGAGGAGATAAACAGATCACTCTTCCTGCCCCATAGTAAGTTGACTACAGGCCCCGCTTATGGGAGAGCATGGGAACTACCAAGGATTAAGCCTAATACTGGTACCAGTCCCAAACAGCAAAGAAAAATGGCACTTACCCGATAGCCACCTGAACCGATCCTTCCCTTCTTTTCCACGAGGTGGGTTGCGGCAGGCTTCATTTCTTTGGCAGCTTTCCGGCCTGAGAGTCTGCCTTCCCGCCAAAATGCGGGTCCGGCGTCTCCTGCGTTTTTGCTTCCCTCTTCCGGGTAGCGCTGTGCATGCTCCGTGCTCCGCCTTTCCAACACAAACCAGACGTTCCAGTTGCCAAAACGAGGCTTGAAGCACGCTTTCCGGCATTTTTTTTTAAATTTCACAATGCAAAAAAAAACAGTACAATGGCCCGGGAGAACCGGAGGAGACCCCTGCTGAACAGCAGGTTACAGGCCTGGAGGGACCACAATAGTGACTGACGGCCTGTACTTTGGGGCGACCTGTGAGAAGCCTAGGAGGTGGCAGGTAGAGTGTGGCTTTCACCGGCGTTCCTGAACCTGGCTCACACGGGGACCATCCAACTCAAAGTCTTCAGGTCAGAGACAAAAAAAATAAATGTTTAGCTGTGGGAGAAATACAAACTGAGGGAAAAGGGCAAGGGTGGGGCCTATTAACAAGCTGTGAACAGATTGTGTTTCCTGTAGGGAGGAGCCTCTCATCTTTTATACGTTTGCCATCCTGGAAGGTGAGAGGAGAAAGCGTAAATCAGACTATACTGACTAGGCCTGCGGAATATAATCGGAGCATCGATGCATCGCGATTCGACCCTTCGCGATTCTGCATCGATGCGGGGTGCCGGCAACATCGATTAGGAAATTACGTCATCAGCCGCGGCCACGCCCTATCGCGCATAGGAGAAAAAAGTCACAAGATCACAGCTGATTGCTGGATTAGTGCGGGAAATCACAAGAAGACAGCTGATTGGTGGATTAGTGCGGGAGCTTGATAAAAAGGCTCCGCCCCTCCTCTTCCGTCTCTTTGACCCGGGCCGAGGCGCAGCAAGAACATCCTCCGCGTTTATCGGCGTCCCACCTGCGGCCTTGCAGCCAAGAAGCCAGTCAGCCAGCCAAGCCAGTCCACAATCCACACAGGAGCCCCGAGTGTTGCATGCAGCCAGCATCTAGGACCTGGAGCCCAAGCGTCCCCATCGCAGCCAGCCAGCGCCGCCCGCCTCACCGTGGTCGTCACAGGCCCAGCCGCCACACCACTGACGCCAGCCACCCGCCACTGAGCCCAGAGAGCAGCACAGCACCTGTCCTCCTCTGCAATGCAGTGCACAACAAACCACACAGTCACACAGCAGGTATGTTAAGTCTGAACGAATAATTGTATTAATCATTCATGGGGGGTCTCAAGTCTGTATCTCTGGGGGATGTCTGTGATGGGGGTCCTGGGACAGGGGACGGTCGGTCGGGGCCCGGGGGTACTGTTCTGCGGTGGCAGGCTGGCAGCCAGGGGGGGTCTCTGAGTGTCAGTGGGGGGGTCTCGGTCAGTGTCAGCTGTGGGGGTCTGGGCAAGGGGGGGACTCAGAGTTTGTCAGTGCTGTGGGGGATTGGGGAAGGTGTGGGACTTCCAGGTCTCTGTCAGTGTGTCAGGCTGTCAGCTCAGCTGTGGGGGGGAGGTGGGTCTCTGTCAGTGTCACAGGCAGCTCAGCTGTGGGGGAAGGAGGGGGGTCTCTCTGACTGTCAGTGTCAGTCAGGCAGGCAGGCAGCTGTGGGGTAAGGGGGGGTCTCAGTGGTTCTGGCTCAGTGCATGCATAAGAGGGACTGACAGACAGTCATATTTTATGAAAGATGTTGCTTGCTTGTTGCGGCTTAGTTTACAAGTGCTATTTTTTATTTTTTTTTAACACTGACAGAGTTTGGAAACTTACGTCATCTGTCTCCGTCACATACGTGGTAGTATGGTAATGGCAGAAGGAGAGAAAAATCGAGAGATAAAAAATGCACCTAGCGTTTTAAGAGCAAACATCTGGGCACATTTCAGATTTTATGAACACACAGGGAAGCGTGAGTTGGACAAGACACAAACCGTGTGTAAAGCCTGTCACACAAAAATTAAATACCTAGGGAATACTTCGAACTTGAGAAACCATGTTAGCCGTTTTCACTCTGAGTTAGTAACAACTGTCGCCATCAGCAGTGCCACCACTGCCAAGGAAAGACTGCTAGACCCAGATCAGCCAAGAATTGATGCCATACTGTCAACTTATCCGCCCAACTCTGAAAAAGGGAAGAAACTAACCAAAGCTGTGGCAGCTTTCATCGCCAAGGACCTACGGCCTTACTCAGTTGTGGACAACACCGGGTTTCGCTAACTTTTGAAGAGGCTAGAGCCACGTTATAAGATCCCATCACGCAGTCACTTTACAGAAAACGTTATACCTGCACTCTACCACGACACCAAAGCTCAGGTACTTGCGTCAATGAACCAAGCCAGTCGAGTCGCAATAACGTGTGATTCATGGACTTCAGTCACAACGGAGTCCTATGTTACAATAACAGCACATTACGTTACTAAGGACTGGCAGGTCTTGTCACATGTGTTGCAAATGAGAGCCATTTATGAGTCTCACACAGGTGCTCATCTGGCAGAGCTACTGTCTCATGTCGTGGAAGAATGGCAGCGGTCTGATAAATCTGTAGTGCTTGTGACCGACAATGCGGCGAACATGATAGTTGCAGCTCAAGTTGGTAAATATCCTCATGTTAAATGTTTTGCCCATACACTCAATCTTGCATGTCAGCGGGCACTGAAAGGGGCCACGCTCTCCAGGCTTTTCGCCAGAGTGCGACGAATATCCACATTCTTTCATCGCAGCACTAGAGCAAGCCACTGTCTAAAAGAGAAACAGAAATGTCTGGGGCTGAAGAATCATAAGCTAATAACTGATGTGCCAACAAGATGGAACAGCGCATAAGACAACCTGCAATTTGTGCCACCTTGCTGTCTCCAGAAGTCAGAAAAGGAGAGTTTGATCTCTGCACTCTCAAATAAACAGATGTGTCAAATGCAGAGGATGCTTTGAGTGCATTAAAGCCAATGAAGGATGCAACCTTGCTGATGTCAGAAGAGCGCAACCCAACAGTGTCTCTCATTGCCCCTCTAAATGCACAACTGCTCCAGAGCATGACAGACACCATGGGAGACACACCCATGAGATCAAGAATGCCATCAAAACAGATCTCCTGAAGAGGTACAGCAGTGAGGCAGAGAAGAAGATCCTTCATACAGCCTCTGCACTGGATCCTCGCTTTAAAGGACTGCCTTTTATTCTCACAGAGGAGGAGAGATCGGAGATATACAGAGGAGTGACTGAGGAGGCTGCATCTTTGGAGGTAATTAGAATTTCATCATGTTTCCTCCCAGACAGCTAGAAGCTCAGCTACATTGTGTTGTGTAATAACAAGCCCTGATTCACTGATGGCTGTGTGGAACTGGAAGTGGAACTGTATGGTATGGATTACCGTGCGGTTTCCCACACCTCATCAATGAATCACACTCTTAGTCAGTTCAGCTCTTCTTATACTATTATCTTTTGTTCAAACACAGATTACATCTAATAGCAGGACAAATGTGGATGAAGTGCCTAGGGAAAAAGCAACTGTGGAAGAAGAAACACCCATTGAGGACAGCCATTCTCCTCCCAAAAAAAAGGCCACAACATCGCTGCTCATGACTTTGCTGGGGCAGTCTTTCACTGATGGTGCAATAGAACCTAAGACCCCCTATGCCAAGGCAGAAAACGAAATGGAAAAATATTGTAAAGCCCCACCTCTGCCTCTCACCGAGGACCCTTTGAAATGGTGGCGTGAGCATGAGGTCATATTTCCCCTCCTCTCTCAGCTGTCAAAGCAATACTTGTGTATCCCAGGTACAAGTCTATCTGCAGAGCAGGTTTTCTCTACTGCAGGAGATGTTAGAACAGCGAAAAGAAGCAGTCTGAAACCTGAGCATGTGGATCAGCTAGTGTTCTTACAGAAAAACCTACATGTTCCCAAATGCTAAGCACTGCAATAATTACTAATTCATGTTTTTAATGAATTAGTAACTACTAATTCAGTCTGCCAGTCACACCAGTGTTGTTTTATAGCTTTATAGCACTGATGGTTTGTTTTTGAAGATTGTCCTGTCCAATGTGTCCATTGCCAATCCATAATCCGTTGCTTCACACTAAAAGTGTCTAGGCAAGTAGGCAGGGGTTCATTTAACCCTCAACCAAATAAATAATATTAAAGTGTATTTTCTTCTAGACAACTGACACCAAGCCAGCCACGTTGCCAGCATTATAGGAAGGAAAATCATTGAGAGAAATAACTTGTACATTTGAAGCTTAACCTCGAGTAAATCTTATCTTATTGGATCACAAATAAATACACCAATTGTGGATTCTTGTGTAATATACTATATTTGTGAGTTTGTGAATGTGACCCCATAGGATTTCTTCAAGTTTAAGCTTCAGTTGACAATTTATTCTCTCAAGGATTTTCCTTCCTCTAATGGTGGCTTGTTGGGTAGCTTGGCTTCAGTTACAGATGTAATCGACGTGGTAGAGTGCTGATCAGTGCAGTGCAGGTAAAGTTTTTTTTCTGTAACGTGACTGACTGTCGTGACAACTCAAGAGCTTATAACGCAGCTCTAGCATTAACTCAACACACACACACAGTGTGTGTTGAGTTGATGCTAGAGTTGCGTATAAGCTTTTGAGTTGTCACGAGTCACGACACACACACTCACACAGACACACTGTGTTTAGTTGACTGGCAATGGCAGGGGCAAACACAATCACAGTGAACCTGGAACATTTTATATTTTTACAGCTTTTCTGGCACTGGAGAGATGGAGAATGGCTTGTTTTCAAAAATGGTCCATTCACATAAGTGAATTGATATTTAAGCTTAAATTTATATAACTCCCCTCTAGCAGCCATCAACTCACTTGAGTTGACTGGCATTTGCAGGGGGAAACAAACATCACGGTGAACATGGAAGTTATGCAGCAGTGCACTATTGCCAGATTCACCTTTGATGTTTGCTACTAGTCAGGAAGTGCTCTGTTGTGTAGAGGACAGGTTATGGCAGCACACACCTGGAATTTATTGCAATGCATGTCTGTCTGGTGTCTGTTGTACTCTGTAGCAATAGCAAGTGTAGGGGGTTCCCTCAACCAAACAAATACTAAAGGTAAAAGTGTATCTATCTAGACAACTGAAGGCAAGCCAGCCACGGTACAGGAAAGGACATCCTTGAAAGATTAAATCAATCATACATTGAAGCGTAAAACCTTGATTAAATCTTTACTGGATCGCAAATACACACAAACCTGACCTACCTAACCCATATGCCTTGAGTTGTACCAGTGCCAATGCCAAACCTTTCTTCAGTTCTCATGATTCTGATGCAGACAATCGTGTTGTGTGTTTTTTTGTGATCGCATGAAGATTTACTCAAGGTTTAAGCTTCAGTTGATGATTTACTCTGTCAAGGGTTTTCCTTCCGCTAATGGTGGCTTGGCTTGGCTTCAGTTGGGTTTAATCGTGGTAGAGACAGAGACTGTCTGCAGGACAGGTAACGTTTTCTGTAAAGTAAGTGACATAAGTGAATGGATAAGCTTAAAGATTATATTTATAACTCACCTCTAGCAGCCATCAACTCACTTGAGTTGACTGGCAGTTGCCGAGGGAAACAAACATCACAGTGAACATGGAAGTTATGCAGCAGTGCACTATTGCCAGGTTCACCCTTGATGTTTGCTACTAGTCAGGAAGTGCTCTGTTTTGTAGAAGACAGGTTATGGCACACCTGGAATTTATGGCAATGCATATATTCACATAAAAGGGATTTATATATAAGGTTTTGTGGGAATTTATGATGACCATTTTCACAAGAATATTAGCTTGGCTGGCTGGCTGGCTTCTTCTATCTTGGCTTTAAAGTACAACTATAAGCAAAACTTTATCCAAAATCAAAAAAGTTTTGCCTTTAGTTGTACTTTAAAAAGGTGGTAGACCTTATATTAATATTTTTTTTTTTTTATGAAGCAGTAAACTGCACTACTACAGTTTTTTTTACTAATTTTACTGTTACTTCTAGTAAAATACTAGTGTTGTTGTCTGTCTCTGCTATTTTCATTTTCAGACCTTCCTATATGTTTGCAGTGCAAGTGCACTAAAGTATGCAGGGCTTGCAGGCCATGACAGGGTCCAGGGAAGTGTCCTTTTAAGCAAATGAAAATAAAAAGGATTCTTTAATTTGTGACTGCTTGATTGTTTGTTTGTTTTTTTATAAAGTTTTGAAAACCATTGGGCAGTGGGCTGGGCATGGGGCGGTAATCGTGATGCATCGCGGAATCGAATCGTATCGAATCGCAACCCTAATAATCGTAATCGCATCGAATTGTGAGGTAAGTGAAGATGCGCAGCCCTAATACTGACCCCAAGGGGCTACCAGGGCATCAGCCAGAGGATCCTGAGACTTTGACACAAACCTCTGCACCTTCCTGTTAAGACGGGAGGCCAATAGGTCCACATCGGGGGTCCTCCACCAGAAACACATCTGATGAAACACCTCCAGGTGAAGAGACCATTCTCCTTGATCCAACATCTGCTGACTGAGATAGTCCGCTTGCTAGAATGTGTACAGCAAGAGGGCCAGAACATATAGTTCTGCCCACCTCAGGATGTCGGCTATTTCCCAGGCCGCCAGGGCACTCCTTGTGCCCCCTTGGTGATGGACAATGCTACGGCGGTGGAATATGTCAGATTGAATCCTCACCGGGCATCCCTGCATACAATCCGTCAACTGAAACAGACAAAGCCTGATCGCCCGAATCTCTAGGATGTTGATCGGCAGACTGGACTCCTCTCGAGTCCAAACACCTTGAGCTGAGAATACTCCCAAGACACCTCCCTGCCCAGACAGACTTGCATCTGTGGAAATCACTGTCCAATACAGGGGAAGAAAGGACTTTCCCAGGCCAAGTGCAGGGGAGCGGAGCCACCATATAAGAGACCCCCTCATACCTCGACTCAACAGGATCAGATCGTCCAGCGACTGCAGATCCTTGTTCCATTTGGCAAGAATCTCTCTTTGCAGAGGTCTGGTATGGAACTGAGCAAACGGAACCACCTCGAAGGTGGAGACCATCAGACCCAGCACTTGCATGCAAGTCCTGAGCGACAACCAAAAGTCGGAGGACAACAGGAGCCGAATCACATCCTGCAACTTCAGTAGTTTCACCTGTGGACCCATGCTGAATCCAGCGTCAGACCCAAGTACTCCAGCTTGTTGGACAAAGGTTAAAAAAAAAAAGTAAAGCCACAAATTGATAATGCTCCTCGCCCACGGCAAAAAGAAAAAAAAAAAAAAAAAAAAACGCTGGTGCCCGACTTATATTGGAATATGAAGGTAAGTGTCCTTGAGATCAATAGAAGCCAAAAGATGCCCTTGACGGAGGAAAGCTACTACTGTGTGAATGGACTCCATCCGAAATTTCTTAACACACACAAAGTGGTTCAGAGCCTTGAGGTCCAAGATCAGGCAGACCTTGCCTTCCTTCCTGGGAACGGTAAACAGATTTGAAAAAAGGGGGAGGAGAATGAGGCATATATGAACTTTAATGGTACCGTAACAGAATTGGTAATAAAAAGGTTTCTTAAAACATATTATCCGAAAATATATGAAAATGAAGAAGCATCTCCCTATTTAAAACACAAATACAAAATGTTCAACTGCGAATATTCAGTACTTTAACACTTGTGCTCTACAAATGATACATCACAGATGGGATCACCCTAAGGGTATCATGGCTATTAGTATGAACAATACCATCTGGATTGATTGGACTCAAACATGTTTCGCGGGACATTTGCCAACTCTTCAGGAGCTTATTATATCATCATACAGAGCATCTAATACTCTCAACCATGATAACCATACATGTATATCTAGGGACAAAATGCATATCCATAGAATACCTTGTGGGTTGACTGAGGGGGATATTTCCAAGAGAAACAGATATCACAGTCCTGGACCACAGGGAAGTAATAATCTACCAGGGAGGAGCCCCCCCCACCGCAGTGCAATAAATGTGCCAGTGGCACACTCCCACCACCCTCAGGCCCAGCACCAATTTAAATACCCCCAACCAGAAACACCCATGCACCCCAAAAGGGGGACTAGGGGAGAGGGCTGGGGGCAGGTTAGGGTGATGCAGGAAGAAACCCGCTGGGGGGGGGGACTGAGGGGAGGAAGGACACAGGGGGGCCTACCATCCCCAAGAAGGACCCACGACCACCCCAGCAATTCCCAGAGAAAAAGAGGGGGGGGGGGGGGGACAACTCACCACACCTTGGCATTAGGCGAGCACCACTCCCAGCAGTCCACCGCACCATATTGTAATGGGGGTGCTGCGGCCAGAGGTAGGTGCGACTCTGATCATGACCGTTGTCAAGGCCAGGGCTATGCGACCTCAGGAGGTGTTTCACTCACCAGTCAGCCCCCATCAAGTGGGGCTATGTCACAGCCAACCTAGCGTGGAGCGAATAGTTGGGTCTTGCGCACAGGCCAAACTGGGAAGGCCATAAGGATCTAGGATATCCAGTGCATCACCCAGTCCAGCTGTTGGTAGTAGTTCACACAGGAACAGAAAAAGCGAAAAGAAAAAATTTCATTTTAAAAAAAAAAAAAAAGGAAAAAATGCCAGGACCGCAGATCCCAGCAGGGAGCCAGGTCCTTTCTCCTGACTAGGCAGAAAAAAACTGAAGTCCTATAGCAGGAAATGATGGTATACCCCCTGGGGCTGCCTCAAGGGCATAGTCAAGATTGTTTCCGCCTAGTCCCACTCCTGAAGAGAGCAGCATAAGCCCAAGGGTCTAAGAAGACATGGAGCTGTGTCAGTCAGTGAATGTAAGAGAAATGCTGATTTATGCAATTCAGACTGTCCTACCTGACTGGATTGTTAGCATTTATGAGAAGCACAAACATGTGCAGCTTAAACTATACTCATTCAGTCAACAAAACAAAGTTTCATGTAGGGATTGCATCAATGTTTTAAAAAAGGAAAAACCGGAAATTCTTTATTGACTTGTATAGGAGAATGTATATTAAAAGTTACCATTAGCAAAAGCATTCTATCTCAATGGTTAGAAAGAAAATGCACACCATATCAGATATACTTTTATTTTCTTTATTAAATATTTTTTAAAATAAAAGCAGAGAAAATTCAAAAAACCCACCCACAAACCATGGTAAATCAAAACCCCACTTAAAACAGCTGTGAACTAGACTACCCCAAACAAAAGTAAAACAGAATGCGTGTCTTCAGAATAGTAAAATCATCGTAACCAACCCGTCAAAATAAAACAAGCAATTCAGTGTAAGCAACCTACACGCTCTCTCATAGCCCAATTTCAGCCCTGCACTGCAGCCTGAAACAGCCCTGGTAACAGTGAGTTAAGCAGCAGAACTTGCAGAGCACTCTGGTGCACTCAAGTGGCAGAAGCCTGTACTGCAAGTATTAAGACACGTCTAAAGCTCAAGAAGCATTCCTGGCACTTCAAATTAAAAAGCTCAGAACTCCCTCTTTTCTCTAGCACTGCACACATCAGGTGACTGTTAGCCAACAAGGTCACTTTCTCAAGTTCTTGCAGCCTGGCCACAGAAATAAAGACTGAAAATGTTCAGCATCTGTTTTATTAACAGGAAGAGAGGGTAAAAAGGTAGGCACCAGCAGGAAGAACTTGCTGGAAGCAGGAAGGGTCAGGATTCTTCATTGCCAGAGTCATCCTGGTCTTCATAGCAGCTGTCACCCTCATCCTCCATGTCATCTTCATAGCAGTCATCATATAAAAGATCAGATCCCTCATCTGGAGCTGGAACTTTTGTTTTTATACAATATTCAGCCAGTGTTGTTGGGACCTTGACTCCATCAATCTCTGCATCTGCATTTGTACTGAGAACCTGTTTTCTGTGAACGTAAACAAGAAAGATGAGTAAATTCTTCTGTTTTTAGTGCCAAAGATGACCTGTATTGAGAAAAATGAAAAGGCTTACTTACACTGTTGACACCTATTGCCACCTACTGTCAATGTTGTATGCCTGGTTCTCCCTGTGATCAACAATTATTGACCCAGCACAAATATATATATATCAGGAGTTTTGACCTCAGTGACGTAACTTGCTGCATACCTATTCTGGGTCAGTGTAAAAACAACCTTGTATTTTCAGAAAGAGGCAGCCTTTGCATGTCGTTTAGTAAAAAGGTATCCAAAGTGTATGTGTTCATTCTGCTTAAAGGGCAAATCCAGGAGACAAATAATAGCATTCAAAGAGATGCATGGCCAAGAACTGTAGCACCATGGAATTCTCCATTAACATAGCCAACATAAAGGAACACTTTGAAAACACATCAGATTTCAATAGGGAAAAATATCATGCTGAATATCTATACTGATATGAACTGGGTAATGGGTTAGGAATGAAAGGATGCCACATCGTTTGATGGAAATGAAAATAATTCAACCTGCAGAGGGCAAAAATCAAAGACACAACAAAAATCAAAGTGAAAAAATTATGCGGCAAGCTAGTCCATTTTGCTGAAACTTCATTGCAGCAACTCAAAAAAGGTACCCAGTAGTTTGTATGGCTCCCATATGCTTGTATGCATGCCCGACAACATCGGGGTATGCTCCTAATGAGATGATGGATGGTGACATGTACATGGGGTATTTCCTCCCAGATCTGGATCAGGGTAACAATGAGCTCCCGAACAGACAGAGGTGCAACCTGGCGGCATCAGATGGACCAAAACATAATGTCCCAGAGGTGTTCCCTTGGATTAGGTCAGGCGAGCCTGGGGGCCATTCAAAGGTATCAACTCATTCATCCTCTAGGAACTGGCTGCATACTCTCGCCACATGTGGCGGGGCATTGTCGTGCACCAGGAGTCACTGCACCAGCATAGGGTCTGACAATGGGTCCAAGGAGTTTATCCCGATACCTAATGGTAGTTGGGGTGCCATTGTCTAGCCTGTAGAGGTCTGTGCATCCCTCAATGGATATGCCTCCCTGACCCACCACCAAACCCATCATGCTGAACGATGTTACAGGCAGCATAACATTCTCCACGGCTTCTCCAGACCCTTTCATGTCTGTCACATGTGCTCAGGGTGAACCTGCTATCATCTGTGAAAAGCACAGGGCGCCAGTGGCGGACCTGCCAATTCTGGTGTTCAATGGCAAATGCCAATCAAGCTCCACAGTGCCAGGCAGTGAGCACAGGGCCCACTAGAGGATGTCTGGCCCTCAGGCCACCCTCATGAAGTCTGTTTGATGATTCTGCTTCTCAATGCTTCTGAGACTGTGCTGGGAGACACAGCAAACCTCCTGGCAATAGCACGTATTCATGTGCCATTCTGGAGGAGTTGGACTGCCTGGGCAACCTCTATAGGGTCCAGATATCGATATCGCCTCATGCTACCAGTAGTAACACTGACCCTAGTCAAATGAAAGACTAGTGAAAATAGTCAGAAAAGAGGAGTAGGGGAAAAAAATGTCAGTGGCCTCTACCTGTAAAACCATTCCTGTTTTGGAGGTTGTCTCATTATTGCCCATATACTGCACCGGTTAACACCAAAGCAGCTGAAACTGATTAACAACCCCCTCTGCTACTTAACTGACCAGATCAATATCCCAGGAGTTTAATTAACTTGATGCTATACTCAGATTAAAAAGGGTTCATTTATTTTTTTTTGAGCAGTGTAATTCGATGTCTTCATGCTGTGGGGATCAGGATGTACAGATGTTAGCATTGGCTAATAATTTTAAATTCACCATGCATGAAAACCATTGCCATTTGTAGACATTTTTGTACAGGAGAACAGGATGCTTGGCACATCACTATATAGAAAACCAACTACTGAGAATACCATCCTCCATGCAGGTAGTGCCCATCCTCAACCTTAAAGCAGAACTAAAGTTAGCAATACTTACCTCTCCTTCAAACAGTCCAGGTCCCTCACCAACATCTTCTATTTAGCTTCTTTCAGGTGCAGGACTGTGGTCATCTTGATGGGCCAGTGGGATAAGGTCAATCCTATACATGCGCAGGAATCAAGTCATCCCTGCACACAGAATCTCAGTCAAAAATGTAAACTGAGCTGCGCAGGCAGATTTATTACTGAAGAGGAATTGCATGTCTCTCCTGAAATGAACAGAATGTTTGCTCACAGTTTTTTAATTGGAGACTTTATTTCTGCTTTAACTAAAACAAAAAACATTTTACTCCTGGCTGTTGTGGTTAGAAATTTTCCTTCACTTCAGCCTTTTACCAGGAATAAAGTGAAAGACCCTCTGATTGGATATTTCTAATTCTTCTAAAACATCTGGAACCACAAAAATAGGTAATAAAAAGCCGACAAGGGTTCCAGTAAAAAAAAAAAAAAAAAAAACCCCACCACACAAAAACACTTACACAAACGTACATAGGACGCATCTTAATCCCTTGTCTACCAAGGCACATTTATAAGCATCCTGATATTCAAGGGGTTGAAACAAGGACACAGCTGCTACATACAGTATCTCACAAAAGTGAGTACACCCCTCACATTTTTGTAAATATTTTATTATATCTTTTCATGTGACAACACTGAAGAAATGACACTTTGCTACAATGTAAAGTAGTGAGTGTACAGCTTGTATAACAGTGTAAATTTGCTGTACTCTCAAAATGACTCACACAGCCATTAATGTATAAACCGCTGGCAAGAAAAGCGAGTACACCCCCAAGTGAAAATGTCTAAATTGGACCCAAAGTGTCAATAATTTTTATAGACCCCCACTAATGGTAAGAAAAAAAAAATATTGGATGAATGTTTTTAAAATTTTTTTTTTAAAAAAAATGTAGTTTGTGTATGGCCAGCATAAGTGACAGCAGGTGCACAGAGCTTGTATAAAGCCACCTGCCTATTAATAAGGGAGTCTATCATGAATATTATTATACCAATCCGGTCTGAAAATTTGCAAAACAGTGTTTTTGGTCTTTTAAAAACATTGATCTCGGAGTCTGACATGTACCACATTTAAACCTCTAATAATACATATATCTGTCTCAGAGTGGATTAAATATCCAACTAAATAGCTGGATGTTTATATTTAACACTGCATTTATATATTCAAGAATATTAACTAAAGTATACACCAACCCTTTTTTTTTTAGGTTTTCACCCATTAGTCGATTAAGGCTGCATTCACACCTGAGCGTAGCGTTTTTGCGCGTTTTTTTTTTACCGCGATTTTCAGGCTTTTTTTCAGGCGTTTTTGGAGGCAGGCATTGACATCTATCAAAAACGCTGGTAATCAGCCCAAAAGAAGCTCATGTACTTTTTTCAGCTACAGGCGTTTTGCTTCAGGCGTTAAAACGCTCAGATGTGAACAGGGGCCATTTAAATGAATGGGGTTTTACTTGTTGGGCGTTTTGGAGCGTTTTTGGAACTGAAAAACGCTCAAAGACGCCCAGGTGTGAATGGAGCCTAACAAAAAAAAAAAATCGGCCAACTAATCGATTATAAAAATAATCGTTAGTTGCAGCCCTACTTGTCTTTCTACTCCTTACCTGGTTTCTGCCACACACTAAATAAGTTTCTCTTGGTCTCATCAGACCACAGGACATGGTTCCAGTAATCCATGTCCTTAGTCTGCTTGTGGGCTTTGTGCGTTATCTTTAGAAGAGGCTTCCTTCTGAGACGACCAATTTAATGCAGTGTGCGGCATATGGTCTGAGAACTGACAGGCTGATCCCCCACCCCTTCAACCTCTGCAGCATTGCTGGCAGCACTCATACATCTATTTCCCAAAGACAACCTCTGGATATAACGCTGAGCACGTGCACTCAACTTATTTGGTTGACCATGGCAAGGCCTGTTCCGAGTGGAACCTGCCCTGTTAAACTGGTGTATGGTCTTGGCCACCTTGCTGCAGCTTGGTTTCAGGGTCTTGGCAATCTTCTTATAGCCTAGGCCAGTGATGGCGAACCTTGGCATCCCAGATGTTTTAAAACTACACATGATGCTCATGCACTCTGTAGTGTAGTTAAGCATCAAGGCAAATGTAGTTCCAAAACATCTGGGGTGCCAAGGTTCGCCACCCCTGGCCTAGGCCATCTATGTGGAGCAACAATTCTTTTTCAGATCCTCCGAGAGTTATTTGCCATGAGGTGCCATGTTGAACTTCCAGTGACCAGTATGACAGAGTAAGAGTGATAACAGCAAATTTACCACACCTGCTCCTCATTCACACCTTAGACCTTGTAACACTAACGAGTCACATGACACCGGGGAGGGAAAATGGCTAACTGGGCTCAATTTGGACATTTTCACCTAGGGGTGTACTGACTTTTGTTGCCAGTGGTTTAGACAATAATGGCTGTGTGTTGAGTTATTTTGAGGGGACAGCAAAATGTACACTGTTATACAAGCTGTACACTCACTACTTTACATTGTAGCAAAGAGTCATCTCTTCGGTGTTGTCCCATGAAAAGAAAGATATATAATAAAATAAAAAAATGTGAGGGGTGTACAAAAAAGGGGAGAATGATAGAGAAGGATAGCGATAGTTAGAGATATATATATATATATACATACACACACACACTTACCATACAGTATACATACAAGATATTCCCAGGAAGTGACCTCACCTGATGATATCCGTATACTCGCGATCACATCCCTTGCTTTCTTTCCATCTTCGATACATAACTGATGCATCCACATTAGCCGGAGAGAACGTGTTTGGTTCGTTCAGAAGGGAGATTACACTGAGAAGGATTGTTCTGTGAAAATCCATTATACAATATCAAGTTAGGTTAACCATTTGATTATCTCGGAATACAACAATGAAAATCAAGCTGTAAAAAACAAATGGTTGAGAAATTAACCAGCATAGGGGGTCAGTTTATCTTTTTTTTTAATTAAACAAAGTCTTTATTGAGAAAAAATAAACTCAGAAGGAATACAAGTACTTTTTTTGAGACAACGCATCTCAGGAATACAGCAGGTCATGTACAACGAGTAAACAATACATAACATCTCATCTGTAGTGGAAAAGTTATGTAGGGGTCAGTTTATCTTTAATCTGAATTTGGAGCACACAATTTTTTATTATTTATATATATATATATATATATATATATATATATATATATATATATATATATATATATATATATATATATATATATATATATATATATATATATATATATATATATATATAAATATAAAAAAAAAATAAATAAATAATATTAAACTTGCAATAAATTCCTTTTCTTTGAGGGACACTTTTGGTAATAAGCAAGCAAAGGTTATTTTTCCACTCACAGGAGAAAGGGACACTAGACCTAGAAACAAAAGACTGCTCCCCTAGAAGCTAGAATGCCTGTCACCGCACACCTGCTCTGGAGTAGCAAGCTATTTTCTATATTATCCATTTAGGGACACAGCTTTGTGGTAATAAACAAGCAAAATTACATTTAAAAAGCAGTTCAAACAGAGGCAGGCACACCAAAAAACACAGGCAAAACTCAGAACAAGGGAAAAGCAAGGGTTGAGCAAAGCCACTTGCAGATTTATCAATCTTGCAAAACAAATTGTGTTACCAGAAGACCAAGTTGCAGCCTTACAGATCTGAGATACAGAAGCCCAAGAAGTACTTCTTGCTCTAGTAGAGTGGACTTTGACAGGAAAAGGATGGGCTTTATCTCAACTCATGCATAACAACCCATCTAATCCACTTAGAAATAGTGGAACCGGAAGTCTTTTAGGACTTTCTGGAATAACATAGTGAATCAGACTAAAAAGAAGCAGTGGCTGAGAGTGAAATTGTGTGAAACAGTTAACGCTTAGTCCTCTCCAACACAATCTGTCATTCACACAACATCAGATCATAGCTAAACTCCAACCATCCCAACCTAGTAATCAAATCCTATAATAAAAGGGAGGTAACAATGTTCTTTTCATATGCATTAGCGAGAAGATGTGCTTTGATGTATTCTCTTATAAACCATGTGTGACAGAAGGCGGACACCCCGACTGGGTATCTCCGCCAAGAACCTGCTTCCCAAGCTCTGGAACCTGGGATCCGTGAATCTGGCTATAGTTACCCCAAGAACTCAACAGTACAAGTTTTGGAGTCAAACCAGAATCAAACTGTTTATTGAAACACAAAGCACAACAGATATACACTCTAGGACAACCCCTCCCCCTTAGAGCCAATCCACACACACATACACATCCCATAATAAGCTTACTCAAGGCAGACAGGAACAATAGAACAATGCAATGCAGGTATTCAACAATAACAAACCCCCACCCCCACTAGTAAGGGTCTATGAAACACTTCTGCAATAGCCTAGCAATCTGCAATATATTTTTATATTTCCTGAGGGACACTGTTCAGAAATATTATTGTCCCAAGTGAAAGAGCCCCTTCACTCTTTCAACACAAACCACACATATAGAACCCAGGATAACCGGGGTAACATGAAAGGCTGAGTCCAGTGTGGTTGTACAGCAAGTCTGATTAGTGCAGACCCGACTGGGGTTCTTGGTCACCCTGTGCCCCTAATAGACACAGGGTGACTCACACATAATAGGGGCTGGGGAAGCTGGACAAGTAGTCTCCCAACCTCCCTAAAGCAATCTGGGTTCCACAAGCCCCCCCAACCAAAGTGACTCACGTCACACCATGGTACCCCCGCATATTGGAGGCGCACACTACGGGGTTTCAAACCGAGGATAAATCCCTTATTGGGGAGGCCTACCAGGATGGACTCCTTGATGTGGACAGGTATCATTTTTACAAAAGGTTCCCTCGGGAGGCAACGTTTTACACATTGCCCAAGACACATAAAAGTCTTATTTCACCCCCTGGCAGACCCATTGTGTCTGGAATTGGGTCCCTTACGGAGAATGCCAGTAGGTTCATAGACTTCTTGTGCCCCATGTTATTCGGTTACCATCCTATGTAAAGGACACGCCTGACTTACTCAAAAACATCAAAGGAATGGTAGTCCCTCCCAACGCCCTACTCGTGACTTGGGGTGTTGAGGCCCTCTACTCGAGGATCCCTCATGAAAAGGGCGCTGAAATGGTACGCACCTTCCTTATGGAACAGGACAACACTTTGTGGCCCTACAATTTAATTTTTCCTAAGACTTATGCTTATCCTTCCACACAACTGTTTTTTTTTTTTTTTTTTTTAGGGCTCCCACTACCTCCAGGTACATGGCGTGGCCATGGGCACTTATTGTGCACTGGCCTACACCAACTTGTACCTGGGTAGGTTGGGTGCGTGAACTGTTTTCAGACGACACACCAGGGACATACACCAGCTATGCATCTGTAGAGCTGTGTTATATTGATGACATTTATTGTCTGGACAGGCACCGACCAACAGCTTAGAGCATTTGTCGATCTGCTCAATAACAATCGTTTTAATCTGAAATATACTCAGAATAGCCACCCAGACACTATTACCTTTTTGAACCTTCAAAGGATTCTGAGAATTATTTGGCCACCAGTCTTCATCGTAAGGAGACCGCTGGCAGCACCACCTTTACATGCCCACAGTGCGCATCCCACTGCATAAATACGCAGCATCCCCATACGCTCAATATATCAGGCTGAGAAGGAATTGTACACACCTCTCAGACTTTAAACACCAGGCTAACCTGCTCCGACAATGACTTTTACAAAGAGGCTATACCAAATCCCTCTTAAGAAAGGCCTATAACAAAGCCCTCAAACAATCATGTAACTCACTTTTATATAGAGCTAATACCAAGCAGCAAAATATCCCTACTGTCATCAAATTCCTCACGAAATTCTCTGGTCAGCAACACCAACTAAGGAACATACTAAATAATCATTGGCATTTACTACACAACGACCCTACTTTAAATATAAACTACTAAAAATATTTACGAGAATTCCCCGAAATGGTCTTTAGATGTGCTGTGTTGCTCCGGGATAGGCTTACTAGCAGTCACTATGCTCCTATCCAGAAGCGAGGCAAGCGTTCTAGAGGCAGTTTCAAATGTGGTCATTGTGCCTCCTGCCCCTGGGATTTCCCATTGGCTCTAGGTTCATGCTTCTGAATGGGGAGATTTTTCCCCCCAAATTTCAACCAGACTGACACCCAAAGGTGTCATCTACCTAATGACCTGCAATTGTGGGGAAGACGGTTCGACAGCTGCAACAGACTGAATGATCACATTTATTCAGCAAATGGGAAAAATGCTTACCCCTGTAAGCAGACATTTGGATCTATACTATAGATTGAATACAACTTGGTAAACTTTTTGGTGTTTGAAGTTGTTCCCCAGAACCCCAGAGAGGGGGGGGGGGGGTGGGAATTGGGATAAATGAATACTTCAAAAAGAAACCTTGTGGATAGAGCGACTCAACGCCAACTACCCACCCAGAGTTGATGAATTACAGTCTTGAGCCTTTTCTTTAGGTCTATCCTTACTATGCAGTGATCCAATCTTTGGGATACAATGTCTAGGTCTGAAATACCATATATATATATATATATATATATATATATATATATATATATATATATATATATATATATATATATATTTTTTTTTTTTTTTTGTTTGGTTATACCCATGTGACATATGATAATCAAGTTTGACCTATGATCATTCAATGAGGGTTGTTCTTTTCAAAGAATTTACTTTATTTTTTTCTTCTATTGGCTTTTTTTTTATAAAAGTTTCTATAAACCGATTTTGTGTTTACACAGCTGTGTTGGAGGTCTATGTTCACGTGTGGAACTGTGCATGCTCAGCCTTGCTGGGCATATGTGTGGCTGGAAAGCCGCAGCCTAGCTGTCCCCACTTTGTCCCTTGGATTGGGGAGAAAGAAAGGACTGCAGCATTCAGGGGCTACACCAGGAGGCCTGGCGCCTGAGTGAGCTGCTCCGTCCCAGCCTACTCTATGGGCAAGCGGTCATCGATCGCTCGGGCATGCGCACTGTGACTCAGGCATGCGCACTGCAGACCGGCTGGGTGACGCCACAACCAGGACACACATATAAGGCGCATATGTGGGCCTTCTAGCATCAGACACCACCATTCACTATGAAGGACATGTGGAGAGCCTCGGTGACCCCGGTATGTGGAATGCTCCGTTTGGCCCGGTTTCTGGCTACATTCATCTCAGTCTCTATCCTACTGTTCGTTCTATCATACACATTCTTTGCACAGTTCAGATGCCCTTTTGGTTACTTGATGATCTTTTATATTGCAGATCCTTGCACTTTGGGAAATCCCCTTTGTTGGGAATATAGTGTTATACAACAGCCCTATTCTTGATACAACTAGTGACCCTGCTCTAGCTGGATATCTTGTACCTCGACTGCTTACAGCTAGAGATATATAAATATATATCCCCAACACTTAAATCTGGGCCATTCCCCCTTTTTTGGAGTATACTGTGAGGTTAGCACCCATATATTACCAATTATGACAAGTTAGGGGCTGATGCAGCCTCTATGGGCTGTCACATTCCCTCAGTCCTTGTTGTTGCAATACATGTTTTAAATAAATAAATACATATATATTATATATATATATCCTATAGTTGGTTTGTACCTATCAGATCAGCTTGTATTACGATACAAGTTGATCTGATTGATCCTCCATTCCATACACACTGGTGTAATTGCGAGGAAGTGTTTTCTAGGTCTTCCTCTATGTCCCATTAGTGGAGATATGTGGGGTATGTGCCTCCATATATTATCTACCTTTTACTGCTCTTAGAAGGTGGCGTGTCTCTCTTTCTCCACTTCTTGGCTATAGTTTCATCCCTTTAGATCAGGGATTCTCAAACTACGGCCCTCCAGCTGTTGCGGGACTACACGTCCCATGAGGCATTGTAAAACTCTGACATTCACAGATATGACAAAGCATGATGGGAATTGTAGTTCCTAAACAACTGGAGGGCCAAAGTTTGAAGACCCCTGCTCTAGATAGAAGGAATACTTTACTATATTATGATATTGGTACCGTGTGCGTCCCCTCGTTTGCCCTTGGCCTCTCTGCGTTCAGTTTTCCACCTCTGGACCTCAAGCATAGTCTTTTTATTTTTGGCCTACTTAGTAAAAATTGCCTAAACAGGTTATAAAATAAACTTCTGGTTATGTTTTCTATCCATTTAGAATACTAAAATGAGTTCCTGAAGAAGCGAAATATCACAAAATATGTCGAGCTTGTGATATTGATGCTGGCCAATTTCAAGTGTAGCGGCTATCACTAGTGGGCCCTGGGTTGCCAGCATATCCCAGTTAGCGCTAGCTTGTGGTTTGGTGGTTTGTTCAGAACCACTGCTTGGAGGACTTTCCTCCTAAAACGCTTGATCCTGGCTACCCAAAATGTCCAAATCAATAGTGTCGAATAAGGGGTTGACATACTTGACAATGTGACCGCTTTACATATTTGTTCTGGGGTAGCTACCGCTCACTCTGCCCAAGATGTGCCTAATGCTCTGGTGGAATGTGCATTCAGCCCCTGTGGAGGGTTCAAGTGTGGAGTCTTGCATCCCTCTGAGATGGCTATCTTTATCCAACTAGCTATAGTCCTATGGAGGCTTGCCTCCCTTTACGCTTTCCTGAGGGGAGGATAAACAATGCCTCTGATCAGGGGCATAACTACAGGGGTTGCGGTCGCAACCGGGCCCCATGCTCCAGGGGGCCCTGTGCGGCTCCCATGTACACCTGGATAGGAGGGGCAGCAGGGGCCGCATGTAGAGAAATCACTGCCCTCCTTTTTCCTCCTGTAGCTGCAGGGGGAAAATGGAAGAGATTGGTTCCTCTGTATGCTGCCCCCGCCCCTCCTCCTATCCATCCAGTTCACTTGTGTTCTGCTGTCTCTGGGCCCCTGTGTGCTCCCCTGGTCCCCCCCCCCTACTGTGCTTCCCCCCCTACTGAGCTTCCCCCCCCACTGTGCTGCCCCCCCCTACTGTGCTCCCTACCCTCTCCTGCCGGCTGCTGCAGGGGATGTGTCACAAGAGTCATAGTCAGTGACATTGTAAAAAAATAAAATGATAAAAAATAATACAATTAAAATACCAAAAAAATAAAAACAACTGACACCAGTGGGTGAACTTCCAGGATCGTAAAGGTCACACTTGCAACCGGGCCCTGGCATTCCGCCACTGTGGGGAGGCCCCAACATCGCAGGAAGGTGGCCCACTGCAGAACTTGTGAAAGGGTCCCGCAACGAGAGTAAAGGGCCCCAGGATCAGTGGGAAGAGTCCCAGGCTTGAAGGGAAGGGCCCCGGCCAGGGGTCCAGGGGGCCCTTCATGGTTTCCTGCACCGGGGCCCTGAAGGTTCTAGTTACGCCTCTGCCTCCGATGTTCTAAAGCTCTTTATTGCTTCCAAATAAGCCATAAGACCCCTTCTGACATCTACCAAATGTAACTGCTCCTCTTTGCTATTAGATGGTCTATTGCAGAGAAAGGTTAGTACAAGATCCTGACTCCTGTGAAAAGGTAGAGGCGACCTTGGGAATAAATGCTTGATCAGTCTTGAGAACAACCCGATCCTCCAATATCTGTAGGAAAGGCTCTCTGACTAATAAAGTTTGTAGTTCGCGGGGCAGACGTAATTGCAATGAGAAAAAAAGTTGAGGTAATAAGAGAGCCCAGATTTCTTGGGCCCATTGTCCCTCCACATGGGCCCCCCATCCCCGGCTGCTGGCATCTAGTCAGTATGCTGGAGATCAGAAAAGCCCATAGCAATCCCTCCCGTAAAATGGCTTTCACCACCATAAGGCCTGCTTTGTTTTGGCTCAGAGGAATACCCTGTCCTCTAAGCCTTTCTTCTCCAAGTTTTAAGGAAAGGAAGTACTTAGTTTTAAGTAAAAGGATTGAAGTGGTCTCTGGGGAAATCTGGCCCATCCTACTGCCGGGATTGAGGCAGTCATAAGCCCTAGGCTAGACATTCTCTCGCTTATCGAGACCGGGAGATTGGTTTGCCTTTCTGCGGTCTTTTGACTGATGCGATTTACTTTTTCCTCTGGGAGTACAATCATTTGTTCCTTGAGTGGATTAAATAACACAAACAAAATTTCTTGCGAGGGTAAGAGATTTGATTTCTCTATATTGATAATCCAACCTAGACGGATAACCACTGCTGTGCAACCATCAGGTTTTCAAGTAGCTTCCTTCTCGAACAGTTTTTATGCTTTTTTTTTTGCATAGTAAAGATTAGTAAAAGAAAGAGGGACAGTAGGGGAGGAGAAGGGGGGGAGGGAAGGGGACCCCCGCCTCCAAAAAGGTGAGGGGGGCAGGAATGTGCTCAATTGGTAGGAATGGCATCCCAAAAAGGACAACAGAGGCGACCTCAACCCGAGTGTTGCCGGTCCTCTACTTCGGGCCAGTGAAGGCCAGATACTCATCCGAGACACCTAAAAAGGTTCCAATGCATCCACCCATTCCAGTGTGCCTCACTCGTCCCCAGGATGGCCGACGCAAGATCCTCCATATGTTCAAGCTCGTTCACCCTGGCAAGCCATTGAGAGGTTGTTGGTGCGGACTGCTGTTTCCACATAGCCGGGATGCATGCACGAGCTGCATTCAACAAATGTTTAAAGCGGAGTTCCGGGCACAGATCTCATTTTTTAATGAGCATACCCCCGGGACTGTCAGGGCTAGCACATTCCACAATGGCTAGCCTCTGATCTGTCCCGGTTCGCACTTACCTTTTAGAAGAAATACTTACTTTGAAAATTTCTTCCACAGCGTTTCCATCTCTCTTGTGGGCAGCTGAAGCCGGCGCGGTCCTCTTCGGTGTCTTCTTCCGCGTCTTCTTCTCCCAGAATGCGCCGCACCGGCCCCTCTCGTCACTTCCGGTGCGGCGCCGCATTCCTAAACAGCTTCTGGGCATGCCCAGAAGCTGTTTAGCAGGTGAATGCGGCGTCGCCCGGAAGTGACGTGCGGGGCCGGTGCCGTCGCATTGATTCCTGGGAGCGATGACGTTCAGCTCCCAGGAATCATCGCGAGGCAGGAAGTGACGGGGTGAGCCTCGGCGCTGGAGGAGGAAGTACCCTGAGGTGAGTATTTACGATCTTCGATTACAAGGTGAGTATACAAAAAAAAAAAAAAAAATAAATAACTATCCAATTCCTTTTCAGGTTATGTGTAGCTAGCGGAGGGGCACAAAAAAAAAAAAATACCGATTTTGTGCCCGGAACTCCGCTTTAAGTAAAGATTTGTAATACCGGTTCTTTGACATAGGAGTGAGGTTAAGCAACACCGCTTTTGAGTCGTTCTGCAACACCATGTCCGTGAACCGCTGAACAAGCTGGAGCACCGGTCCCCAGAAGGTAGCAAGCACAGGACAATCCCAAAAGATATGCAGGAGGGTACCCTCAGAAGAGTGGCACCTCCAACATTTGTCACTTTGTTGGGGGGGAACAATTTGGCCAGAACTGAAGGCGTCCTGTACCATCTTGTCATCAATTTATAAGTGGACTCCTGGTACCTGCCACAGATTGAGGATTTGTGAGCGAAGTAAAGTATTCGATCCTCTGAGGATTGGTAAAGGCGGCCCCAAGCTCCCTCTCCCATTTTGCCAGAAAGGGGGGCTCCGAACAGGACTTGAGCTCCAACAGAAATTCTCACAGCGCTTTTAATTAAAAGTCTAGATTTCTTGCTACGCAGGTCATGGCTAATGCCAGCCTTAGGTTGGTCATAGAGGTATCCCATGATCTTTTCAGGATTATATCGCTCCTATTGTCCATGGGGTCTGCTAGGTGCCCCATGTCCTCGAAGGCCAGATCTGAATGTATTGAAACCTACGCTATGAGGGCATCCAGCTCTGGGCACCGATTCCAGACTGACTTTAGGTCCTCATCGAAGGGGAACCTTCTTTTTATGCTCCTTGAAAAAAGGGCCTTCCTCTGGTTCTGATCACCATATCCGTCATGACTTGGTGCATATCCGTCATGACTGGGAATATCTCGGGCTTCTTCTTACTCAGTCCTTGGTACACTCTACAATGCTTTGATAGCAGAGCTGCTTCTTCCTTAATCTCTAAGGTATCGTAGATAGCTCCGAGATGTTCATCCACTTCCTGTAAAGAAAGTCTGAACCTGATAGACTTTGAGGCATCTCCCTGACCCTCCTCCTGTCCAGAGTCTGATTGGGAGGAATCCGGGTCAGTAATCTTAGGGGGAGAGGTCTCCCTACTCTCTGTAGGCTCTCCAGAACCTGAAGATAAAGGAGTAGGAGAGGTGGGCACCTGATCTGAAGTGCGCACCATTCCCCAAAACTCGGCTGAAGAAACGGGAGGGACCATTGGTCTGAGTATACAGGGGACTTCTGCTCAAAGAGATTGAGAGCTGATGGAATGTTGGAAAAACATCCTTTACCTCATACGTTTCCTTTTGGTGGAACAAAAGTGTTTATGACCTGCTGGTAACACAGGGGTCTTACAGTGAATTGAGCGCATTGTATTGCCTATGGGTGAAGGGATTGTCACCTGAAGTGGATTCCCTCTTTCCTCACAGCTTGTCTCACTGGATATGGGAAATCAACCGTATACCAAGGGACTTTTGGGCTTTACTGATAGATCTGTGTCTGATGTGGTATATGTTAACTATAGAGATCACCATTTATTGCACTGCACCGTATATTGATTGATGGAGTCTTAGTAGTGTCCTTAGACTCCTGGGAGGGGACAGAGAAAAAAAAAAACAAAAACACAAGGGAAAGGGTAATCCGTTTAATAACACCACCTTTCTGATCCCTCCACAGTGCCTAAGCACAAGGTGCCCAAATAGATGTAAAGATTCCCCCAGGATGTTCAGCGTTCTCCCTGTAATGCCCAACCACCTCCACTAATCAGAAAAGCATACACAGGAAATAATGGTTCTGGCCACTGCCAGCCTACCTGCGATGAGCCGTTGCCTGCCTCCCCTGGAGCATGGGATGCCTCCATGATGTCAATCTGCTCCCGGTCGCTGGTGCCTTAAGCCCGTGCGGTTTCACCTTTAAGACACCAGGTCAGCCCTTCCCTTGCTCTCTGCACCTGAAAGCCTAGAACCGCGACCTCCAGTTTCTCCAGGCAACAGAAAATGGTTTCTCCAGGCAACACATCTTCTCTGGAGCGAGGAAACAAAACTGGCCAGGTGCCTGAGGGACCGCCTTTTAAAGAGCTAGTGGCAATGTGTTTCCTGTCCAGTGGGAGGAGCGCCATCTCAAGGGCTGTCCTGTAAGACGACTGGGGAAAATATCCATATTAAAAAAGGTGAAAGGCAGAGACCACTGGGCAAAAAAGGAACAGGCCCTTGATCTCAAACAACCTTGCCTTTTTGCAAAATCAAATGAGACTCCTTGCTGGCAACTCATCACTTCTAGCCAAAGTGATGGCCAAAGGAAAGGCCATCTTACAAGATGCTAACAAAAAAAGAAAAAAGTGGAAAGCCACAAGCACAAATAGCAGTACCACGGACACAGAATTAGAAAATTATGTAAATAGAGGTGTCCTGGTAAACCCCTTCACTCACAACGGTGTCAATTGTACAGCGCAAATGAGTGATAATCTTAATGGTAAAAGGCATATAGAAAAAACAGGGACAACCAGAATCAAAGAGGGGGAAGGCCCTAAAGCACCATATAAGAGTAAAACGGGGTATAAATGAAATAGTTCCCTAACAAAAAATACTGACAGAAATATATCAAAATGACAATTTATTAGAAATACAATGTAATCCAATGTGAAAGAAAAAAAAAAAAAAAAGGAACCAAACCTTCCCCTTGATCACACTAAAAAACAGACTATATAGTCATTAACCGCCTTAGCGGTATCCCCGAGCGTGACTCGGGGTAGGAATTTTCTGCTATTAGCGGTATCCCCGAGTCACGCTCGGGGTCAATGGGCAGAGCTTTGCAGAAAGCGCAGCGGAGCTTCTCTTACCTTATCCTGGCGATCCAGCGATGAGCTCTCATTGCTGTGACCGCCAGTGAGATCTCCGCCGCTCGTCTGTCGGTAGGAGGACTTCCTAGTTCCGTTCCCTGCAGCAGCAATGCTGCATGGGAGCGGAACTAGGGAGGGAAATTAAAAAAAAAAAAAAAAAAAAAAAAAAAAACGTTGCACAAAACACATTTTATATTATATATATGCATATATATCTATATACACACACACACACACATATATATATATAATATATAACGCATAAATTATAATCTAATCAATAATTTTATTATATATATTATATATTAAATAATAAAATTATATTATTGATTCGATTATAATTCACTTGTTTGTGTTTCAAATTTATCACATCTGGGATGTCTACTAGAGACTTGTTTTGGTCAGGTTTAAGTCAGTAATTACTAAGAATTGTAGGCCTATAATACATAACGCCAAATTTCCATGAAAAGAATTGTACCGCTTTTGGAACAGAATTCCTGACAGAATCATACCGCCAGGGAGGTTAAAAACAAGAACACATGCACCCCACACACATACTGCTGCGAACCACCAAAAAAGCATATATTATATAGAATAATTGATAACTAAGATAATCAAATCAAAATCTTGGGTCAAACCAGGGCTATCACACAAAGCCAATCAGTGTCAGGACCCTTACACATGCAAGGATGGACATTTGCTGAAACCAGTGAAGGATCCAGGCACTGAGCTAAAGATGACGAACAGCCGCTGGATAGATACACACACACACACACACACACACACACACAGGCAGACCAAAATTTGCGCGTCCCAACCAATCCGGCAAGGGACCAGTACTGTCTGGGTGTGGTAAGCCAGCCAACAAGATGGAGCCTGTCTAACACTGGAAGTAAAGCATTACCTCATAAAGCAGGAAATGCACAGCAAAGCCATATCTCAAAGAGAAAGGGCATAAAAAGAGGGGGCTCTAACAATTCCAGTGATAGACAGAAAGGAGCCTAGCATAATCGCATAAAAAGTTCCAATATCCATAGAATAAATAAATGAATTGGGTAAGTGTGAACTAGGCAATAAACAGTGTATTCATATAACCAGTTCCTCCTGAGAGGCGCAACGAGGAACCGATACTCTAAATGGAATGAAGAGAACGATGTCCCACATGGATAGATTAAATCCCTCCACAAGTGATAAAGCCAATGAGCTATGGAGCTGAAAAGGACACAACAGAGTCAATTAATGATAAAGACTGATACCGTCCATACCGTCCAGCGGGGTACCTTTGGAAAATTGCATGCCAGAGAGTGCTTCTCAGTAATTTGCTTCCATCGAACAGCCCAAACACTTTAGAGTGATCCAGTATATACTTCGGAGGCCGGTAAATGAAGCTTCGTCCTGACGAAGCTGATTGGTCAGCGAAATGCATTGACGTCACACCACCTGTCTGCTGTGTCTCACCTGAGCTCTCGTCAGCCTGGAGCATGAGAGGTTGAGATTGAATGTCAGCCTTTAATGTTTGAGCTATTTGGAGATGCCATGGACTCTGCAGTTTTTCGGTACTGATCTACCATACATTTGCTGATCCATCCACTATGATTCCTGTGAGGTACCTTCATTTTTAGTGCTTCTCTTTTTGTGTGCATGCCCTACGGGCTCTGCATTGACCCCCACCACCTCTATTTCTGGAGTGTTCACTCGGCCATTTGATCCAGGGCCAATCCCAGTGTCAGACTCTGTACATGTGCCTGCAATGGTGAATATATCCTTTATTCCAGCCCTGGAGACCCGCACTGAATGGTTCCATCTTCAGTGCTATTAGTGATAACTTTGTATCATTGTATCCTGTGAGTTACAGCTTTCCAGTTGCTGCTAATATTCAGAAACAGTATAGCTCTAAGTGTGTGGTCGTGACTTTGAAATATTTGCTTTCCAATTTTGGAGACCCGCATTGAGTGGATGCACTGATCTGCGGAGGTTTTCTGTTACTCACTATATTGCACCTATTTACGTGCTGATCTATGACTCCTGCTGCATCAGGTGCTACATGATTGCTACACATTTACCGGCCTCCGAAGTATATACTGGATCACTCTAAAGTGTTTGGGCTGTTCGATGGAAGCAAATTACTGAGAAGCACTCTCTGGCATGCAATTTTCCAAAGGTACCCCGCTGGACGATATGGACGGTATCAGTCTTCATCATTAATTGACTCTGTTGTTGCCTTTTCAGCTCCATAGCTCATTGGCTTTATCACTTGTGGAGGGATTTAATCTCTCCATGTGGGACATCGTTCTCTTCATTTCATTTAGAGTATCGGTTCCTCGTTGCGCCTCTCAGGAGGAACTGGTTATATGAATACACGGTTTATTGCCTAGTTCACACTTACCCAATTCATTTATTTATTATATGGATATTGGAACTTTTTATGCGATTATGCTAGGCTCCTTTCTGTCTATCACTGGAATTGTTAGAGCCCCCTCTTTTTATGCCCTCTCTCTTTGAGATATGGCTTTGCTGTGCATTTCCTGCTTTATGAGGTAATGCTTTACTTCCAGTGTTAGATAGGCTCCATCTTGTTGGCTGGCTTACCACACCCAGACAGTACTGGTCCCTTGCCGGATTGGTTGGGACGTGGTGTGTGTGTGTGTGTGTGTGTGTGTGTGTGTGTGTGTGTCCAGCGGCTATTCATCATCATCTTTAGCTCAGTGCCTGGATCATTCACTGGTTTCAGCCAATGTCCATCCTTGCATGTATAAGGGTCCTGACACTGATTGGCTTTGTGTGATAGCCCTGGTTTGACCCATGATTTTGATTTGATTATCTTAGTTATCAATTATTCTATATATGCTCTTTTGGTGGTTCGCAGCAGTATGTGTGTGGGGTGCATGTGTTCTTGTTTTTAATGACTATATAGTCTGTTTTTTACTGTGATCAAGGAGAAGGTTTGGTTCCTTTTTTTTCCTTTCACATTGGATTACATTGTATTTCTAATAAATTATTGTCATTTTGATATATTTCTGTGTCAGTATTTTTTGTTAGGGAACTATTTCATTTATACCCCGTTTACTCTTATATGGTGCTTTAGGGCCTTCCCCCTCTTTGGTTCTGGTTGTCCCTGTTTTTTCTTTCTTACAAGATGTCAGCATGTCCCAAATAGAACTGAGTGGGGCTTTTAGTAAAACACTGACAACACAAAGTTTAAAATCACACAAGTGGAAAGGATTCAAATGAAAATCAGACAACCTGAGGAAGGAACAACGGACAGAGGCAAAGAACCAACTCATCTCTAAACCACCACCATGTATGGTGGACAACAGGATAATGCCGCCAAATTCCGACAACCTGCGCGCAGAGGATATATCCACCAAAAGGCCAACAGCGAAAGCAGGGGAATCTCCTGAAGGACCAAAATTAAGGCTCGGTTTCCACTAGTGCGACTTGCTGTGCGACTTGACATGTCAAGTCGCACAGCAAGTCAAAAGCCATTGTTTTCAATGTGGCCCGTTTCCACTGCCGCGTCTTGGGTTGCGGCGACTTCAAAAGTAGTTCGTGCACTACTTTTGAGCCGGCTTCAGTGCGACTTCCCTCTAGTCTCACTGAAACAAGTCTCACTGAAAGCCGCAAACAACGTTAGCTACGAAGTCGCGCTAGAAGTAGCACGACTTCGTAGCCGCACTAGTGGAAACCAAGCCTAAAAGGTCCCAAGGCGGTAACAGAGACCACACTGGAGGAGCCAAGTGCTGAACTCCCTAAAGAAAAGCATGCACCAGGGAGTGTGTGGCCAAGGGCCGTTGAAAGAAGACCGCTAAGACCGACACCTGGCCCTTGATATTACTCAAGACCAGTTTCTGCTCAACCCCCCTGTTGAAGGAAGGTCAAGATCCAAGCCACCGAAAAAGAAAGAGGATGAACCCCAAGAGACTCACACCACCTAGAAGTAGATTTTCTACCTTTTAAAAGCGTTGGAATCACCGACTTACACAAACCTCTATTTGTCAGCACCTGGCGTTCAACAGCCAAGCTCTCAAAACCAGTGACTAAAGCAGGATGGAAGATGGTCCTTTGAACAGCAGATGCTTCATGAGAGGACACTTCCAAGTAACGCCAGCCACCAGCTGCAGCAGATCGGCGTACCAAGCTCAGCGAGTCCAGTCTGAGGCCACCAAGATGATCGGAATGCCTTCTGCCTCAATCCTGCATAGAGGTCTTGGCAGAAGTTTGAGAGGAGGAAAGCCTTAAATCAAACAATACTGACCCCACAGGGCCTACAGCGCCTCTGTGGCATCTGCCAGAGGATCCCATGACCGAGCCACAAACCTCTGTACCTTTCTGTTGAGCCAGGATGCCAAAACAGATTTACCTCAGGAATACCCCACCGGAGACACAAGTGATGAAACACTTCGGGATGAAGGGACCACTCCCCTTGGTCCAAAGCCTGCAGACTGGAGGTAATCCATCTGCCAGTTTCCACCCCGGGAATGTATGGTGGAGAGGGCTGGAACGAACTGTTCTGCCCACCTTAGAATGCCGACTACTTCCAGAGCCGCCAGGACAATTCATGTGCCCCCCTGGTGATTTACATAAGCCAGTGGCATTGTCCGATTGAATGGTAACTGGACATCCCTGAAAGACGATCTGTCCAATGTTCCAGGCACTGTCTGATCGCTCAGAGTTCCAAGACATTGATTAGTAGTCTGGACTCTTCCAGTGTCCAGATCCCCTGAGCAGATTTTTTGCCGAGGATGCCACCCAGCCAGACAGGCTGGCATCTGTGGTGATCACTGTCCAATACAAGGGGAGGAAGGATTTGCCCAGCCAAAGCGCCGGAGAACGAATCCACTGTATCAGGGACTCTCTTTACCCAGCTCAGCTGGACCTGATTGTCCAGAGACTGCAGAGTCTTGTCCCATTTGGCCAGAAATCTCCCTTGGCAGGAATCTCGTATGGAACTGTGCAAACGGAACTGCTTTGAAGGGCGACACCATCAGGCGCAGCAACCGCAATCAAGTCTGGTGGGATGACCAGCTGCTGGACAGCAGGAGATGAATCGCAGCCTGCAGTTTCTGGAGTTTGTCCTGAGGAAGGAGCACTCTGGCTAAGGCCGAGTCCAGAGTCAGACCCAGATACTCCCTCCAGCTATGTGGACGTAACCAGAGCAGACTTCTGAAAATTCAGAATCCAGCCGAACTCCCTCATAGTTCGTACAAGGATTTCCAGGTTTTCCACCAGAACAGTAAAAGACTCTGCTCGCAGAAGGAGGTTGTAGAAGTAGCCCAGTACCGCCAACCCCGATTGGCATAACAATGCTAGCACCAGGGCCAACACTTTTGTGAGGACCCGAGGAGCAGAGGCGAGACCAAAGGATAACACCACAAACTGAGAATGCTCCTCTCCCACGGCAAAGTGGAGGAAGCGCTGGTGACCGGCGCATATTGGAACGTGAAGGTTAGCATCCTTGATGTCGATAGAGGCAAGAAAATTCCCCCGATGCAGGGATGCCACCACCGCGTTAATGAACTCCATCCTGAACTTCTGCACCAGCACAAAGCACTTCAGTGCCTGAAAGCCCTGAAAACATTCCGATGTCAGAACTGGGACAATCTGGGAGTAAGAGCAAAACTTGATCTTGCAGCCGGACTGTATGACTGTGGACCTACTGTACTTGTCTTGTACCAGGGAAGTCCACGGGTCCACAAACCAGCGAAGACATCCCCCCATCCTTGATGCAGCTGAGGGCGCACCTTCATGCTTAAGGAGCCTTGTCCGCGGGTAAAGATAAAGCCGCTCTTGACTTGCCAGGCCAAGCCACAGAAGGACCACTGCTGAAACAGAGCCTAGCGACTAGGCGAGCTGCATCCAAGGAGGCATCATAGATAAACTGCAGCCCCTGGACCAACTGGTCCACCAGCTCAGCAAAGGCAAGGGGAGCTGCTCCCTCTCCAGGTCACGGCATAAAATCCAATAGGTCAGCGTTTGTGTCTAGTGACACTCCATTCCCAGTTGATGCCTGCAAGAGGGGAAAACGCATAGGACGGAGTAGCTAGCACCAGTTACATTCACAGGGTCCGCACTGCAGGCGGCTGTGTGTGCTTCCCATTCACTTTGTTTGGCTTTTTCTCTTGTCATTTGATGGAAGTGCATTTCTTTAATCACAATAAATGGTTTTAAATGGTAATGCACTACGAGTCCTCTTTTTTTCCCCCCTTGTATGCTGATTATCCACAGAGCTTTCTCAGGTGAAGTTGAGAGTGAAAGAGGATCGAGATTATCTTTCTGAAGAGAACAGCAACTCAGGTCTATGCCAGATGCTTTTATGGAGAAGATGCCTGCTTAAGAAAACATACGGGGGGGGGGGGGGGAAATCACATTCCTGATTTGTGGAGTTGGGTTATATTAAGCTGCATTCCTGCAGCCAGCTGGTAAGTGGCTATTACCTTTCTTACACACAGAGGGTATCCTAATGTCTCACATGCCAGTACCTATCAAGAGTTACTGAAGAGGATTGCATATGGGACTCACTTCAAATTAGTTTTTCTATGAACTTATTGTCGGGTTTTCCATTAGCTCATAGGAATTATTTGCACGAGTATTTTACACCGTATCAATTATATTTTCACCAGTATATATTTATTTTTCACCAACCTCTTGAATATCATCATATTTATGTGCATTGGTCATTACTGATGATACACACGCTCAGAATCAGGATTCTGATTGAATCCTCACAAGTTTTTATTTAATTATATGGTTTCATATCACCTTTGGTATATGTTGCACACACATAATCATCTACTTTGATGTCTACTTTGACAGCGCACTTCACTTTATACTTTATCATAACTTTACATACCCTGGCAGAATTTATGATTTCTTGGCCATTTTTCAGAGAATATGAATATGAATAACAAAGAACTTTTTTCACTCATGGTTAGAATTTGGCTGAAGCCATTTATTATCAATCAACTGTGTTTACTCTTTTTAAATCAGAATGACAACAGAAACTACCTAAATGACCCTGATCAAAAGTTTGCATACCCCAGTTCTTAATATCGTGTATTGCCCCCTTTAAAATCAAATGACAGCTTGAAGTCTTTTGAGGTATTTGTGGATGAGGCTCTTCATTTTCTTAGATGGTAAAGCTGCCCATTCTTCCTGGCAAAAAGCCTCCAGTTCCTGAAAATCTTTGAACTGTCTTGCATGAACTGCACGTTTGAAATCTCCCCAGAGTGGCTCAATGATATTGAGGTCAGGAGACGGAGATGGCCACTCCAGAACCTTCACTTTATTCTGATGTAGCCAATGACAGGTCAACTTTGCCCTGTGTTTAGGATCATTATCACGTTGGAATGTCCAAGTACGCCCCATGCACAGGTTTTCGGGCTGATGAATGCAAATTTTCCTCCAGTATTTTTTGATAAACTGCATTCATCTTGCCATCCATTCTGACCAAATTTCCTGTGCCTTTGTAGCTCACACATCCCCAGAACATCAGCGATCCACCTCCGTGTTTCACAGTAGAAATGGTGTACCTTTCATCATAGGCCTTGTTGACTCCTCTCCAAATGTAGCGTTTATGGTTGTGGCCAAAAAGCTCAATTTTGGTCCCATCACTCCAAATGACTTTGTGCCAGAAGGTTTGAGGCTTGTCTCTGTGCTGTTTGCCGTATTGTAAGCAGGATACTTTGTGGAATTTGCACAGTAATGGCTTTCTTCTAGCGACTCGACCATGCAGCCCATCTTTCTTCAAGTGCCTCCTTATTGTGCATCTTAAAACAGCCACACCATGTTTCCAGAGAGTCCTGTATTTCATCTGGAATTATTTGTGGGTTTTTATTTGCATCCCGAACAATTTTCCTGGCAGTTGTGGCTGAAATTTTAGTTGGTCTACCTGACTGTGGTTTGGTTTTAACAGAACCTCTCATTTTCAGTTTTATACAGTTCAACAACCTTTTTCTGCAGATCCTTTGACAATTCTTTTACTTTCCCCATGACTCAGAATCCAGAAACGTCAGTGCAGCACTGGATGAAAGATGCAAGGGTCTGCCAGGAGTCCAGAAACTCATTGACCTTTTATACATACACACTAATTACAAGCAAACAGATCACAGGTGAGGATGGTTACCTTTAACAGCCATTCAAACCCCTTTGTGTCAACTTGGGTGCAGCATGTTATCAGGCCAAAAATCACCAGGGTATGTAAACTTTTGATCAGGGTCATTTGGGTAGTTTCTGTTGTCAATATGATTTATAAAGAGTAAACACAGTTGATTGGTAATAAATGACTTCAGCCAAACACTAACCATGAGTGAAAGAAAAGTTTGTGTTATTCATGTTCTATGATTAATGGCCAAGAAATCCAATTCTGCCAGGGTATGTAAACTTAGGAGCACAACTGTATTGGGGGCCACAGCCTCTGCCTTCCTGTCAGCTGGGTCCTTAAAGGCGGGGATCTCTTCAACCGGAATCATGGTTGCTTTGTTCAATCGGGAGACCAGAAGGTCCACCACTGGTGAACAGTCCACTTCTCAAGGGACTCCTCATAGGGGTACCGCAAAGTAAAATCCCTTAGGGACCACAAGGGTTCCCACTCTTTAGCGACAATTCTTTTAAAATAGGGGGAGAAAAAGGCAGAGAAAGGAATGCCTTTGCTGCTCTGGATGGCTTGTGAGTGCCAAAAGGGAACCAACGCCTCTGTTGCAGCTTCAGCTGCGTCCTCAATTTTTAAGGTCTCACGCACAGCTACAATCAGTGCATCCACCAGCACCTTTTCGTGCACAGTTGCAGTCGGGGCACATGTTCGCAGACCCAGCAGAGTGCCCCACGTCCGCGGCAGCCTCAGAGAGGGGGGGGGGGGGGTGATTACTTGACGAAATGTGCTCCAAAGACTCAATGAGTCACTAGGGGGGGGGGACTCCCCACGAAAAGGTGTAAAAAACACTGCGAAGGGACCCCCCCCCACACTGCTCCGGCAGTACCACTTAGTCGCCAATAACAGAGCACCTAATCGATCCTCCGCAGAGAGGGAGAGGATCCCACCAGACCTAAGCACCCAGCAGAAACCGGCACCTGCATCAGGATAATCTGCACTCCACGTGCGGCGATCAGAAAGTGAAAAGATCCAGGAGTCAGCACCAGGGGATGAGGAGGGGCTCCCACTGCCAAAAATCACCACCCGCAGGGCTCAACTATCATGGCCACCGCTATTTTCAATAGCGTACCACCGCAAAATGGCCCCCGGACTAAACAAACATGGCCGCCATGCATTGAGCACACAGGCTACAGCAAAATGGAGGCACCACGAGGCTCTCAGGGATCCCTAGGCCTCAGAAACCGGGACAGGCAGGATCCCCCACCAGACACAGCCCCAGGCCACCCCACAGCCCCAATGTCAGTAAAGGAGGGGGGGGTGATATGGCCCACAGGGACCACCAGACCGATAACGAGGGTGCCCAAACAGGAAGAAGGAGGGGAACACAGGGGTTCAACCATCCCATGGAGGGGCCCACGTCCACCCCAAAACCCTCCAGGGGGAGGGGGGGGGGGGGACAGTCACTTGCCATACCAGGAACCATGCAGGCACTGATCCAGACAGAACTGTCTCTCCATTGAAATGGGGGGGGGGGGGGGCTGACGGCCAGGAGGAATGCTGCGATTCGGAACGCTGTTTAACTCGCAGACCAGCCCCCTGTAAAGGTGGGGCCATGTCACGGCCATCCTAGCGTGGAGCTGAGGTCTGCGCGCGCTCGCTGGCCAGACTGGGATGACCACTGGATCTAGATTATCCAGCCTGTCGCCGAGTCCGCCAGTTGATTGTAGATCCCACAGACAAAAAAAAAATAAAAAAATTCTAACACAACAAAATTGCCAGGAACTAAGTCCTTTCTCTTGACTAGGCAGAAAAAAAAACAGAGAGGGAGTATACCCCTGGGACTGCCCATAGGCGTAGCCAGACTTTTTTTCTGCCTAGTGTTCTCCTCCTGTAGGGGGCAGTATAACCCAACGATTAAAAAGATCAGGAGCTGTGTCCATCAATGAACGAAAGAGAAATCAAGGTGCAACTATCTTTAGCAACCAGTCATCAGCTATGGAAAACAAGAAATTAATGCTGCGCTATGGTGATATGTTAGTGCCTCAAAAGTGCTGCTGTGCGTAAAATCAAAAGGATTTTAAAATGTGAAAATACAAGGGAACAGCGCAGATTTGGTATGATAAACCATAAAGTGCTGAGCGTGAGTAAATATATATATATAATATAAATAATCACGATTCAAACTCTAAATATAAAAATACATTCAATTATTAAAACACCCCATGAAGTGAATAAATAAAGTTCATAAAAAATATATCCGTAGATCTCAAATAACAGTCCAAATATTATGTGCTTCAGCAAGTAGCCAGTGAAAGTTATTAAGTAAAAAATAAAGTGCTCAGGTGCTGGAGATCATGTGCAAATTCAAATAGTGTGATATTGCTACAAAATCATGTTTATTAAACTTGCAGATAAAAGACTCACATTTGATGAAATAAAAACAGGCGGTGTATAGTCATATGTCGGTATAGCAGATCGCTAGGATCACGGTGTGCAGCGGGCTCCTCTATCACATACGTCTGTGATAATGCCCAGTGGGAGGCGAAACGCGTCAACGCAATTTCCGGTTCCACGCCTTTCGTGACGTCATTTCCGGTAGCGGTGGAACGCACGCCAGAGCCCGCTGCACACCGTGATCCTAGCGATCTGCTATACCGACATATGACTATACACCGCCTTTTTTTAATTTAATCAAATGTGAGTCTTTTATCTGCAAGTTTAATAAACATGATTTTGTAGCAATATCACACTATTGGGAATTTTTTCCTTCTACATATGGTCCTATCCTGCTGAGAGCCTGTAGGAGACCCCTTAGTGGTCATAACCAAGATCAAAGGAGTATTGCCCGGATTGTATGCCGGACTTTGCCTGTGTGACCCTTACACTATACGGTCTAGGGGTCCACTTTGTCCGGTAAGTGGAACATCCTGGGGGAGAGGAAAAAGTCACCATATCACTACACCATTGCAGCATGAATTTGCACATGATCTCCAGCACCTGAGCACTTTATTTTTTACTTAATAACTTTAACTGGCTACTTGCTGAAGCACATAATATTTGGACTGTTATTTGAGATCTACGGATATATTTTTTATGAACTTTATTTATTTATTCACTTCACGGGGTGTTTTAATAATTGAATGTATTTTTATATTTAGCCCCCGTTCACATAGGGGCGACGCTACTTCGCACCGCAACCTCCGAGGTCGCGGTGCGAGCAGCGCGCCGCTACCTCGGAGCGGCCGCCACGGACTTCATAACATTGAAATCTATGGCGGTCGTCTCCGGGTCGCCCCAAAGAAGCTCCGGACCCTTTTTCTAGGTCGGAGCGACTTGTGTCGTTCCTATTAGAACGGATCCGCAGCTTCCCTATGGGAGGCGACCAGGTCGCCTCACAGGTCGCCCTAGTGTGAACCGGCATTTAGAGTTTGAATCGTGATTATTTATATATATTTACTCACGCTCAGCACTTTATTGTTTATCATACCAAATCTGCGCTGTTCTCTTGTAGTCATCAGCTATGCAAGCTCCCCAAATCTCTAAAAAGTCTTTATACATCTCACCCACCTGGGAGGAAACTGGTGGGTACAGACCTTTTTAATGATTTCATCCTGTGAAGATACTACTACAGTTGCTCTGTTATCTGGACAGAAGAAAGGTTTTCCCAACACAGAACACAGTCAGTAGCCAACCTAGCATGACACCAAACAACAGGTCATCTGCTCAAGCAATGAAAAACCAATGACAACATCCCCATATCTACATAATGTTTTGGGCCAGTCAAATTAGCAACAGAGGCAAGGAAAGGTTGAAGGACCCTTAAATTAGGGAGTAATTGGACTGAAAAACTAATTCTAAATTTTGATTAAATAGGATCCCTAAAATAATGAGCATCATTTACAGATGTTTGACTAGTCCTCCTCAAAAGTACAGAGCACATGGAACCATCTGGGGACAGTCCAGTGGTTTCAAAAGCTTTGAATTCCACTTATTGAATAATGCACGAAGAGGAGAAACCTTGATGGAAAGTTTGGGTCTATGAGAATCAAGGACACTGTGGTAGGTGAAATAACGGAGCAATGCTTTGAATTTAAAGTGTAATGTACAGCTTCAAATGAGAAAATAACAGTTTCCTTTTCTTTTGGAGAAATCTGCTGACTGAAATTAAGCTGACAGGGTTACCTTCTCCAGGGAAGAGAGATTCAGCATGGACAAAGAATTCTCCAGAGGGTCTCAGACAGAATCAGAAATATTAGTTAGCTCTGCATTAAATTCCACTGGGAAAAGTGATGGAGGGTGTTTTAACTGCTTCGGATCATGGGGAGCAGCAAGTTTCTTTACCCAAAACATAAAGGTAGAATAACAGAAGTCAGCCTTAGGAAACATATACAGAAAACAGAAAAGCACCTCGAAGTGTAATATTTTATTGCAGGGGGATGACAGCAATGACAATTGCCAACTCACAAGATAGGAGTAGGATAAAGGCTCATCAAGGCTATGAGAATAACCGTATAAGGAAATACTCGTACTACTAAAACAGTGTCTAAAAATTATAGGACAGTGTGTGGCAATAGTGGAGTTTGAGTGTTTCCATATACTGTTGTTCATTATCCTCATTTACATGTATATTGCTAGCATCAAATCAGCTGTAATCCCATACATTCCCTCCAGTATATTTGTGGCTCTTATCCTTCCTGGTTACACTTGATAGAGGAGCGCATGCTCCGTAAGAGCTTTGCGCATGCTCTGAAACAGGTTATGGTCTCTGTCCCCCCGGTGACGTCGCACGCTTCCTCTGCGCTGCGTTTCACACAGTGGCCCAAGAAAGACACCCGGAACGACAAGGAATCTGCTGGCAACATCTCCCTGTCCATAATGCAGGCTCTGCATACTTGGATCGGTGTGGTTGGACTCTTCACCTGTGGGAGAACATTTACTACATAGATGAGCCTTTATCCTACTCCTATCGCGTGAGTTGGCAATTGTCATTGCTGTCATCCCCCTGCAATAAAGTATTACACTTCGAGGCGCTTTTCTGTATATCCATTTTCCAGGGTTGGTTTTCACTTCTGAGAAGAGCTGCCTTGCCCTAAGTGAAAACCAATATACAGACTTTTTTATCCCCATGGACTGGTCTTCCACTTGATATCTGACCATTATATGGTTAATCCTGAGGGCAGATATGGGGGGGGGGGTTCAGATACAGCTTCTGATGCAATGGTTCCGACAGACTTGTAAGCCTACAAAAAGCCCATGCTTTGCCAGTGCCAAGTTCAGCCTTGTACAAGGTGAAAATTAGGTCGTGACTAGAATATTTGCCCACCCACGGGATGACTGCTCTTCTCCACTTGGAGCTAGAGGTTTTTCAATGAGCAAAAAGGGTGTATACCTTTTTGAAAAAAAAAAAAAAATACTACGCAAAACCCCCAGGAGTGTTCACAGACCAAAGCTGGAGTGGTGTGGTAGGGGTTAACATCCACAATGTCTCTGTGACCAGACAGCTGGGTTCGTAGGGAAAACCAGAATGGTGTTCTAAAACACAGCATGAACAAAATAAGGCAGAAATAAAAGTGGTTGGCGGTGCTCCTAGTCTATCTGTGAAAATCTTTGGGAGGCAAAAGCGTGGGACTCCAGTGGCACAATTTTAAGCGACCAGGTCATCAAATCTCGGCAACAGGGCAAGGGCGTCAGGATGATGTAAACAAGTAGTAAACCGCTACTGTTCACTGAAACAAAGTGCCTCACAAGGGTCATGACTGCAGAGAAAAGGTGAGGGGAAGTTTAAACTAGCTGAAGAGGCTTACCTGTAGGTACTGTAAATATCTCCTAAACTTGCACCGTTTAGGAGATTTTGACTTTTAATGCAGCCTATGATGTCATCGGCGCATGCGCTCTGAAGGAACGGCCACCCATGCCGTTCCTTCAGAGCCCTGTGCCATGAAAAGCAGCATGCGCAGGAGTGATGTCATCACGCCTCCGGCCAATCAGATGGCCCAAGGACGGGATCCAGGATGGCCGAACCGGTCGGCCTTCCTGTCGCTGAGCGGGCGGCACTGCGGGGGCTTCGTTTTACGGTATTTCATAATGAGCTGGTATGCAATGCATACTAGCTCATTATGCCTTTGTCTTACAGGGGGTTTTTACTTCCTCTTTCAGAGCTCTGTGCTGCAGTCCTAACACCTGCGCGCATGAGTGACGTCATTGTGACTCAGCCATTCAAGCGGCCCACAAACTTGGAAGGAAGATTAAGATGGAAGCTTCCAGCAGTGAAAGCGTGCAGCTGAAGTGCCTCATTTTGAGGCAAGTGTTAAATAATGTGCCATTATGCGATGCATAGTAGCACATTCTGCCTTTACCTTGCAGAAAAACTGAATTTTTGTAAAATCTTACCTGTAAAATTCCTTTCTCTGAGTCCTCCGACAGTCGCCGCCCCTTCATATTCGTCACAATAGGGTTATTGACCTTTTCTCCGTAGGAGTAGCTAGGCAACAGAATATGTTAATATCAAAGCTTTTAGCATACCCCACCCCCAGGGGGTGGTCCCCTCAGTCAATACCCTCCTGCTTAATGCATTCCTACCTCAGTTTCAGTAGCATAGCAGTAGAGTACATAAACAAAACCCCAAAAGAGGGGCAGGGGCCGCGACTGTTGGAGGACTCCGAGAAAGGAATTTTACAGGTAAGATTTTACAAAAATTCCGTTTTCTCTTACGTCCTCCGACAGTCGCCGCCCCTTCATATTCGTCACAATAGGGACGTCCCAAAGCAGTGTAGACATGAGGGGTGGGAAAAAAAGCAGCCGCGCCTAAGGCAACCTAATACCCACATCAGAGAAAGGAACCTTACCAAAGGAAGGAAACCAACTGGGCAACATGAAAAAAACTTGCTCAACAGGAGCAACAACCCAGGAAAGAACAAGTAACCTAGGGGTAAAAATACCCCAACAGCCAAGGACCCAAACAAAAGGACCCTAAGGCACTGCCGCACTAAGAACTTTACGGCCAAAGGAAGCATCTGCCGATGCCTGAACATCCACCTTGTAGAATTTTGAGAAGGTGTGAACGGACGACCAAGTCGCCCGCCTTACACACCTGGGCCACAGAAGCCCGATGATGACAGGCCCAAGACGTACTCAGAGATCATGTAGAGTGCACCTTCACAGTCATGGGAGGTACTTTCCCCTTCAAAGCATAGGCCTGTTCAATGACCTGCCTGATCCATGTGGCGATGGTAGAGGCCGACGCCGCCATGCCCTTCCGAGGCCCCTCTGGAAGGACAAAGAGAGAATCCGTCTTGCGAAAGGATTCAGTCGATGACGGGTAAACCCTGATCGCCCGAACAACATCCAAGGAATGCAAAGCCACTTCCTTTGGATGTTTAGGCTTTGCGCAAAGCGAAGGCAGAACAATATCCTCATTGAGGTGAAATTCCGAAATCCTTTTCGGAAGGAAAGACGGGTTAGGACGCAAGACCACCTTATCCAAGTGAACCACCAAATACGGAGATCTGCAGGACAAGGCAGCCAGCTCCGACACACTACGAGCCGAGGTGATTGCCAGCAAAAAGGCGACCTTCCTGGACAACATAGACAACGAGATCTCCCTGATTTTTTCAAAGGGAGCAATGTTGCAACACGGACAGAACAAGATTCAAGTCCCATGGAGGCAAAGGCTCCCTCCTAGGAGGGACCAGATGCCGCACCCCTTGAACAAAGGTGCCAACTAAAGAATTAGACGCCACAGGGCGTTGAAAGAGAACGGCCAGAGCAGAAATCTGACCCTTAATCGTGGCCAACGCCAAACGCTGGTCCACGCCCGTTTGAAGAAAAGCCAACACCCTCGATACCGAGTATGAGCGAGGGGAATACCCTCTGGACTCACACCAGACAAAATAGGCCTTCCAAGTACGGTAGTAAACCTTCCCCGAAGAGGACTTTCTAGCCTTGATCAAAGTGTGAATGACCTCAGGGGAGAGACCCCTATCCTTCAGGATCTGGGTTTCAACAGCCAGGCCGTCAAAGCCAGCGACTGTAAAGCAGGATGAAATATCGGCCCTTGAGACAGAAGATCGTCTTGAAGAGGCAGATGCCACGGAGCGTCGACCGCCAGATTCACGAGGTCTGCGTACCAAGACCGGCGAGGCCAGTCTGGTGCCACCAGAATCACCGTTTTCGGTTCCGAGGCCAACCTCCGGAGGAACCTGGACAGCAGCTGAAGCGGTGGAAAGGCATACATCAGACGATACTGATGCCAGGGCGCCACCAACGCGTCTGAGGCGTCTGCCCGAGGATCGCGCGTTCTTGCCACGAACCTTTCCACCTTGTTGTTCAGACGAGACGCGAACAGGTCCACATCTGGGGACCCCCACTTCTCGCACAACATCAGAAAGACATCCGGGTGAAGGGACCATTCTCCCTGGTCCAGGGTCTGGCGGCTCATAATCCGCCTGCCAGTTTTCCACCCCCGGAATGTGAACAGCAGATATCGCCGGGACGTGCATCTCGGCCCAAGACAGAATGTCGGCTACTTCCCGAGCCGCTCGAGCACTCCTGGTGCCCCCTTGGTGGTTGATGTAGGCCACCGCTGTGGCATTGTCCGTCTGCACCCGAACCAGATGGCCCTGCAGTCTGTCCGACCAACGCCGAAGGCAGAGATTTATCGCTCGCAATTCCAGAATGTTGATCGGAAGGGAGGATTCCTCCTCCGACCAAGTTCCCTGGGCAGACAGAACGCCCAGCACACCACCCCAGCCCGACAGGCTGGCATCCGTGGTGATCACTGTCCACGAGCAAGGGCGAAAGGACCTGCCCCCCGACACCGCCGGGGACTGGAGCCACCACAGAAGGTCCCTTCTGACGCGATGACTCAATGAAATCTGGAGATCCAGAGATTGCGGCCGTCCGTCCCACCTGGCCAGAATCTCCCTTTGGAGACCCCGCGTGTGAAATTGGGCCAAGGGTATCGCCTCGAAAGCCGAGACCATCAGCCCCAGACACCTCATGCACATCCGGAGGGACGAGCACTGAACGTCCCTGAGGGACCCCACTTTGTCCTGAAGCTTCCGGAGCTTGTCTTCTGGCAGGAAGACCTTCGCCTGAACAGAGTCCAGGATCATACCCAGGTAAGGAAGACGAACCGACGGACACCGCGTCGACTTTGGAAAATTTATCGTCCAACCGAACTCCTGCAGAGTCTGCATCGTGGCGGACAGGTCGTTCACCAGGCCCTGACTGGTCGCAGACTGAACCAGAATGTCGTCCAGATACCCCAGGATCGAGATGCCCTGGGCTCTCAACAAAGCCAGAACCGGCGCAAGCACCTTGGTGAAAACCCGCGGAGCCGAGGCGAGACCAAAGGGCAACGCCACAAATTGGTAGTGATCCTCCGCAATGGCGATTCGAAGGTACTGCTGGTGACCCTCGAAAATGGGAATGTGAAGGTACGCATCCTTCAAGTCGATAGAGGCCATGAATTCCCCCGGAACCAGGGCAGCCACCACCGAGCGCAGGGATTCCATGCGGAACTTGCGAACAAGCACAAAGCGGTTCAGAGCTTTCAAGTCCAGAATCGGACGTACCTTGCCCTCCTTTTTGGGCACAGTGAACAGATTTGAATAGAATCCCCGAAATCTGTCCCGATGAGGCACCGAAATCACTACTCCCTGAGGCCGCAGGTCCCGCACCGCCAGGTGCAGATCCCGCAAGCGCTCCGGAGACAGCTGAAAATTTGAGGGAAAAAATCTGCCTGTCGGCCGAGAGAGAAACTCGATCTTGTATCCGGATCGAACGATTTCCTGAACCCACCTGTCCCGAACGCGTGCCAGCCAGGGTTGAAGAAAACCGAGCAAACGTCCCCCCACCCCAGAACTGGGTGAGGGCGCCCCTTCAGGCAGCATTGTTATGGGCAGCGGACCCGGACTGGCCGGACTTCTTCTTACCTGCCCACGGCTTTTTCTGGGAGCCTTGTCCCTTGAAGGGCTTACCCTTATAGTGTGACCGAAAGGCACGAAAGGACCCTTGAGAGGGTCTAAACGAAGCATTCTTCTTACCGCGAACTTAGACTTGTGAGTCTGGGGCAAAAGACTACTCTTACCCCCAGAAACACCCTTTATCAGAGTATCCAAAGATTCGCCAAAAAGGCGAGAGCCCGCGTAAGGCAAATTAGCCAAAGTCTTGCGAGAAGATTGGTCAACAGACCAACATTTCAGCCAGATCAGGCGACGGTTCAACACCGCCACACTCTGCAGACGCGCAGCCAAAGGGACCATATCTAGGTCCGCATCACACAAATACATAGTTACATAGTTAGTGAGGCTGAAAAAAGACACAAGTCCATCCAGTTCAACCTATGTGTGTGTGTTTGCTTTTAACCGTACATTGTATACCCCTGTATGTTGTGGTCTTTAAGGTGTCCATCCAATAGTTTTTTGAAACTATCAATGCTCCCCGCTGATACGACTGCTTGCGGAAGAGAATTCCACATCCTTACCGCTCTTACAGTGAAGAACCCCTTACGCACTTTAAGGTTAAACCGCCTTTCCTCTAGTTTTAGTGAGTGGCCACGTGTCTTATTGTATTCCCTTACTCTAAATAGTTTGTTCCTTATGCTAGGGTCGCCAGTACAGTATTTGTACATTGATATCATATCCCCCCTCAAGCGTCTCTTCTCCAGAGAGAATAGGTTCAGTGCTTGTAGTCTTTCCTCATAGCCGATGTCCTCCATTCCCCTAATTATTTTTGTTGCCCTTCTCTGGACTTTCTCCAGTTCCAGCACATCCTTCCTGAGGACCGGTGCCCAGAACTGGACAGCATACTCCAGATGTGGCCGGACCAGAGTCTTGTAGAGTGGAAGAATAATCTCTTTATTTCTGGAGTGAATCCCCTTTTTTATACAACCCAGTATTCTGTTGGCTTTGCTTGCAGCGGCTTGGCATTGCATGCCACTTCCAAGCCTGTTGTCTACCAGTACCCCCAGGTCCCTTTCCATCCTAGACTCACCCAGAGTTTCCCCCCCTAGTGAGTAGCTTGCTATCTGGTTTCTGGCCCCCAAGTGCATTACTTTACATTTTTCTACATAAAATCTCATCTGCCATGTAGTTGCCCACCCCGTTATTTTGTTCAGGTCTGCTTGCAAGATTTCCACATCCTGCATAGAAGATATTGGCATGCCTAATTTAGTATCATCTGCAAATACCGAGATTGTACTAGATATCCCCTCCTCTAGATCATTTATGAATAAATTAAACAGGATTGGTCCCAGGACAGAACCCTGGGGGACCCCACTTTCCACACCCGCCCAATCCGAGTACTCCCCATTAATCACCACCCTCTGTACTCTCCCCTGGAGCCAGTTCTCTATCCAGGTACTCACCTTATGGTCCATACCTACCTTCCTTAGTTTGTACAGTAAGCGTTTGTGGGGAACGGTGTCAAAGGCCTTTGCAAAGTCCAGATACACCACATCCACAGGCTTACCTTTATCTAAGTGGCAGCTCACTTCATCGTAGAAGGTTAATAGATTGGTTTGGCATGAACGATTTTTCATGAATCCATGCTGATTACTACTTATAATACCGTTTTCATTACTAAAGTCTTGTATGTGGTCCCTTATCATCCCCTCCAAAATTTTGCAGACTACTGATGTTAGGCTGACCGGCCTATAGTTACCCGGGATATATCTCGGCCCCTTTTTAAATATTGGTACCACGTTGGCTTTTTTCCAATCAGCTGGCACCATACCTGTCTGTAAACTATCCTTAAAGATCAAGAATAATGGTCTGGCAATCACCTGACTGAGCTCATTTAGAACCCTTGGGTGCAAGCCATCTGGTCCCGGGGATTTATTTATGTTAAGTTTCTCTAATTTAGCTCTAAGTCTATCCTCTGTTAGCCATGGCGGCACTTCCTGAGGTGTATTATTTAGTTCGGCCTTACAAGCGGGGTTCGTGTAGCCCCCCGATTCCTTTGTGAAGACTGAAGAGAAGAAATTATTTAACACTTCCGCCTTTTCTCTGTCCTCAGTGGCCATTTTTCCTTTATCATCTTTTATGGGGCCAATGTGTTCTGGCCTCGCTTTCTTACTGTTTATATACTTAAAGAACTTCTTGGGGTTCTTTTTACTCTCCTCCGCTATATGTCTCTCGTGTTCCATTTTAGCCGCCCTGATTTCATCTTTACATTTCTTATTACACTCTTTGTAATGCTTAAATGCTGCCAATGACCCCTCAGTCTTGTATTTTTTGAAGGCCTTTTCTTTAGCTCTAATATACATTTTTATGTTGGAGTTTAGCCACCCAGGGTTTAGTTTTGCTCTTTTAAATTTATTTCCCTGTGGAATGCACTGGCCCACCCCCTTGTTAAGTATGCTCTTGAAGCACTCCCATTTTTCCTCCGTGTTCTTTGTTCCCAGGATTCTATCCCATTTGATATTTTCTAGCAGCGAGCGCAGTTTAGGGAAATTGGCTCTTTTGAAATTCAGTGTCTTTATATTACCCTTGTGTTTCCTATTACTGTAATTAATACTGAAACCAATTGACCTATGGTCACTGTTCCCTAAGTTGTCCCGTATTTCTATATCCGTGAGCAGGTCTGTATTGTTGGTAATCAGTAGGTCAAGTACCGCATTGTTTCTTGTCGGTGCATTCACCATCTGACCCATGAAATTGTCCTGCAAAACATTTAGGAACTGCCGAGCCTTGGCTGAATGCGCGGTTCCTTCTGCCCAGTCTATATCAGGATAATTAAAGTCCCCCATTATAATGACATTTCCCATCCTTGCTGCCAATCCTATCTGTAACATGAGGTCCACCTCACCCTCCTCCCTCTGGTTTGGGGGCCTATAGCATACGCCCAATATTACCTTCCCCACCGTGCCTTTCCTTTGAAGCTCTACCCATAGGGATTCTGCCTCGTCCATAGCTCCATTATTAATATCATCCCTCATATTTACCTGTATACTGTTCTTAATATACAAACATACCCCTCCCCCTTTTACATGACACCCTGATGAATCTGATCCACCATAGCCAATGTCGACGGCGAAGCAGAGTCAGCCACCAGAGTGCGCCTGAGCACCTGCGTCCAATCGGCAATAGCCTGGGCTGCCATAATGAAAGCAAAAATAGGCTTCAGCATAGAGCCCGCAACCGTATAAGAGTGACGGGCCAGAGACTCCAATCTCCTGTCCGTAGGGTCCCGGAACACCGGGGTATCCTCAGCAGGAATCGCAGTGGATTTATTCAAAATCGCCACCGCGTGATCCACCTGAGGCGGCACACACCAACACTCATCAGTAGCTGGTGTAAAAGGATAACGCAGCTTGAACCTACTCGGCACAGCAAAAGGCTTCTTTATGTTGCGCCATTGCTCCTCAACAGCGCGCTGAAATTCCGTAGAGCAAGGAAAAACCTGGGACGTTTTGCGTTTTCTCTGCGTCCCATAAGAGGACATCAAAGCAGGAGGACATGGTTCATCCTCCAAATGCAGCGTTTGTTTGATAGAAGCAACCAACTCATCCATGAGTGCAAGCTCTTCAGACGAGCCAGGGGGAGAATTATCAACCCCTTCCACCTCAGCCTCCCCTTCAGACCCCGCAAGGTCTAGAGAAGAACGAGACCCTGAGAAGGGCACTCCAGCCATAGCATCCCCATCGCCCTCTGAATCAGAGGAAATGGACACTCTGGGCCTTTTTGTGGATCGATCAGCCACCAGCATCTGCACCTGAGCAGCAAGGTTAGCCACAATAGTAGCCAGATCAGCCCCCTCGGGGGAAGCAGCAGCAGCCCCCTGGCCCCCTACCAAGGAGGGAGGAAACTTGCTTTCCTGAGAATCCATGCCCCAATAACTTAGGAAAAAAAGGAGTACTGCCCCTTTAAGGTCGCGGCGATCGTAGCCCACCGCACTCACAAAACACACTGACCCACCGGGCTAGGAATACAAGACAAGGAATACAGGAATGGAAGGTAAAACCTGGAGAGGTCACACAGGCTGCTGCATCGATCGCTGTCCTCAGAGCAAAAGGAAGTGATGCGAGACTGACCGCCCCCATAAAGCCTATGTAAGGCTACACAAACATGGCCGCCGGCCGAGGCTGTAGAGGCAGAAACACTGACATGTGGCCCGCGCGATCGCCGCCAAAATGGCGGCGTTTGGCACCAAAACTGCGATCTCACCACACAGGATCGGCCACCACAAAACGGTCACAAAAAAAATGGCGGACCGCAGCAGCGGTCGCCGCACAGTATGCCCACAACATGTCTCACAATCATGTCCTTCACAGCACACAGCATGTCACACAGCCTGTTACACAGAGCAGAGCAGGAGAGCCCCCCCCCCCCCCTGCAGCCCACAGAGAGCAGCTATACTGACAGGGAGCTCAACATTATGCACAGACATGCAGGGTCCCACAGTCCCAGACTGACACCCAAGACAGACAGGTCCCCACACAGAAATACACTTACCATCCGGATGGCGTGGGGAGCCTGCACAAGCGATCAAACTGCTGCACTAAGGACAGGGAGAGTCGCAGCCAGGACGCAGTGGAATTGCGGTGCGAATCCGCATGGCGTCCAGTGAGGTAGCCACCTCACCGCAGCATCCCTGCAGCGAACAGGGATGGGTCGTTCATATTTGCCAGGGAAACCTAGCTGAACGCTCGATAGCAGGCTGGGAAGCCACTGGCCCTGAACCCCGGATAACCAGGGAGGCCAGCCCGAGACCCAGCACCGCACGATCATCTTCATCAGAAGATCTAACTAGAGCTGAAAATAAACAGCTAAGTAAAAAAAGAGAAAAAAACTCCAAATAAAATCAAAAATAGAAAAGAAGCTGAGACTGAAAAGCCCCAGCACATGAAACGCCTAACCTACTCCTGAACTAGACAAATGAAACTGAGGTAGGAATGCAGGAAGCAGGAGGGTATTGACTGAGGGGACCACCCCCTGGGGGTGGGGTATGCTAAAAGCTTTGATATTAACATATTCTGTTGCCTAGCTACTCCTACGGAGCAAAGGTCAATAACCCTATTGTGACGAATATGAAGGGGCGGCGACTGTCGGAGGACGCAAGAGAAACTGGATTTTTGTCTTCACGTAAAATCCTTTTCTTGGATGTTCATTGATGGATACCCAGTGTCATATTTTCCTTGACTGATGGGTTATGCTGCCCCCTACAGGGAGTAGGACACTAGGCTGAAAAAAAAAAAAAAATTGACTACGCCTATAGGGCAGTCCCAGGGGGTATAACCCCTCTTCCTGCTATAGGATCTCAGTTTTGTAACAAGCAGAGTCAGAAAAATTAAGAACATATAATAGGGATAGACCGATTATCGGTATCGGCCCCGGAACTGGCCGATATTTTTGTGACGTCATTCTGCCTTCTTCGCCTTGGACAGCCTCATCTGGAGTCAGGACTAGTCTCGCGGGAGTGCATCACAGCCATACACCCACCCACAGCAGCCCGGTGCCAGCCAGCCACCCACATCCACAGGCCCTGTACCAGCCAGCCACAGGCACTGTACCAGCGAGCCAGCCACAGACACCCACAGGCCCTGTGCCAGCCAGCCATTAAGCATTAAACAAAAATTAACACGTTCTGTACCATATTTGTGTCAAAAATTGTCATTTTTCAAAACTTTTAAATGTACAAAATATCGGCCCATACCGATACGTTGTGACCAAAATATCGGTATCGGCCCTGAAAAAAAAACATAAAATCGGTCTATCCCTAATACATAAACCCAAGTCCACAGAGGGGTGGGTGCTGTGTCTGTCAATGAACATCAGAGAAAAGTATTTTACGGTTAGACTAAAATCCAGGTCTTTCGTTCATTGACTGACACAGCGTCATATCTTCCTTGACCGATAGGACGTCCCAAAGCAGTGTCAGCATGGAGGGGGATGGAGAAAAAAAAAAAAAAAAAAACACACAGCAAAAATCCCGAATTCCCCACAGGGCTTAAAGCCAACTAGTAACAACTGGAGCTCACCTACCAAAACAATTACACCCTCAAGAGGTGGAAGCCTCTGCAACAGCTGCCTGCAAAACTTTGCGGCCAAATGCAGCATCTGCAGATGCGAAAACATCCACCTTGTAAAACCTGGTGAATTGGTGAAGACCAGGTGGCCGCTTTGCAAACATGGACCTCTAACGCCTGATGACAACAGGCCCACGAGGCAACAAGCGCCCTTGTAGAATGCGCCTTAACAGGGAAAGGAGAAACCTGACCCTTAATGGAATAAGCCTGCACCACCGCCTGGACAAATAAGGATTTCAATTTGCGAATCCACTCAGTCGCTGCCAGGTACACCCTAATGGCCCGAGCCACATCCAGGGAATGCAAGGCAATTTCTTTTGGAGGTTTTGGCTTAGGACACAAAGGCAACACAATGTCTTCATTTAAGTGGAACCCTGAAACGACCTTAGGAAGTAACGATTGACAGGGAAGTAGCACCACTTTGTCCCTGTGAAGTACCAGTTAAGGAGGTCGCAAACTCCCTGCATGAAAAAGTGTGAATCAAGGAATTTGCGGCCAAAGGCCTCTGGAAGAAAATTGCTTAGGCTGAAATCTGGCCCTTGATGGTGCCCAGGGCCAAATGCTGATCTACGCCTCTTTGTAGAAACTCCAGCAGGAGTGATACCGAAAAGGAACGGGGGGTGGGGGGGGGGACCCCCGAGACTCACACCAAGCAATGTACACCTTCCAAATTCTATTGTAAATCTTCCGAGAAGTAGATTTCCTAGCCTTTAACAGAGTAGGAATCACTGAGTCCGACAACCCCCTGTCCTTCAGTACCTGGATTTCAATAGCCAGGCTGTTAAAGCCAGCAGCTGTAAAGCAGGGTGGAAGATCGGCCCTTGAGACAAGAGATATTTTCTGAGAGGAAGTCGCCACTGAGCATCGGCTACCAGTCTTACCAGGCCTGCGTACCAAGACCATTGAGGCCAGTCTGGGGCCTCCAGAATTACTGGAATCCCTCCTGCGTCGATTCTGCGCAGAAGTCTCGGCAGAAGTTGAAGCAGAGGAAAGGCATATATTCTGCGATACTGGCCCCAAGGCGCCATTAAAGTGTTTGTGGCATCTGCCAGAGGGTCTCTGGACCTTGCCACAAACCTCGGAACCTTCAGGTCGATGCACGAGGCTAACAGGCCCACATCAGGGGTCAACACAGTTGTTGAAACCCCTCCAGGTGAAGGGACCATTCGCCCGGAGTCAGGTAATCCGACTGAGGTAATCCTCCCGAGACCAGACTCCCTGGGCTGATTGCGTGCTCAGGACACCCCCCCATCCACACGACACCCCCCCCCCCCATCCAGACAGGCTGGCATTCTTGGAGACCACCATCCAGTACAGGGGAAGAAAGGACTTCCTCTCTCGAAGAGCCGGGGAGAAAAGCTACCAAATTAGGGATCCCCTCGTACCCCGGCTCAACAGGATTATTTTGTCCAGGGACCGTGGATTCTTGTCCCATTTGGCTAGAATCTTTTTGCAGAGGTCTAGTATGGAACCACCTTGAATGTGGAGACCATTAGGCCCAGCGCTTGCATGCAAGTCCTGAGAGAAGGCCAGCAGTTGGATAACAGGAGCCGAATCGCATGCTGCAACTTCAGCAATTTTGTTTCTGGAAAAGGCCATGGTTGATGCTGAATCCAGAGTCAGACCCAGGTAGTCCAGCTTGTTGGACAGAGTCAGATTGGATTTCTGAAAATTCAGAGTCCAGCCAAACTCTTGCAGAGTTCGCACCATGATGTCCAGATCATCCTTCAGGACAGACTGAGACTCTGCTCACAGAAGGAGATCCTCCAGGTAACCCAGTACCGCAATCCCCCTCTGCCTGAGTAAGGCCAACACTTTTGTGAACACTCGGGGAGCTGAGGCAAGACCAAAGGGTAATGCCAGGAATATGAAGGTAAGCGTCCTCGATATCGATAGAGGCAAGAAAATCCCCTTAATGAAGGGAAGCCAATGCCGTGCAAATGGACTCCATTCTGAATTTCTGAACCCGCATAAAGCGGTTCAGGGCTTGAGGTCCAAGATTGGATGGACCTTGGCCTCCTTCCTGGGAACTGTAAACCAGTTTGAATAAAACCCCTGAAAACATTCAGAATCTGGGACTGGTACAATGACTCCTTGTGAGTGCAGATCCTGTACCGCCCCGAGAAGGCCCTGAGGCTAATCCGGGGACAGGCACAGGTTGAAAGGAAAGAACCTTGCTGGGGGCAAGGACCGAAACTCGATCTTGTAACCAGACCAGATCAACTTGCAAACCCATCTGTCTTGAATGAAAGAGGTCCTCTGGTATGGGTGAGGGCGCCCCTTCAGGCAGAGGAGGATTTGTCTGCAGACCCAGCGGAGCCCGCTTTTGACTTACCAACCCAGGGTCTCTTGGAACCTCCCGAGAAGGCACAAGAGGATTTTGAACCCTTGTCCTGTGGGACGAAAGTGCCGCTTGTGGGCCGAAAAGACAGGACCATGTTTGCGGCGAGGCTCTCTGCTTTTCTGCAACCTGAAGCAGGGTGCTCTTGCCTCCTGTGAGACCTTTTATGACCTCTTCCATGGAAGCTCAGAACAAGCGTTCCCGCACGAAGGACAGGTCTGTCAGCACCTTTTTGGAGGCCTGGTCTGCAGACCAGCATTTCTAACAGTTCATGCGGTGCAGAGTCACTGATGTCACCGACACCCTGCAAGCTAAAGAGGTTGCGTCCAGGGAGGCATTACAGGTATACTGCAAACCCTGTATCAACTGGTCCGCCAGCTCAGGGGGATGCTGACCCCCTTCGAAATCCTGATGCAAAAGCTTCGCCCATTCCGTTAAGGTCAGAGGGACAAAAAATTATGGCAAACACCGGCCTCAAAATTGAACCTGCCACGGTGAAAAAGGTATCGGACCAGAGATTCATCCTTTCTGTCTACAGGGTCTTTAAAAAGACAAGGCATCCACCACTGGTAGCAACGTGACTTAATTCAACCTGGAAACCTGAGAATCCACCACCAGTGGAACGGTCAGTTTCTTTAGGAGGGGACTCCTCAAAAGGATACCTCCTAGCGAAACGCTTAGGTATCCCAACCATGCATTCCGGGAATCCCACTGACTAGCGACAATCTCATCGAAATAGGCTGAAAAGGGGGAACACCTTAGTCACCTTGGACGGTCTACGGGTGCCAAACTGCACTGGCGCGGCATTAGCTGTGTCCTCTATTTATTTTTAAAGTTTCCTGCATTGATACAATCAGTGCCTGCACAAGCGTCTTTTCTTGCGCAGATGTATTGGAAGAGGAATCATCCTCACTATCAGAGCACTCCAAGTGTGTGGATGCAGACCCCGTGGGATGACTCTGGTCCGAGGCGGCCAATTCAGCCTCAGAGTCTGAGGATGCAGAGTAAGCAGGTGAAGGCGGAGGGCCACATCCACTTTTGACACCAATGACTGCCATGATTGCCGACTGAGACCCAGAGGGTCCCGCAGCTTCTGAGAGTGGGTCAGGTGGTGACAAGGTGTGTCAGGGGCTCCATGGTACCCTGGGGACCGCCAGCAAAGTAATATAAAAACTGAAAAAAATAAAATAAATGCTACAGGACACTACAGGTCCCAGCACACCAAGCAGCACTGCTATAGCAGAAATAGGGGGTATATACCGTCTCAGGAACTCACCACCACCAACTTGGGAACAAAAAAGTGCCAGCTGCCTACTAAACGCCGTCAGAAAGGAAGAGGAAACAGCTGAGCTGCTACTAGAGGCCCCCCCGCCAAACACTGCTCCTTCGGCTTCAAGAAAATGGCCGCCGCATTAACCGTATGGGAAACCTACAGTAACATGGCCATCGATCTCCCATGCATGCAGCTACAGAAAAATGGTGAGCACGATTCCTGGGACCATACAGGGACTCCTGAGGTACTGTAAACCAGTAAGGGGGCCTGTACTGAGACCCCCCCAGGACAAATTGCAGACAGAGCCTGCGCCCTTCCCCCCTCCAGACACAGCAAGAACCCTTTCTCTCACCTCACAACCAGCTAGATGGGTAGGAAGGACAAACAGGGGACCTATCGATCCCGGGAGGGGCCCGCATCCACCCCAAATTTTCCCATGGGGGGGGGGGTGAACACTACTCACCACACCTTTGGAGTCGTGCGGGCAACATGGGCAGATCACCTCCCCATCTCGGGAATGAGAGGTGCTGCAGGCCAGAGGTATGCTGCGACTCAGGCAGTGACCAGGTCGTGTGTGTCCTCATGCAGTGTTTCACTCACAGGCCAGCTCCTGTCCTGTGGGGCTATGTCGCGGCCAACCTAGCACAGAGCTGGGTTCTGCACGCACTCACTGGCCAGACTGCATAAGGAAATAGAATACAGTGCGGCACCCAGTCCGGCAACTGATTGTAGTTCTCACTGGAATAGACTTGATTGTAGAAGAAAAAACAAAAAAGAAAAAAGTTAAGTTTAAAAAAAGGAAAAAATGCCAGGACCATAGATCCCAGCAAGGCGCTAGGTCCTTACACCTGACTAGGCAGAAAAAAAAAAAAAAAAAAACACTATGATCTTATAGCAAGAAGTGGGAATATACCCCCTTGGCCTGCCCTATAGGCGTAGTCAATTTCTTTCCACCTAGTATCCTACTCCTGTAGGGGGCAGCATAACCCATCAGTCAAAGAAGATATGACGCTGTGTCATCAATGAACAAAAGAGAACATTTTTTATTTTTTTTTTCTCCTTCAACCTTTACTACTGCTTTAATAAAGCTGCAAGGAATTCATAGAAAAAAATGGTCCTGAACTGAAAAGAGGACTACTGTGTCAAGCGGAACAAAGACAGGTAGTCGCTGATGACCGCAGGCCTGTCTTATGCCTCGTACACACGCAACGATTATTGGCCGACCGATCGGCCGACTTTTGTCCAGTGTTGTGTTGGTTGAAATGTGCTCTAGACTGCAGACGAATTTTCTCGGCCAACAAAAATCTACTTCAGAAGTGATGTCATGTGCTGGTTTACTTTCCGTGTGTTTTTTCTTCTCTGAGCATGCCCAGTCTTGCTCATCAGATTTTTGTCTGCCGAAACCTGTACTGACTGACGGAAAAATTGGCCGTTGTGGTGACGGCCAACAAAAATTTTATAGCCTGCACACCAGATTTTATTCGGCCAAAAAGTCGGAGTCGGTTGTCGAAAGCATCATACTAACAAGCCGAAAAATCGGCCGATCGGACGTTGGCCGAAAATTCACAGCCAACTATCGACGCGTGTGTACGGGGCTTTAGGGAGATACCTGCCATGCTGTCTGTGCGGAGAGCAGAGATGTAGGGGGGAACGCAGTAGGCCCAACAATTACAGGCTACCTGCAGAAAACTACTGGGAGAGGCAGATACAAGACCAATCACCCTGCATAGAAATTACTGCACGTATCTGGAAGAAATACCCAATGCACCAAGATTAATGTAAGAATACACAAGGCTCTTCTATTCAGCAAATATTGCCTATCCCAAAGTTCAGCTTTAAATTAGATAAGTTACTATAAGGGTACAGCAGACCTCTGATGGCAATTGCAAATGAATTCATAATTTGGTATAGGCCTTCTTTGAAGAGGTAAACTTATTGTTGACTTTGCTTTTGTGAGGGTTTAAAGTGGGAAGAAAAAAAAAAAAAAAAACACTCCAGCAAATTATTAAATCTGATGAATTCCAGACATTTCTGGGCAGATTTGTATTGCCCCATAGCTTCTAAAAAAACAGAGCAGTTAAATCCATTACTGCAATAAATAGGCCTATGGTCAGACAAATACAGAAGCTGATGGAAGGAAAAGGCTTACCGAACATTCTGAGTAGGGTTCCACCGTTCAGAAGCAAGTTCTCCACTCTGGAGGTCATCTACTGGAGGATGCAATATGGAAATACACACATCTCCATTCTGTTGGAAAAATTGCATATATTGAACAGAACTCTACAACCACTCAAAATAGTTGTTCTTCACTGCATTATTTGTAGATTCTTTCCCTAGATACCAAAATTTTTTTTTAATGAATTCAGTTAAGTTTCCCGACGCAAAGCTGGGATAAAAAAAAAAAAAAAATCAAAGCCTTTACATTTACACTAGTAACAAAAAAATGGCTCCTGCCCCATCCATAACTGGCCTTCACAGCAAGGAGCACATGGAAAGGCAAATGCATGAAAGACAAAACCAGAGAAAATTTCCAGCTCAACTCACCAACCGAATGAACCTGTCTAACAGTAAAGGCCCGTACACACGTACCGATCGTCGGCATACAAACGTCGGTGGACGAAGGATCTGCCGATTGTACGCGTGTTAGTATGGTGCCTCCGACAGATGTCTGCGCACAATCCGCGGACAAAAGTCTTTCGTGCAAACATGAAAATATTTGTATGCCGACACCAGAACGGACGATTGTTCGCCTGTCAGTACACAATTCGGCCGACAGACCGCAGATTTGCAAGACTGGGCATGCTCAGAAAATAGAAAACACAGGGAAAGTTAACCATTACATGACATCACTTCTGCAGTCGGCGGACAAAATTCTTGTGCTGTCCTTGTGCTGTCTTTGCACTTTTCAGCAGACACCGACATCCCGGGGAGAAAAGAGGAACATTTGTAAGCCGACCATCGGTACGTGTGTACGGGGCTTAAGCGTTACAAATGGGTTAGCACATGTTTACAACGCATGCGTAAGCTGCAAGGCCCCTTTACGGCACCCTGTATAACTTGCAGTTCTAACCCTTCTAAAAATTTATGAGGAGTCTCCACAATGGAAGCACATGAATTCTAATGGATAGACAAGGGGCAGGTGGGCCTGGAGGTAGCCCAACCCTCCTTAAAGGCGCAGAGGCACCCAGGACACCCAGCAAATGTGTGCTAACTAAACCCGTTTTTAACGCATACTGTTGGGACAGGTTAATTCGGTTAGTAAGCAGACTGGTTGGTGGGTTGAGCTGGGAATTTTCTCTGGTTTTACATTACTCTCTGCTCCACCTGCCAACAACTGTCCCAACTATCTGGATCCCCAAAGCAAAGCAACAGTGAACTGGTGATGAAATTTAATGCCCAACCCACACCATCTAGGGATCATTGAAGGTTGCTCTTGCCTCCAAAAAAAAAAAAAGGAGGGGACAGACAACTCCAACATGAGAAGGGTTGGAGAGGTTTTTTTTTTTTTTAAATCTTTGGGCATTCTGTCCCCTAAATACGAAGGAGGAGCAATCTCTCAGTCAGGGATGCTACTGTAGAGGAAGTTGAAATTAATTCTAAACCTCAAATGTGTGCTGATAGTTTATGTAGCGCAATATGATCTTGTGTATGTCTGGCTCCTAATTTTGCATTGACACGCAAATATGTACAATTTTTTCTCTTTTTTCCTATTATAGGTATCCAATTAGGGAAGGGAGGATGACCTTTCATTATTTTGCATAAACGAATGAAACTAAAAGTCGATTTTTCTAGCCATAAGCTTAGTTTGACTGCATACATAACCTGCCTTTTAAGAAGGGGTACAGCAAAGATGTATGCGTGCATTTATGTATTATGAGCAATCAAAGGGTTAAATAAAATAATTTTTTTTTGGCAACCATGGAGATTTACTTTCGTTGTTTAGGAGGAAAATATTGGTTTTCACGATACACTTTCTAAACCCCTGGGAAGAAAAAAAAAAAAAAAACACACACATTACTTACCTCGTAGATGTTTGGATGCCACATTTTTGTAAGGAATCGGAATGTTGGAGGAGAGTATGGATAATCTATTGGGAATTTCAGTTGAGCCTGTTAAAAACAAAAAAAACACCAGGTTAACGTATATGTAAACACCTAATGAAAACAAAATGAACACTGTTTAAATGGAAGGAAGGAGCCATCTAACAGTGGCCAGGGGTTACATAGTTACATAGTTACATAGTAGGTGAGGTTGAATAAAGACAATAGTCCATCCAGTTCAACCTGTGTAGGCATGTGTGGCTGTAATCATCTCCCATCTCCCTTGCTGTCAGCAAGAATCATTACAGTGCCTTGCAAAAGTATTTACCTCCCCTTTGCATTTTTCTTGTTTTGTTGCATCACAATCTGGAATTAACATGGATTGTTTGAGGATTTACATCAATTTACAGAACATGCCCACAACTTTGAAGGGTTTTTTTTTCTTTTTTTTTTTAAGTTGTGAAGCAAATGGGACAAAATAACAGAAAAAGTCAATGTGCATAACTATTCACCCCCCCTAAAGTCAATACTTTGTAGAGCCACCTTTTGTGGCAATTACAGCTCCAAGTCGCTTTGGCTAAGTCTCTATGAGCTTGCCACATCTTACCACTGGGTTTTTTTGCCCATTCCTCCTTGCAAAACTGCTCCAGCTCCTTCAAGTTGGATAGTTTGTGCTTGTGAACAGCAATCTAAAGCTGGATACACACTAGGGCTGAACGATAGTCGATATGATATCGACTATCGTTCTGCGGGCGTGGACGATATTCATCGCCGAAGACACGATATTTAGTATAGGCAGGGAGAAGTCGGGACTCGGCGGGGGGGGGGGGGGGGGAGGAGGAGGAGGACTCGCAGTGATTGCATATCCTGCATGAATGAAATTCCTTGGTACAGTACAGAACAGCACTGTAGGCAAAAGGATACCAAGCATTAGAGGTAACTTATTTACATTTTATTTTTGGATTGGTGGTCACTTGGACAAAAAGTGTGAGAAAATCTCCACAATTGGTACAAACCATTTCAAAGCCCAACAGAGGATTTCAATCTTTCCATATACTCTACCCAAATCCTACAAAATAAAAAAAGTTTGGCTGGGGTTGCAGGTTGCAGGATTACTATATAGTTTTAAATTACAGTGTTGGGAGTGGCTAGTGTAAGGAGTTCCACTTCCCTCAGCTACATCATACATCAAATACACAGCTGCTAAATTGCAACCCTGCCCACTGTTTATCCTCTGCTCCCCCCCAACACGTCTGGTCCTCCGTTCTAAGAACGGAGGTACCCGACACCAGGAAAGTCTATGGGGATGTCACATAGAGAGGAAGTAGGTGAGCAGATGATGATCCATGGCAGTGCAAAGATTTTGTGTCTGCAAATCTGGCAAAGGATGCCACAGAAGTTTACATTGCACATTACACCTGCCACCCACACTGACTGTCACTGGGAGAGTATCAGTTTACCATTCTTAACCCTGGCCTGCCCTGTATCTGCAATTACAATCAGAAGGCTGTGCTGCTGCCTGCATGCCCTGCTGCAATACTTCATGATTTCCATCCATTCTCAATATCGCAATATATATCGTTGAAAAAAAAAATATCGCAATATATTTTTTTTTCCAATATCGTGCAGGCCTAATACACACTATCCAACTTTTGTGATTAGATTGCCTTCAGATTTACCTTTTCTATGTAGTGCAAGGGCCTGCCTGATTGCATACAAACTGAATGTGTTTAGGTTTGACCTCAAATTATATGGTTTTGGTAAATCTAAAGGAAAAAGTCTTCAGAAAATTGTATAGTGTGTATGGTCCATTAGTCTGACCACAGATTTTCTATTGGATTGAGGTCTGGACTTTGACTAGGCCATTCCTACATGTTTACGTGTTTTCCCTTAAACCACTCAAGTGTTGCTTTAGCAGTGTGTTTGGGGTCATTGTCCTGCTAGAAGGTGAACCTCTGTCCTTGCCTCAAATCACGCACAGAATGGTACAGGTTTTGCTCAAGAATATCCCTGTATTTAGCACCATCCATCTTTTCCTCAACTCTGACCAGATTCCCAGTCCCTGCTGCTGAAAACATCCCCACAGCATGATACTGCCACCACCATGTTTCACTGTGGGGGATGGTGTTCTTTGGGTGATGTGATGGGTTGGGTTTGCGCCAGACAGAGCGTTTTCACTTGCCACTTCATTGCCCTGTCACAGTGTCACTATTATAGTGTACAGATCTTTTTTCTGATCACTGTATTAGTGTCACAGGTGACATCAGTTAGCGTCAATATAGGACATCGTCCGATTGCCCGCCGCATATTTAGTAATACATTTTAACCTTTTGATTGCCAGTGACACACACACACACGCCTCCATTACTAGTATAGTGTCTATACGGATCAATACCTTTGATCAGATCAGAACTGTACTAGCATCCAATAGTTTAGTATAGTGTTCCCCAAAACAGTGTTAACAGGATCAGCCGCGACACCCGACAGCCCTTGCGTTTAGCCCCTCTGCCCAGCCCCCCAAGAAGTACAGCATCAGCAGATTACTGTCACTTCCAATACACAGCACACTAAACCGCAGCATTAGAGTCAGGTCTGATCTCTGCTAGCACTAACCGTTAAACATTTTTTGGTAGCGGCGCAAACAGTCCTCGACAACCAGGTGCTTTTTTTTTTTAACCTGTGAGTCACACTAAGTACCTATAAATTTATTGGCCAAAATGCCCAAGACAGAGGTACACTAGTGAAGAGGCTTACATGATGCTGTACATGACCGATAAGAGCAATGGGGAAGCTTCACTGTCTGAATCAGGCTCAGTATTTGAACCTGTAGAGAGCAGCAGCACCCTGACAGATAGCTCTGACGGAGTAGTGGTCCCTGCTAAGGTCAGGCATACCCAACCCCAATCTTCTGTTGCTGAGGTACAACAGTCACTGGGTTCTTGTATGCAGCAGAGTGTCGGTACTAGTGCCACTCAACCTTCTGGTGAACTGGCAAGCACCAGCGGCCTAGTACATCCTGGGTCGTAGTCGAACCAGCACTGCAGTAACACTTGGTGGCAAGTCCCATAAGTACAGTTGCTGGCACAAGTAGTGTCCCGCAGCCACCAAGAAATCAAGACAGGCCTGTAGAGCCTATAATGTCCTCCCTGATGCGCTTGCAAACCCTGATTGGGAGCCTACCACTTCTGCAGCACCCGTACCGGAGGATCCAGAGACCTGGCCACAAACCTCTGGACTTTTTTGTTGAGGCGAGATGCAAACAGGTCTACTTCTGGAGTTCCCCACCGGACACATAGGTTATGAAACACCTCCGCATGAAGGGACCATTTCCCTTGATCAAGCACCTTGACGAGTCAGGTAATCCGCTTGCCAAATTCTCAACACCCGGAATGTGGACTGCGGAAAGAGCCGAACATTGTCGTCCACCCATACCAAAATCTCGGCCACCTCCATGGCCGCCAGGACACTCTTGGTGCTCCCTTGATTGATGTAAGCCACAGCCGTGGCATTGTCCGATTGGATCCGAACCGGAGAACCACATGGGTGTAAGAAGATGTCTGCTGCTACTTCATGTTCTGTCACATTAGTAAACCTATTGGAACGCATAGCGGCCATGCTTGGGGCGCATACGCAGTAAGTTTTTCTTTCCAAACGTCACTTGCCGTTGCAAAATCTGATAGGTAGCGATATTCTGATTGTTTGTCCCCGTGTTCTATCAGAATACCACTACCTATCAGATTTTGCAACGGCAAGTGACGTTTGGAAAGAAAAACTTACTGCGTATGCGCCCCAAGCATGGCCGCTATGCGTTCCAATAGGTTTACTAATGTGACAGATGCAAAGCAGAAGCGGACAACTTCTTACACCCACGCAAGTCTTCAATTTTACATTTTAGCAGTAAACTCACCTTTTATACTGAAATAAACTATTTCACTGCGACCGAGTGAAAGTCTATTTCACTATATATTCAGTTTGTCGCTGAGCAGTGCGGGGAGTACCAAGATGGCCGTCAACCACCTTCTACCCGCAGGTTACTTGCAATATTTACTATATTACAATAATAATAATAGAAATGTAATACTGTTATTTAGTCTATAAGGTTTACTGCCAAAATAAATGTAAAAATTCAAGACTTGCGTGGGTGCAAGAAGATGTCCACCACTGCTCCATGTTCTGTCACATTAGGAAACCTATTGGAACGCATAGCAGCCATGTTGGAGTGCATGCGCAGTAAGTTGTTCTCATCCGAACGTCACTGGTTGCAGAATCCGATAGGTAGCGGTATTCTGATAGAATACAGAACAAACAAGGTCCTTACAGGGATTGTCTCACACTTCCTGTTGTGGCTTAGTGGGATTTTCTCTCACTTCCTGTTGTGGCTTAGTGGGATTTTCTCTCACTACCTGTTGCGGCTTAGCGGGATTTTCTCACTTCCTGTTGCGGCTTTTCTCTCATTTCCTGTTGTGGTTTAGCGGGATTTTCTCTCACTTCCTGTTGCGGCTTAGCGGGATTTTCTCGCCCTTCCTGTTGCGGCTTAGCGGGATTTTCTCTCACTTCCTGTTGTGGCTTAGAGGGATTTTCTCTCACTTCCTGTTGTGGCTTAGAGGGATTTTCTCTCACTTCCTGTTGTGGCTTAGAGGGATTTTCTCTCACTTCCTGTTGCGGCTTAGAGGGATTTTCTCTCACTTCCTGTTGTGGCTTAGAGGGATTTTCTCGCCCTTCCTGTTGTGGCTTAGAGGGATTTTCTCTCACTACCTGTTGCGGCTTAGAGGGATTTTCTCTCACTACCTGTTGCGGCTTAGAGGGATTTTCTCTCACTACCTGTTGCGGCTTAGAGGGATTTTCTCTCACTACCTGTTGCGGCTTAGAGGGATTTTCTCTCACTTCCTGTTGCGGCTTAGAGGGATTTTCTCTCACTTCCTGTTGTGGCTCTGACAGGAAGTGAATTTGTAATCTCCTTAACAGGACACACAGTGCTTTAACCCTTCATAGCCCTATCTAAAACTAATAGAAAGAATAAAGTTTGGCCTCACACATCCTAGTCTTCCCCAGACCCAGAGCCCTTTATACAGAAGGCCATAGCTTAGCTAGAAAAACAAGGTGCACCCTGCTCCCCTCCTCACCTTGAAGTACCCTCCTTCGTAGAAGGTGCTGGGGGGCCCAAAGATCGCCACCTCCCAGTTGTACATATCCCCCTCATCCACCAGGGTGACCCGGAACCCCTCCACTGGCTCCTCCTGCAGCCCCTTCAGCTCTAAGAGGAGCGCCTTCTGCGAGCTGGGCACAGGCCTCAATTGCCGGGCCATGGCGGCTCTACTCCGGAGTCTCTGCACAGTCCCTGTCCGGATTACAACGGACACATAACACCGACAACAGCTCGCCGTTTAACTACCACAGAAAGGGGGAGGCACGAACTACAACTCCCAGCAGCAAGGAGGGCGGGGCCGTGACGCCTCTCAGCGGCGCTGCTGTTGTGTCATGCACGAGGGGGTGCTGGGAAAGCTCTGCTGTGGGGGAGGGGAGAGAGTGTCCCCTTACTGGGGCAGTGCTGAATGTGCAGACAAAGCTCCCAAACCTTAACAGTTCCTGCATGAAAGAACACAAGAAGGGATGCTTGTGTGTCCCTGGTTTTAGTCTCATAGCAAAAGTATTAGGCCTCATTCACACAACCATTAAAAAATAAATAGCATATACAATTACAAATCAGAGCGCAGCTGCATTGTTTTCAATGGAGACATTCACAAAGGTGTGTAAATATGAGCTAATAAACAGAAGTGAGCCTTTACCCACTGGCCTACTGGGCGCTTATACCCCCTTCCTGCCCAGGCCAATTCTCAGCTTTCAGCGCTGTCGCACTTTGAATGACAATTGCTCAGTCATGCAATGCTGTACCCAAATTACACACAACTAGAGCCTTATTTTGGTGGTATTTACCCACTTAAGCCCCGGAAGATTTTACCCCCTTCCTGACCAGGGCCTATTTTGCGATTCGGCACTCTGTGACTTTAACAGACAATTGCGCGGTCGTGCGACGCCCTACCCAAATTAAATTAATGTCCTTTTTTACCCACAAACAGAGCTTTCTTTTGGTGGTATTTGATCACCTGTGCGATTTTTACTTTTTGCGCTATAAACAAAAAAAAAGTGACAATTTTGAAAAAATAATATTTTTCACATTTTTTTGTATGAAATTCCCCCCAAAAAAATGTAAAAATGAAAATTTTTAACATTTTAGGCCAATTTGTTTTCTGCTACATATTTTTGGTAAACTAAATCGCAATAAACGTATTTTGATTGGTTTGCGCAAAAAATTAACGCATTTACTAAGGGAAAGATTTTTGTCATTTTTATTGTTTTTTTTTTAACGAGTAATAGCGGTGATCTGCGATTTTTTTTGCAGGACTGCAACATTGCAGCGGACAGATCGGACCCTTGACTGCCATTTTTGACACTTTTGGGGGTACCAGTGACATTACTACAGTAATCAGTGCTATACATATGCACTGTTAGGGCTCTTTCACACGGGCGATCCAATCAGATCTGCCTGTCAGTTTTTTAGGCGGATCTGATCGGATCCTCCATGCAGCTCTATGGGGCAGCGGATGTCAGCGGAGACACCTCTGCTGACACCCGCTGCCATCCGTATCTGATCCTGCCCGTGAAATCTGGACGGATGGAAACCCTATTTTTCCATCTGTTCAGGGATCGGATCGGATGAGAGCGGACAGACGGTCCACTCTCATCCGATCCCCCATAGAGAGCAGCGGGAGCTGTGACACCTCCCTCTCCGCACTGCAAGCGGAGACGGAGCTGTCATCTGTCGGCTCAGCGGGGATCGGCCCCCGCTGAGCAGCACGGATCCGCCTACAGAGGTGGACCGTGTGAAAGAGCCCTTACTGTAAAAATGACACTGGCAGGGAATGGGTTAACTTTATTGGTGATGCAGGGGTTAAGTGTGTCCCTAGGGGCGTGCTTCTAACTGTAAAGGGGTGTGGCTAGTGATGTAACCACAGAGACATACGATCTTACATAGGAGGATCGTATGATCTCTGCAGTTAGATCAGGGAAAATGACAGGCGGCTTTGTTTACATTAGCCACCTGCCTTTCTCCCTCTGCACCGGGAGATCGCGAGTGACTGGCGGACATCGGATCTGCCGGTCACACGCGCGGACATGTTAGGGAACACGCTCGCCCCCTAGAGGCTTTCAGGCTAGCGACGTAGTACTACGTCACTTTGCCTGTACGGGGCTGACTGCCGCAGTAAATATACTTTGGGTGGTCGGCAAGTGGTTAACGTTTGTTACACAATTTTGCAAACAGGTAATATTTCACCTTCATTGATGTGCGCTGATGAGGCTGCACTGATGGGCCCTGATAGGCTGCACTGACGGGCACGGATAAGGCTACATTATTAGGCACTGAAAAGGAGGCACTGATGGGTGGCACCAATGGGTAGCACTGAAAGGCACTGTTAGGTGGCTCTGAAGGGCACTATAGGTGGAACTCATGGGCACTGGTAGGTGACACTGATGGGTGGTACTGACCTGCACTGGTAGGTGGAACTGACCTGCACTAGTAGGTGGCACAGGTGGGCACACATGAGGCAGTAGTGTCTTTTCCTCTTCAGGACCAGTGTTCCTCTGATGATGGGGCACTAGTTGGCACTAATAGGTGGCACTGACCTGCACTAGTAGGTGGAACTGGTGGGCACTGGTAGGTGGCACAGGTGGGCACACATGAGGCAGCAGTGTCTTTTCCTCTTCAGGACCGATGTTCCTCTGACAGTAGCTGGCAATCAGCTTTTTTTTTTCTCAGCATAAGGGGAAAAAAGCAGATTACCAGCTGTTTACATCATGTGATCAGCGGTCATTGGCTGACCGCTGATCACGTGGTAAGGGGCCAGGACCGATCTGTGACCAGCTGAGTCTCATGGACTCACTGATCACAGAGCGCGCAGGCAGCTCATGCACGGGAGGACGTAAATGGACGCCCTCCCGGCAATTTAGGCCCACGATGTAGCCGTCTTTCGGCTATAGCGTGGGCTAGAACAGGGTAAACAAAAATATAACTAAATTCAAACATGAAAAAAATAAAAACGAATAAATATTGTTGTTAGACTCCATAAACAGTCCATGTGTTAGTGCCGGTTCACACTGGGGCGACCTGTGAGGTGACCTGGTCGCCTCTCAGGTCGCCGCAGGTCGCCTCCCATAGGGAAGCTGCGGACCCGTTCTAATAGGAGTGACACAAGTCGCTCCGACCTAGAAAAAGGGTCTGGAGCTTCTTTGGGGCGACCAGGAGGCGACCGCCATAGACTTCAATGTTATGAAGTCCGTGACGGCCGCTCCGAGGTCGCGGCGCGCTGCTCGCACCGCGATCTCGGAGGTCGCCCCTGCAAGTAGCGTCGCGGTAATGTGAACCGGCGCTTAGTGATTCCTTTACACAGATGATAGTCCACAATAGAGCCAACAATCCAGTGAGCAAACAGCAAGGCAATGGTATCCAATCAAATGTACCGCCACCAGTGGAAAGATTGCAAACTCACCAATTATAGTGGCCGCCGCTACCCATCAGAAAATGCAATGGAAGGAATGTTGCCAGCAAAATTGCTTACTGCGCATGCGCTATGCGTTCCAACATGGCTGCTCTGTGTTTCAATTGGTTTCCTAATCTGGCAGAACAAGAAGGCGGCAGCGGACATCTTCTTACACCCAAGCAAGTCTTCAATTTCACAGTTATTTAAGCAGTTAGATCACCTTATATACTGAAATAGACTACAGTATTTCACCGCGACCAAGTGAAATAGTCTATTTCTATATATAATCAGTGTGGCACTAAGCAGTGCGGGGTGTACCAAGATGGCCGTCACCACTTTCTGCCTGCAGGCTTGTCGCTGTATTTACTATAATAATAAAAATGTGTTAATGTATAAATATATTTATTCATATAACGAGAGTTTACTGATAATATAAGTGTGAAATTGAAGACTTGCGTGGGTGTAAGAAGATGTCCGCTGCGGCCTTCGTGTTCTGTCAGATTAGGAAACCTATTGGAACGCATAGCGGTCATATTGGAACGCATGGCACATGGGCAGTAAGCATTTTTTTGTTCAGAATGTCACATCCGTTACATTTTCTGATGGGTAGCGGTATTGTGACAGGACACCGCCGTTACAGCAACAAGTAAGCCTCAAAACACATATGGAAGTCCCTCTGGAAGTCACACAGTGGATCGTGTCCACCAATCGTTTATATCGGGGTCCCACTGGGAATAAATAAGCTCACCCAGAGCCCAGGAGTATTTACAAAGTGTAGTATGGTTTATTCCATGAGTAAAATACACAAGTGCAAAATGTAAAACGATAAAAACTCACATAGGTTGCTGCTGGCAACCACAATCGCTCAGTAGTGAGATGTCAATGCCAAATGCCACGCCCCGAGCTGCTTTTAGATCCATATCAAAAAATTGGACATGTCTAGGAACATGCACTTTACGTACGTACGCTTATAAATGCACGTATACGCATCTCTAAGGGCATATATTAAAGCAGAGCTCCACCTAAAAGGGAAAGCTTCACTTGTTTGCCTCCTCCCCCCTCCACTGACATATTTGGCACCTTTCGGGGGGGGGGGGGGGTTAGCGAGTACCTAAGTACCTATTTTTGACAGGTAACCATTTTCGGCTGAGTTTGCCGCAGCAAAGTTACTCGTTTGCCCACCAGTGCTGCCTGTCAGTGCCTCCTATTTAGTGTGGCGTATTGGTGCCTCCTCATCAGTGTGGCATATTAGTGCCTCCTTATCAGTGCGGCATATCAATGCCTCCTCATCAGTGCTGCCTATCTGTGCCTCTTCATCATTGCGGCATATCAGTGCCTCCTCATCAGTGCTGCCTTTCGGTGCCTCTTCATCATTGCAGCATATTAGTGCCTCCTCATCAGTGCCGCCTATCAGTGCCTCTTCATCAGTGCAGCATATATGTGTTTCCTCATTAGTGTGGCATATTAGTGCCTCCTCTTCAGTTCCTCCTCATCAGTGCAGCATATCAGTGCCTCCTCATCAGTGCGGCATATCAGTACCCCCTCATTAGTGCAGTAAATCAGTGCCTCCTTATCAGTGGGACATATCAGTGCCTCCTCATCAGTGTGGCATATCAGTGCCTCCTTATTAGTGGGACATATCAGCGCCTCCTCATCAGTGAGACATATCAGTGCCTCCTTATCAGTGGGACATATCAGTGCCTCCTTATCAGTGAGACTTATCAGTGCAGCATATCAGTGCCTTCCCATCAGTGCGGCATATCAGTGCCTCCTCATTAGTGCTGCATATCAGTGCCTCCTCATCATTTTCGGCATATCAATGGCTCCTCATCAGTGTGGCATATCAGTTCCTTCCCATCCGTGCGGCATATCAGTGCCTCCTCATCATTGCGGCATATCAATGGCTCCTCATCAGTGCTCCATATCAGTGCCTCCTCATCATTGCAGCATATCAATGGCTCCTCATCAGTGCTCCATATCAGTGCCTCCTCATCATTGCGGCATATCAGTGCATCCTTATCAGTTCGGCATATCAGTGGCTCTTCATCATTGCTGCCTATCAGTCCAGCCTATCAGTGAAGGAGAATTTGTTTTTATGATACTTTTTTTCCCCTTTGCTATTGCTGGCCATACACATATAGAATTTTGTTTGAAAATGTTTGCTTTAAGAAGGTTCGTTTGACATTTTAATCATTAGTGGGGTTAAATCAACATTCATTTTTCAACCAGTGACGGGAAAATTGGAAAGAGCGGAATGGCAAACTTTTCTCCATTAAACTACAGTATCTCACAAAAGTGAGTACACCCCTCACAGTTTTGTAAATATTTTATTATCTCTTTTCATGCGACAACACTGAAGAAATGACACTTTGCTACAATGTAAAGTAGTGAGTGTACAGCTTGTATAACAGTGTAAATTTGCTGTCATCTCAAAATAACAACACACAGCCATTAGTATCTAAACCGCTGGCAACAATAGTGAGTACACCCCTGAGTGGAAATATCCAAATTGGACACAAAGTGTCAATATTTTGTGTGGCTACCATTATTTTCCAGCACCACCTTAACCCTCTTGGGCATGGAGTTCACCAGAGCTTCACAGGTTGTCACTGGAGTCCTCTTCCACTCCTCCATGATGACATCATGGATCTGGTGGATGTTAGAGACCTTGCTCTCCTCCACCTTCCATTTGAGGATGCCCCACAGATGTTCAATAGGGTTTAGGTCTGGAGACATGCTTGGCCAGGCCATCACCTTTACCCTCAGCTACTTTAGCAAGGCAGTGGTCATCTTAGAGGTGTGTTTGGGGTTGTTATCATGTTGGAATACTGCCTTTCAGCCCAGTCTCTAAAGCAGGGGTCTTCAAACTATGGCCCTCCAGTTGTTCAGGAACTACAATTCCCATCATGCCTAGTCATGTCTGTGAATGTCAGAGTTTTATAATGCCTCATGGGAAGTGTAGTTCTGCAACAGGTGGAGGGCCGTAATTTGAGGATCCCTGCTCTAAAGGAAGGGGATCATGCTCTGCTTCAGTACGTCACAGTACATGTTGGCATTCAGGGTTCTCTCAATGAACTGTAGCTCCCCAGTGCCGGCAGCACTCTTGCAGCCCCAGACCATGACACTCCCATCACCATGCTTGACTGTAGGCAAGACACACTTGTCTTTGTACTCCTCCCCTGGTTGCCGCCACACACGCTTGACACCATCTAAACCAAATAAGTTTATCTTGGTCTCATCAGAACGCTCCGGACGACGTCAATCCTATGACGAAACGATGCGTCCGGTGGTACCAGACGTGTCATGACCCAAGCCGGCTTTTATACGATTGAATGCTGCAGCCTGTGTTTTTCTCCACCGTGTATTTAAGATATGCCTGCTTGTCTCTACAAACATGTGAGTGTAATAACATTTAATACATTTCTTTTGTTTTAAACGGTATCACGATATGTGCCCTGTGTTCCCTTTTTACATCTATGTGGTTGCCATGTGTCTTCCGGAGAGTACAATTTAAGGGTCTTCTCTAATGATTTGCACCTGATGGGTTTAACCCCTTTATGCGCATTTGGCTTTTCCATTATTTTGGTCATCTGGTAAGAAGCCATTTGTTTCTTTGCTTCACTGGGGGCTTCCATTTGTTTTCTCTGCCGTGAGAGAAGTGCAGTCTCCACCTGAATACTGGGACTTGTGGTTCTTCTATACAGCACAAAGTTTTTTTACCATTGAATTTTCTCATATTCATGAACTTTTCATATGGAGTTCTCACTTTCAAAAATGTTTCTGGATTTATGTACACATATATTTAAGAATTTTCTTTGATACTCATTACTATTTAGCGCTACATGTTTTTTTTTATATTATCTTCATGAACTTTTTCTATAGGTTTGTGCGAGCCGCTTGTTTTTTTACCTATTTACATATTTTTGATTCACCATTTCATCAGTAATAGCACAGAATTTTTTCCATTTATGCATAAATTCATATAGACCTTCATAGGATCAGGAGGCTGCAGAGCCAAAGAGGCTGGCTGAAGCAGAGTTCTTGGTGGAAAGACAGCTATCGGGCTGGAACTTAGGCAATGGCGGCTTCTGGATGTAGCAAGATGGCTGTGGCTTCAATCAGCACCTCTCTTGGCTGGGTGATGGTGACAGGAAGTGAAGGAGACGTGGCTACATTTTTAAGGGTATCAGGCTGGAACATAGGCGATAACAACTTCTGGGTGTAGCAAGATGGCTGCAGCTCCATTCAGCACCTCTCTTGGCTGGGTGATGGGGACCGGAAGTAAAGAGGCATGGCTACATGGATCAGGGCAACAGGATCCCCCTTTATCAAACTATAGCTGTGCTACAGCCAGAAGCAGCTGTTGCCTATGTTCCAGCCTGAAGCCTTGAAACATTTAGCCACGCTCCCTCCACTTCTAATCACCATCACTCAGCCAAGAGAGGTGCTGGTTGGAGCCGAAGCCATCTTGCTACACCCAGAAGCCACTGTAGCCTGACAGCTGTACTTCCACCAAGCACTCTGCTTCAGCCAGCCACTTACCTGCCAATCTCTGCAGCCTCACAGTGATCTTATGGAGGTCTATACAAGTTTATGACAAACCTTAAACCACTTTTTTTTTTTTTTAACTAGTGAATGCATTTTTATTCTTTTTAATAAATTGCTACACCTAGATGGAGGCGCCCTCCTGTGTTTGTTTTATATATGTGCATTAGGATCTCAAGTCCTTATCAGAGAGGAGCTGCATCAACTTCACCTGATGTTCCCTACCACGCTCCTGGCTCTCTTATGTGCCCCATTAAATGGCGGTTGGGATCTAATCAGGATCAAGTGTATTCAAGTGTATTGATTGGCCGGAGCCGCGGGGACGTCACTCCCGCGCACATGCGCGGGAGCCGATGGTCACGGCACAGGGCTCTGAAGGAACGGCACGATCGGCCGTTCCTTCAGAGCGCATGCGCCAGTGACGTCACTGGCTGCATGAAAGGTAAATATCTCCTAAACGGTACATATTCAGGAGATATTTACAGTACCTATAGGTAAGCCTTATTATAGGCTTACCTATAGGTGGAAGTGTCAGAAGAGGGTTTACTTCCTCTTTAAGTTCCACCCTTGTAATACAGCTATCAAGTGCCAGAGCCTCTACAGCCAAATATGTTCTAGCTAGCATTATCTCCAGACACAAAGAAATTGATTTTAAGCCAAGTGCAGGCTCCTGCCTCTGTAGTGTGTACATTATTGCTTTCTGCTCTACCTTGCTGACAAAATTTTAGGGCTGGTGAATACATAATGGAGGACAGCAGCTGTTAGACCGGTCTATTTATTTTTCTTACAATAATTTTGGACATATGGCTCCTAAGAATCGGGTCAGTGCCATACATTGCGATTTTTTTTTTTTTCAGCCAAAGGCATTTCCAATCTGAATAAGATTCTTGCTGCATCATGTTTAGTTGGGCACTTTACAAAATAGCTGTATGCCTCTTAATTTGAGATGTAACATTGTATGAAAAACATGGAGAACTATGCAAAACAATATCAGGAGGAAATTTTTTATTTCATTCACCATAAATATTAAAGCAGCATTTAAAAAAAAAAAAAATGCTTATCATGCATATTAAGTACATATAAATCAGTGATATAGAGCAGGGGTCTCCACACTTTCTAAACAAAGGGCCAGTTTCCTGTCCTTCAGAATTTAGAGGGGTTGACTGTGGCAAGTAGGAGTAGAAAATGCCCCAGCATCAGTGGAAGTAAACAATGCCCCAGGATCAGTTTTACTTCAATGAATAGTACCTTATTGTTTCTATAAGTGGGAATAATAGTGCCACCTTGTTGATTTCTTTGGGAGGAATAGCACCCCATCATTAGGTGTCAGTTGTAGAGGGATTAGTGCCCCAGGTGCTGGATAAAGCAAGCAAAGGGCCACATATGGCCCCAGAGCCACAATTTGGAGACCACTGGTATAGAGAAATGCAAGTTCAGTCCACAGATGTAAGCTCTCCAACTGTTTTACATCATGGGTGCATTCCACAACGCTTGCTAACATAATTAGAATTATTAAACTTGTGGAAAAGTGCAAAGTACACTAAATTCACAGCAACTGAAAAACAAATTCAAATAGAATGGGGGGGGGTCATAATTATATTTCATTAACATTTAATTTCGCTAAAGGTTCCACTTATATAGGTGAGCACTTCATACCCAATATTGGTCATAAATCAGTGGTCCTCAGGGCACACTAAAAGGCCAGATTTTAACTATTACCTTGGGGAGATACAGACTAGAGTACTGCAATCACTGAGCAGAAAATTATATCACCTGTGATGTATTTCAGTTATCTTGCAAACCTGGCCTGTTAGTGGGCCCTGCAGGCCAGGCTTGAGGACCACTGTCATAAATGACTCACATTTTCTTTGAGATCGATGATGAACAAAGGTTCGTCAAGCAAGTCGACCTTGTCTGCTTAGGACTCATTAACTGTTGCCATTTTTAGGGCTCTGCCAACAAATGTTTTGTCGTTCATAACTTTTGTATTCCACAAAACAGCTCTCATCTTCATGTAGTACAGCAAGGAACATCTGGAATCACTGGTCCTGGTAAGGGTGCACCCTGCCACAGATTTAATGTGAGAACCCCAAGAAGTCTGCATTTAGGGCCAATCGCTCATATGTGATCGCTGCATGAGCAGTTACATGCGAGTGGATGTGATTAGCTGCGAGAACCGGCAGCCTCCTATTGTTTTCAAAGGAGCTGCCACCGCAGATAATCGCAGGAACCCCCACTGGGGTTCTCACATCTAATCTGAGACAGGGTGCATTCACAGGCATGAATGTATTGTAAAACTAAGAAGCTGGATACACTTTAAGGTACAAACAGCATAAACAATGATCATGTAGCACCCATGAGTACAAAATAATTCTTGGTTTCACAATGGAGCAGTTCAAATCTGTATAAGGGCTCTTTCACACGGGCGTTCCGTATGTCCGTTTTTCATCCCATCCGTTTGCGGATGAAAAACGGACATAATGTATCTCTATGTAAATACGGATGTCATCGGATGATCATCCTCGGACATCCGTTTTTTGTCAGTTCAGTTCAGTTTTTTTGAACGGAGGAGAACCCTATTTTTTCTTCCTTTCAAAAAACAGAACTGAAGCAAAAATGGATGTCAGTGGTGTCATCCGCAGACATCCGTATTTACATAGACATGCATTATGTCAGTTTTTCATCCGCATACTGATGGGATGAAAAACGGACATAAGGACCTGATGACACAAGTGTCATCCGTGTCCGTTACAAAAAAAAAAAAAAAAAAAAGGACCTGATCGGGCAAAAAAAAAAAAGGAACGCCCGTGTGAAAGAGCCCTTAGAGTAAGATAAATAAAAAGGAAATACAATTCTAATTTCCAGTTTGCTGTGTCATTACACTTTGAGGGGAAACAGCAAAGCTAAGGAACCATTAAAAACTGACAAAAAAAAAAAAAAAAAAAAAACTACAGCCATATGCAGTAGCTCTAGATAGGGGCATATATTGTAATTTCCTTCTGTCCTAATTAGTCTAACATTTTTCATTGTCATCTATTTTGTAATATAAATATTTAGACCTCTTTAGCACATGTGGACCGTTCGTTTCATCAGTTGTCACGTTTTACCAAAGAAAAATCAGGTGGGAGTTTTTCATGAGTTTGTCATCCGTTGTTACACCAGTTTTTCACATCAACTTGAGTCCTGGAGCCATTTATTCATGCATAAACGGAACGTTTGTCCGTTTACATCCCTTTTTTGTTCCATTCGTTTTTTTTTTTTAACCGCTTGCCGACCGCCGCAAGTACATATACTGCAGCGGTCAGCCCCGGCCAGGCAAAGTGACGTACCGGTACGTCACTAGCCTGTGAGCCAATAGAGGGCGAGCTTGCACCGCCGGAGGCGCGCTCTCTCCCCGGCTCGTTCCCTAACAAGTCCGCGCGTGTGACCGGCAGACCCGATGTCCGCCGGTCACTCGCGATCGTCCGCTGTGAAGGGAGAAAGGCAGACGGCTAATGTAAACAAAGTCATTCTTCCCTGTGTAACAGCAGAGATCTAACGGTCCTGCTATGTAGGACCATTGATCTCTGCTGTTACATGTAAAGCCACATCCCTGCACAGTTAGAAACACGCCCCTAGGGACACACTTAACCCCTCCTTCCCCAATAAAGTTAACCCCTTCCCTGCCAGTGTCATTTTTACAGTAACAGTGCATATGTATAGCACTGATTACTGTAGTAATGTCACTGGTACCACCAAAAGTGTCAAAAATGTCAGTCTAGGGTCCGATCTGTCGGCCGCAATGTCGCAGTCCCACAAATAAAAAGACCAAAATCTTTCCCTTAGTTAGTAAAACGCAATAACTTTTGCGCAAACCAATCAAAATACGCTTATTGTGATTTTTTTTACCCAAACATAGGTAGCAGAAAACAAATTGGCCAAAAATGTAAAAAAATTTGATTTTTTAAATTTTTTTTGGGGGGGGGGGGAAATTTCATATTTAAAAAAAAAAAAAAAAAAAAAAAAAAAAACCCACAAGGAAGAAGCAGAAGAAGAAACTGGTGCAGGTATATGCAAGCAAAAAAAAAAAATCTGCCCAATGGGGACCACTGACAGCAACAGAAACCTGCCAGATGTTATAACCCACTTAGCTCAAAAAATACTTCCTTGAGTTGGGACTTTCAAAGCGGAACCAGAAGGGCCAAACTGCGTAATCTTTTTCGCACTGCTGTATGAACCAGCAATATGAGACTTTCAAAATAAACCAATATTCTCATGAAAAAAGAAAAAAAAAGACAATGTGCAACATTACACTAGTGTGTGAGGGACGTGGCTACCGCCAAAATGGTCGGACATAACTGATCAGAGCTCCGCCAGCCGCCACGAGAATCCGACATAATCCTGCAGATTCACAGCAGCTCTGGCTACCCTAACTGGCTCATCGGAGAGCCGCTTCACACTGCTACCGATATGGATAAGGATTGACAGTCAACCACGACCAAGCACCTGAAAGAATCCACCCGCACCAAGATGGTGGCAGCAGTCCTCCACACACGAGGAGCAGCAGTACCCCGACTCCAAGTGCCTCAAAGTGGGGTACATCCTCCGAGAATCCAGCCAAGATGACATTTACTAGTGTATTACGTGGGAATTGAAATAAATCAGCTTATTTGCTGTAAAGATGGAATGTAGAAATGATGAAAGCAGCATATTATTGAGAATAAAGAGCACAGATCAGTGGGCATTCAATGAACTGGTTTGACTTTATCAAGAAAGAGGGAACATGCTTCCTTTAAAAATTCACTGCGGCTCATAGGGACACCGGTTTTACCTAACAGAGCACGGTTCATGGCAACGGCCAAACAATCAGGTCCTAGTTTTGAACCAGCTTCCAAATAACTAGCAGGGACCGATGAGTCACTGGCAACCAAAGCTTCTTCCAAAGTGTCCAGTACTGTCTGACAAACTTTTTGGTCCGACTTGCTATCCACATCTAGTATATTAAACAAAGTGTCCACTTTGGATCTGAACTCTATCAGCACAAAGCAGGTCACTACCCCATAACGGAAAACATCAAATGGCACAGCCTCATGGTCTCGGCACTGGATCTTCTTTAGGAGGGCAGACAAAGTCTCTTTAGGCAGGTCACCTTGACAAATTTTGGTCAGTAAGTCAGTGTGAGTCTTGCCATTCAAACCTGGCTTTTTCTTCTTTCCTCCAGCACTCAGGCAGTCATAAGCAACACTCAGATTGTTGTTAAAAGCAGTCCTGTACATAAAAAAAAAAGCAAAAATTAGTAAAAAGCAAGTCATTTTGGCTTTCTTTGTAAAACCTTAAAAGGAGAAGCGTGGGAACTTGAAAAACAAATATACCTACTTACCTCCTGCAGCATTGGTTGAATGCTGCAAGCTTATCCCCTATCGGCACTAAAGCCAAGATCGGAGCAATCATGCGACTGCTGATCGCTCAGTTCTCAGGTCCGCTCTGAGCAAAGAGCAGTGATTATCAGTCACCTACCTCGACTCTGCCCCTCCAGTGCTCATTGGAGCGCCATGCAGGAGTGGGGATGGGAGCAGTGCACTGGGAGGCTGAGCTAGCTGCCTGTAAGGCAACTAGGTGAATCCCGACATTATTGTCAGGATTTAATCAGAGTCTGGAGCAGCTATTGAGGTCAGCCAGCTGTTTCTGGGTGACAGGAGAGCAGCAAGTGCACTCTGTTGACCCACATAAGAAGTATGGCTAAAAGAGCTTTGGTCACGCTTCTCTTTTAAAAACCATATCCCATACATTTGCCCACCACGATCCCCTTCTCAACCCTGCAGCCAAAAATGGCACACAGTCAATTACCATTATCAGCTATAAAAGTACTGCTACCATTGCGCAGGCAAATGCAATGTACTAGCGATGGTGCCTCTAGACCTCAAATGCTTGGAACCAGGTTTTTTTATTCTAGTCTGTTTCTATTGGAGAGATTTCTACTGACTTCATGCCCCAAAAAGTCAGGTAATGAGGAGAAATCTCTCAGCAGAAACCTTTGCACTTCCTGTAGTGACACAGGAGCTGACAGAAGAAATCACAATGGGCAGCAGTCATTTATCACACCCAGGAATATCATGTGCCTGCAGTGGCCAAGGATCAGCAGGGTGGCAGAGCTGTACAACACGACCCATCAGAAAAGGAAACACAGAGGTATCTGAGAGAACAATTTAACCACTTCTGGACCTCGCCTATTTCTGACACTTGTTGTTTACAAGTTAAAAATCTGTATTCTTTGCTAGAAAATTACTTTGAACCCCCAGACATACATACACACTCTATCTATCTATCTATATATATTATATACACACACACATTTTTTTTAGCAGAGACCCTAGAGAATAGAATGGAGATTGTTGCAATACTTTGTCACACCGTATTTGCGCAGCAGTCTTACAAACGCAATTTTTTTTTTTTTTGGAAAAAAAAATACACTTTTGAATAAAAAAAAAAAAAAACAGTAAGGTTTGCCCAATATTTTTCTATAATTGTGAAAGATAATGTTACACTGACTAAATGTTACACTGACTAAATTAATACCCAACATGTCATGCTTCAAAAAAGCGTTGGGTTTATAATTTTGTTCAGTGTAGTATTGCTCTCATTCCAGCGTGCACGGTAATATACAAGTTGTATCGCAATCCATGATTTCTGCCGTTGGAGCCCCGACACATGTGTTTACATTTGTACGTGCGTATATGTGAGGATTGGGGGGGGGATTTTATTGGTTTGGTTGACACTTTAATTCTCCCCCCCCCCCCTCCCAAAATCACAGAAAGGGACAAAAAGTCCCCTGGGTGATGTTTTTTTGGGGGACAGCTTCTCTTCAATGAGACATGCAGGGTCTAAAAGGCAGTGGAAGCATTTGGGCGGCAGGGCACAATATTTGTTGTCACTAAGGCAACCTGGCGCCTGGGATTTGTCGAGCCCAGTCCTTAAGGGTGGTAAGAAAGTGGCATATGATGAGGCAAAAACTGTATATGGCTAAACTGGGTTAGGCCAGTTTTCTATCAGAATACCGCTACCCATCATAAAATGCAATGGAAGGCACATTGCAAACAAAATAGCTTATTGCGCATGCACTATGCGTTCCAACATGGCGGCTATATGTTAAAATAGGTTTTCTAATCTGACAGAACACAAAAGGTGGCAGCGGATATGTTCTTACACCCACACAACTCTTCAATTTCCTACTTATTTTAGCAGTGAACGCACCATATATACTGAAATAGACTATTTTACCACGACCACGTGAAATAGTCTATCTCACTATATATTCAGTTTGGTGCTGAGCAGCGCAGGGAGTACCAAGATGGCCGTCACCACCTTCTACCTGCAGGCATGGATGTCGCTGGAATTACTATAATACTAATAATAAAAATGCAATACTGCATATCAGAATATAAGGTAAGTTTACTGATAGAATAAGTGTGAAATTGAAGACTTGCGTGGGTGTAAGATGTCCGGGGGGGGTAAACATTCTGGAGTTGAAGTGGTTAACTGAATAAGGCCATGTTGTCTACCCAGCAAATCCTTCTGTAGGTCCCTGAAATATACAGACATATAGAAACACATAAAAACTCCCTCTCCTCTGTACAAACAACCCTGCATGTCACCATACACGTTAGGCAGACCTTTGTGAGTGATGAGCCAGCTTGAGGTACCACAAGGCACGAGCCAGGCGCTGTTGTCCTGGTAACGGGGGGCCGTGATCAGCCGCAGCTCCACCTGCAGGGCCCGGCCCGAGCTTCCCAAAATAATCTGCCAGGAAGGCCATTGGATCCTCCGGCCTGGCTTCCAGTAATTTCAGGACAGCTTCTCTCATCATAGTCCGCACTCCAGCCTGCACCAGGAAATCGGCCTCGCTGGTCTGTCGCTGAGGAGGCCGGGGGACCGGGGAGCTACCTGCAGCACGTCTCCTGTCTGCCATGGTCGGGTTCGTATGAAACCGGTCAGACGCCATCTTTGGTGAGGGCAACGCTATTGCATCCTACACCGAGGTAACGCCTCAGCCATGTTTATTTATGGAAAATATGGTGGTCATGACGACTAAGGACGCCAAAGGGAATTGAATGCACAACTTAACCACTTCTGGACCGGATTTACCCCCTTAAAGAGGTTGTAAAACATTTATTTTTTTTGACCTGAAAGAGAAACACATAATGAGCTAGTATGCATCGCATACTAGCTCATTATGAAATACTTACCTTAGAACGAGCCCTCGCAGTGCCGTCCGCTTACCTGTATGATGGGCGACATGTCCAGTCGCCCGTCTTCCGGGATCGCGGCATCCGGCCATCAGATTGGCCGGAGCCGCGGTGACGTCACTCCCGGGCACGCGTGCGGGAGCCAATGGTCACGGCACGGGGCTCTGAAGGAATGGCACCAGCGGACGTTCCTTCAGAGCGCATGCGCCAGTGATGTCGCTGCCTGCATGTAAGGTAAATATCTCCTAAACGGTACAGGTTTAGGAGATATTTACAGTACCTATAGGTAAGCCTTATCATAGGATCATCTATAGGTAAAAGTGTCAGAGGAGGGTTTACTTCCTCTTTAATGACCAGGCTATATTTTGCGATTTGGCACTGCGTTATTTAACGGACAATTGTGCAGTCGAGCAACGCTGTACCCAAATACAATTGATGTCCCCCACAAATAGAGCTTTCTTTTGGTGGTATTTTCTTGTTTAATACATTTTTATTGAGAAAAATGAACGATACAGGGAACAAACAACAAAAGAGAATGCAGTAGTACACATAGAAAACGCATAATATCCAATCAAAGCAGTTTTAGGATCATTCTTGGTGTGAACAACGTCTCAAATAAAACCAATGAGATGTAGACATGTTCACAGAGAGATTAAACTCGCCATAAACTCAGAGTGGTGCGAGCGGAATCTTTGTTCAAATATACAATCTTTTGGTGGTATTTGATCGCCTGCGCAATTTTTATTTTTTGTGTTATAAACAAAAAAAGAGCAACAATTTTGAAAAAAAAAAAACAAAAAAACAATAATTTTCACTGTCTGCTATATAACATTCCCAATAAACAAAATTAAAAATCAGATTTTTTCATCATGTTAGGCTAATTTGGGTTCTGCTACATATTTTTGGTAAAAAATAATCCCAATAAGTGTATTTTGATTGGTTTATCACATCTACAAACTAGGGGAAAGATTTATGTTATATATTTATATTTTTTTATTAGTAATGGCGGCGATCTGCAATTTTTAGCGGGACTGCGACATTGCAACAGACAGATTGGACCCCTAACTGACATTTTATTTTTTGTGCTATGAACAGTGTGGGGGGATCAGTGACACTACCAGTAATCAGTTCTAAAAATATGCACTGTTACTGTACTAATGACACTGGCAGGGAAGGGGTTAACCCAGGGGCAATCAAACGATTAAGTGTGAGCCTAGGGGGTGTTTTATAACTGTGGGGGGGGGGTGGGCTTGTAATATCAACACAGAGACCTGTGTTCCTAAATAGCAGGAACACAGGGGCTCTGTGTTGATAGAGAGAAGAACGGTCTGTTGGGTTTACAACAGCAAACTGCCGTTCTCTCTTCACGGGGAGCGATTGCAGGTGCCCAGCGGCAAGTGCGGCCACCGGCCCCGCGCCTCGTCTTCACCGCTAGCGAGTGGGCACAGGCGTGCGGCCACAGGATCGCTTCCGTGAACCACTGTACAGGTACGGCGATTCGCGGGAACCTGCCAACCTCCCGCCGTATAACTGCGGCAGCTGGTTGGCAAGTGGTTAAAAGTGACTCAGAGAAGGACCATACAAAGGAGCTGTCCTTATTACAACCTTGCTTATAGTTGCTACATTGCATTTCTGTATTATATGGCACAAGTATTAAATGAACAAGTGCACATACCTCCCAAACAATAATCAATGCTTCAGAAAAAAAAAAAAAACAGTGATGTATAACATAGATAATTAAATCTAAACCCCCCCCCCCCCAAAAAAAAACACTCTTAACCGCTTGCCGACCGCCGCACGACTATTTACTGCGGCAGTCAGCCCCGTACAGGCAAACCGATGTAGGGCTACATCACTCACCTACAAGCCTCTAGGGGGCGAGCACACGCCGCCGGAGGAGCGCTCCTGCCCCCCGCTCGTTCACGGGCATCCCCGCGCGAGTGACCGGCTGCTCCGATGTCCGCCGGTCACCCGTGATCTCCCGGTGGACAGGGAGAAAGGCAGGCGGCTAATGCCGTCTGTCATTCTCCCTGGTGTAACTGCAGAGGCTACACGATCCTGCTATGTAGGATCGTATGTCTCTGTGGTTATATCACTAGCCACGCCCCTTTACAGTTAGAATCACGCCCCTAGGGACACACTTAACCCCTTGATCACTAATAAAGTTAACCACTTCCTTCCAGTGCCATTTTTACAGTAACAGTGCATATGTATAGCACTGATTACTGTAGTAATATCACTGGTACCCCCAAAAGTGTCAAAAATGTTAGTCAAGGGTCCGATTTTTCCGCCGCAATGTCGCAGTCCTGCAAAAAAAATCGCAGATCGCCGCCATTACTGGTTAAAAAAAAAAAACAATAAAAATAACATAAATCTTTCCCTTAGTTAGTAAACGCAATAACTTTTGCGCAAACCAAATCAAAATTCGCTTATTGCGATTTTTTTTACCAAACATATGTAGCAGAAAACAAATTGGCCTAAAATGTTAAAATTTTGATTTTTACATATTTTTTGGGGAATTTCATATAAAAAAATGTGAAAAATATTGTTATTTTTTTAAAATTGTCGCTCTTTTTTTGTCTATAGCGCAAAAAGTAAAAATTGCACAGGTGATCAAATACTACCAAAAGAAAGCTCTGTTTGTGTGAAAAAAAGGACGTAAATTTCATTTGGGTACAGCGTCGCACAACCGCGCAATTGTCTGTTAAAGTCACGCAGTGCAGAATCGCAAAATAGGCCCTGGTCTTTGAGCAGGAAAATCCTCCGGGGCTTAAGTTGTTAATATTTGACAATTCATATAAATAATCAAACATGATACCGTGTAAAAAAAAAAATCAAGATAATAAATAAATATTCCTACTCTTCTTAAAGTGGTAGTAAACTCTGTTACACTTGTACCCATAGGTAAGTCTATAATAAGGCTTACCTGTAAGTACTGTGAATACCTTCTAAACTTGCACCCTTTAGGAGATATTCATAGTGAAAACAGCCAGTGACGTCACCGGTGCATGCGCTCTGAAGGTCCAGCATACAGTGCCGGACCTTCAGATGCCATGCTGTAAATGGCAACCTCTCTGCGCATGCGCGGGGGCGACGTCATCGCGCCTCCGGCCACTCATGTAGCCGGAGGTCGCAAACCCTGAAGGAAGACGGGGGCAGGATGTCTTCCCTCGCAGCAGTGAGAGCACAGCACTGGAAGGCTTCATTCTAAGGTAAGTTTCTAATCATGTGCTAGAACTACATTTCCCATAATGCTCAACTACACGGCAGAGTGCATGAGCTTCATAGGAAATGTAGTTCCAAAACATCTGGGGTGCCAACTGCCAAGGTTTGACATCACTGTAATAGGGCATAAAAATGAACATAGACAGATGAAACTGCGTGAAAGCACTCAAAAAGATGCAATCCCCACATATAATCACGCCTCTTACCAGATGTATATGATGTCAAATTTTAGAGATCTAACTTGCTCCTGAAAAGACAGCCTCTGCTTTTAATCCATAGGTTTAGCAAGCCAGAAATAGTTCCATCAAGAGACCTCAGCGCTGCTATTACCACAGGGCATATCAACTGGCATAAGCCAAGCAAGCAAAAACTGGCTCTCCATGTATGTCACACATGAAAGCAGAAGGCAGAAGAAGCTTCATAGTGCAGTTTGTTAACCACTTCTGGGCCAGGTTTTTCCCCCTTAATGACCAGGCCATTTTTTGTGATTCGGCACTGTGTTATTTTAATGGAAAATTGCGTGGTCGTGCAACGCTATACCCAAATAAAATTGATGTATTTTTTTCCCCACAAATAGAGCTTTATTTTGGTGGTATTTGATCACCTGTGCGATTTTTATTTTTTGCGATAGAAACAAAAAAAGAGTGACAATTCTGAAAAAAAAAAAAAAAACAATATTTTTCACATTCTGCTTTATAACATTCCAAAAAAAAAAAAAAAATTAAAAATCTAATTTTTCATTCTTTTAGGCCAATTTGTATTCTGCTACATATTTTTGGTCAAAAAAAAAAATTGCAATAAGCGTATTTTGATTGGTTTACTAGCAATGGTGGCGATCTGCGATTTTTAGCGGGACTGCGACATTGCGGCGGACAGATCGGACCCCTAACTGACATTTTTGACACGTTTGGGGGGACCAGTGACTAGACATATGCCGGTTTTCGGTAATTCGATATATCCCGGTATTGCACAGCCACGGTATTGTTATTGTGGCATTTTTAAAATACCGAGTTTCTCTGCTCCTGGGTCTGACTTGTGAATTGATACATTTCAGTGAGCTGGATGACTCAGTCACTCACACAGCTAATGCCTTTCAGCATTAAGTCTCCCAGTAACTATAAACAAAAATGATTACATTGTATCTTTTCCTTCCCTCTGCCAGGGAGAAAGGAAGTTTAACCTCTTAAAGACTGGACCTTTTTCTGACACTTGTTGCTTGCAAGTTAAAATCAGTTTTTTTTTTTGCTAGAAAAGTACTTAGAACCCCCAAACATTTTATATATTTTTTTAGCAGAGACCCTACAGAAAAAAATGGCGATTGTTGTAATATTTTATGTCACACTGTATTTGCGCAGCAGTCTTTCAAACGCAATTAATAGACTTTAATGAATAAAGAAAAAAAAAAAAAAACGTAACAGTAAAGTTATCCCAATTTTTTTTTTTTTTGTTACACAGAGAATCGTGAGAGAATCGTGATCTTTATTCCAAGCTAAAAAATCGTGATTCTCATTTTGGCCAGAATCGTGCAGCTCTAATATATATATATATATATATATATATATATATATATATATATACACACACACACACGCATAGCAGCCCACATTACATTATTATATAGCCATCAAGCAGTGTCTGGCCTACCTGGTGATGACTGGTCCAGGCGTTCTGATCCGATGGCCTGGTCTTTAAAGGGGCAAATCCTTGCGATCCAGAAGTGGTTAAACCTGCAGGAGGACAGGTGTTTTTTTTATCTATTAATGACTTTACTATTGCTTTAGGCCTGGTTCACATGTATGCGGGTTGGCGGTTCACATGTATGTGGGTTGGCGGCCCACATTTGCACAGGCATAGCAGCCCATTGATTTGAATGGGCTGCTATGCCCTCATTTTCCGCAGAAAAAAGGTGCATGCAGCATTTTTTTAAAATTCAATGGCCTTGAAATCCATCCTGCTTTTGCTCCATGCGACTAACCTGCAGTTCCTGCTCTGGCAAGCTTTCTGCATTTTTTGTATACGTGGGCACGGCATTTAAAAACAGTTTGCGTGTGCAGCAACGGCAGGTAAGTCGCATGGTGCAAAAGAAGGATGGATTTCATGGCCACTGCATTTTTTTAAATTCTGCATGCACCTTTTTTCAGCTGAAAACGCAGGCATAGCAGCTCAAGCCCATTCACATCAATGGGCTGCTATACCTGTGCAAATGTGGGCCCCCAACCCGCATACATGTGAATCAGGCCTAAAGCAATAGTAAAGTCATTAATAGATAAAAACACCGGTCCCCCTGCAGGTTTAACCAATTAATGACTTTACTATTGCTTTAGGCCTGGTTCACATGTATGCGGGTTGGGGGCCCACATTTGCACAGGCATAGCAGCCCATTGATGTGAATGGGCTTGAGCTGCTATGCCTGCGTTTTCAGCTGAAAAAAGGTGCATGCAGAATTTAAAAAAATGCAGTGGCCATGAAATCCATCCTTCTTTTGCACCATGCGACTTACCTGCCGTTGCTGCACACGCAAACTGTTTTTAAATGCCGTGCCCACGTATACAATAAATGCAGAAAGCTTGCCAGAGCAGGAACTGCAGGTTAGTCGCATGGAGCAAAAGCAGGATGGATTTCAAGGCCACTGAATTTTAAAAAAATGCTGCATGCACCTTTTTTCTGCGGAAAATGAGGGCATAGCAGCCATTCAAATCAATGGGCTGCTATGCCTGTGCAAATGTGGGCCGCCAACCCGCATACATGTGAACCGCCAACCCGCATACATGTGAACCGCCAACCCGCATACATGTGAACCAGGCCTAAAGCAATAGTAAAGTAATTTATAAACAACACCTCCTTCAGGTTAACCACTTCTTGACCACAAGGATTTGCCCTCTTAATGACCAGGCCATCGGATCGGAGCCGAGCGCCAGGACCAGTTATCACCAGTTAGGCCAGACACTGCTTGATGACCTATTTTAGGCCTGGTTCACAGAGTCTGTACTGACTGACTATATAATAATGTGCGTAAGTGAACCAAAGCCCCTAAATTCAGCAATGAAATTGAAGTGAGGTAGAAATTTAATAATTTAAATGTAATAATAGAATACCGTGATAATACCGTATACCGTGGCAAAACCTTAATCAATTAATCCCAGCATGAAAATCTGATACCGTCACAAGCCTACCAGTGACATTACTACAGTAATCAGTGCTAAAAATATACACAGTTACTGTAATAATGACATTGGCAGGGAAGGGGTTAACACTGTGCATGATCAAAGGGTTAAATGTAGGCCTAGGGGCGTGTTTACTAACTGTGGGGGGCGGGGCTTGTGAAATGACCATAGAGACCTGTGTTCCTATATAGAAGGATCACAGGCACTCTGTGATCATTTCAGAGAGAAGAACATTCAGCTGTGTTTACAACAACTGACCGTCCTTCTCTCTCAGTGGGGAGTGATTGCTGGTGCCCGGCGGCCATGCATCGGCATCCCCGCTGCCTAGTGGGGGTGGGAGCGCGCCGCCAGCTCGCTCGCCCCCTAGCACCAGGCGCACCATTGACATAGTCCCAGGTCGGTTCGCGTAGGAGGGGCTGCCTGCCACAGTAAAACTGCGCCAGGTGGTCCGGAACTGGTTAAAAGTACTTGGTAAAGGTGCGGCAGTCTTTTTCTTTCTTTCTTCATTTGCTCAGAAAAATAAACGCAGGTTTTTTTGGTAGATATACAAGTACAAATAGCCTAGGTTCTGAGCACCACTAAAGCACATACACAATATTACCAAAAGTATTGAGACGCCTGCCTTTACAGGAGCATTAACCTTAATGGCATCCCAGTCTTAGGCAGGCCATAGACGATTCGAATTTCGTTCGAAAATCGTAAATGGCAGTGTTATCGAACGATTTTCGTATTGTTAGTGTGGTATGTAAAATGTTCGATTTTCGTACGACAGCAAAAATTCACATATCCAACATGTTGGGTTTTTTTGCGAAAATCGGCCGAATTTCGTATCATTAGTGGGGGAGTTGTATGATTTCGCCTAACAAAACACAGAACAGTAGGGAGTGTGTCCGGTAGAGATGTGGTTAAAAGGCACAAAAAATAGTGTTTTGTCGTACGATTTTCGGCTCACATTGATGGTACACTCGATGATGTGCACGAGTGCCGCTTTCGTTTATCGAACGATAAATCGTACGTAATTCGAATCGTCTATGGCCTGCCTTAGTCCGTAGGGTTCAATATTGAGTTGGCCCACCCTTTGCAGCTATAACAGCTTCAACTCTTCTGGGAAGGCTGTCCACAAGGTTTGGGAGTGTGTCTATGGGAATTTTTGACTGTTCTTCCAGAAGCTAATTTGTGAGATCAGGCACTGATGTTGGAGAGAAGGCCGGGCTCATAGTCTGCGCTCTAATTCATCCCAAAGGTGTTCTATCGGTTTGAGGTCAGGACTCTGTGCAGGCCAGTCAAGTTCCTCCACCCCAAACTCGCTCATTCATGTCTTTATGGACCTTGCTTTGTACACTGGTGCGCAGTCATGTTGGAACAGGAAGGGGTCATCCCCAAACTGTTCCCACAAAGTTGGGAGCGTGAAATTGTCCAAAATGTCTTGGTATGCTGACGCCTTAAGAGTATCCTTCACTGGAACTAAAGGGCCAAGCCAAACCCCTGAAAAACAACTCCACACCATAACCCCCCCTCCACCAAATGATTTGAACCAGTGCACAAAGCAAGGTCCATAAAGACATGGATGAGCAAGTTTGGGGTGGAGGAACTTGACTGACCTGCATAGTGTGTTTGTAACCGTTCAATTTTTTATTTTTTTTTTATAATAATAAACATGCCTATACTTACCTGTTCCGTGCAATGGTTTTACACAGAGCAGCCCGATTCTCATCTTCTGGGGTCCCCTGCCGGTGCTCCAGGCCCCTCTTCTCCATTGGGTGCCCCCACGGAAAGCCACTTTCCATGGGGGCATGCATGCAGGCTCGCTCCCGAGTCCCACTGCTGCGTCCATTGACACAGACGGCAGGACTTGGCCCGCCTCCATTTCCGACCCACAGCTTTTGATTGACAGCAGCGGGAGCTTCAAAAAACGTTAAGGAGATCCCATTGGTCTCGGTTCACCAGGTAGAACTTTCCCATAAGGTTCCGCATACACACTCGTTGACAGTCATCACAGATGAGCATTCCATTCATTAGATGATATGAGGGAAAACAAGGCCACATAGTATAAAGCCGCCAGATACATTTTATTAAAAAATGTAAGAACACTCACAGAATAAGATGAATAAAAGCGCTTGTATAAAATATCCTTCTCAGGAATCAAAGGCGTCACTTCTTAGGCTTGAGTACGTGATGACATCACGAGCTCCACGTGGATATTCAATAGCTATGCATATTGTATTCATGCACATTTTTTTTAAAGCTCTGCACTGTTATATATTTATTCTGAATCAATTTTTTTCAATTGATGTGTCAGCTGCGGAGTTGGATCTCTGAGCGCAATTTCCCCTTTTTCTTTTTTCTGTTTGGATTAACTACAAGACTCTCTCGCTCCAGGCCCTGAGCCTTTGGCCCCACTGCAGTCACGTCTGTGGCTTTCACGTTTCAATTGCCACCTCCTCCACGCTTCTCAGGGAATACCTAGAGTTTGGAAAACAGTTTAATAAATACTTACAGCTACAGCCACAGGCCTTTCCTACAGCTATGTAATTTCCCTACTCCCTAGAGAAGCCTTGGCCTGGCCAACCCAATTCTGGGAAAAGGTGACCCTGTGACTAAAACGTTGCCGCTTTCTTGATTCTCATTCAATAAAACCTTGAGGAGCCTTGCTTGAGCCTCCACTTTGGCAATGGCCCTTATATGCCTCTGCCAAATTTTCGCTTAGGGTTCTTTCACACACAGAGTCTATCATGCGGACTCTGTTTTTCTCAGCGGGGGATCGATCCGTCGATCCCCCACTGAGCAGGCGGATGACAGCTGTGTCTCCGTGCTGTGTGCAGAGACACAGCTGTCAGCTCCCCATGCATCTCTATAGGGGAATCGGATGGGAACGGACCGTCTGTCCGTTCTCATCGGATCCGATCCGCTGGACGAATGTAAAATAGGGTTTCCATCTGTCCAGATTTGACGAATTGGATGTCAGCAGACATGTCCCTGCTGACATCCGATGCCCCATAAAGATGCATGGGGGGTGACCGTTCAGATCCGCCAAAAAAACTGACAGGCGGATCTGAACGGTCCGCTATAAAAGCTGAATAATGGGCCCCTCACTGCAACCTTGTTCGAGCAAACTAAAGATGAACTGGCAGGTTGCAAAAATCCCATTAAATTGTACATGTGCCTTCAGCACATGAAAAGGTGTGTTTTCATTGTAGGTAAACTGTGGTGCCATTTATTCTTTTTTTTTTTTTAACCAAACAGGATTAGTTTAATAAAATGATATTAAGGAAAAGTACAAAGAACAAGAAAGCAATGAACGAGTTGACATGGTACAATCCAGAGCATAACTGCACACAATAGTGAGTCCACCAGCATAACAGCGATGAGCTTAGAGGCAAAAAGTACAACCTTGACTATAGCCATACAGCCCAAAATGCATATAGATCATTTTGAGAGGATCAGCCCAAAATCCAAGGAACAGCATAAAGATGGAGAGTAGGCGGGGTGGGGCACGGGTGGTTGTCGAGAGGAGTGGGGGGGGGGGTCTCTCCAGCCAACAATCCATATGAAATAACCCCAGCCAAGACTATTACTGAGATGTCCAAGGGAGCCAGACCTTATCATACTTCCAGGGGCAGCCACAGTTAAGATAGGTCAACTAATACAGCGGTAGAGCAGCATCAATCATGGACTCCCAGGAAGAAAACTGTGGCCCATTTACACAAGATTTCCTTCTTGGCAAAAGAGAATAATGGTTTCATATGATGCGGTCTTTAATCATCATTATGAATGCCCAGAAGGGCAAGTTCCGGGATCACTGGAAGCAGGGCCGTCTTTATCGCAGGGCAAAAGGGGCATTTGCCCAGGGTCCTGTCATTGTTGGGGGCCCAAAAAGCTGCTGCCCCTAGAGCCTTGAATAGTTCTCCCAGTGTAGCGGTCAATTCAGCTGTCCCGTCCTCCCCCCTTGGCTGTTGCAGCACAAGACAGACACTGACAGAGGAGAAGGACAGTTGCAGGCTCTATGTGTAAGAGCTGGCTCGTCCTGGCAGGGAGTGAGGCAGAGTGGCTCTCCATGCTCTCTCCGCCCCCATCCTGCCTCTCAGAGTTCTATAGCACAGAACAGAGTGAAGTGTTCTGGCTGGTCTGATAGGCGGAGACTACACTGTGTATGTGTTGGAAAAAGAGCGCGCGCACACACACATAACAGAACAGTGCAGGCAGCATCACTGACTGTGAGGAGGAGAACTGTGAGTGGAATGGGGTGAATTTGTGAAAAGAGGTGAGAACTGTAAAGGGGGGAGGGGTGCAGAGACTGGGGGGAAGGGATACAGAGGTGGCTGTGGACATGGGAGGTACTAAAAATGTTTTCCTGCTGTGAATATTTCACCAGATCTAGCTGCCTGCATGACATGGGACATCCTTCAGAACAGACAGGTTAGCCAACTAAAGTGAGAGAGAGTTTTATAATGGTTAAATGTCAGCTTTAAAACCATATTGCCTCATATTAAAGGTTTAAAACTGTAATCATTTATTCTCCTGAATATTTCCACGCAGAACTGTCTTGAGAAAGCCACACAATTTAGGAACCCATAAAAACATGATTTGACTTTGTAGCATTCTATGTAAACTGGATAAACGTACATGTGTATTTATTGAAATAGAAAAAAAAAAAAAAGTGCAGATCTGCTTTATTTCCAAACCAATTCAACCCTGTGACACACTAAACTAGTTCAATGGCTGTGGACATGGGGGTACAGAGGTGGCTGTGGACATGGGGGGTACAGAGGTGGCTGTGGACATGGGGGGTTGCAGAGGTGGGTTTGGACAGGGGGGGTACAGAGGTGGCTGTGAACAGGGGGGTACAAAGGTGGCTGTGAACTGGGGGGGTACAGTGGAGGCTGTGGAAAGGGTGGCAGTGGTGGCTGTGGACAGGGGGGTAAACAGAGGTGGCTGTGGACGGGGGGGGGGTACAGTGGTGGCTGTGGAAAGGGGGGGTGGCAGTGGTGGACAGGAGGGGTGGCTGTGAATGGGGGGGGTACAGAGGTGGCTGTGGATGGGGGGGGTACAGATGTGGCTGTGGATGGGGGTACAGAGGTGGGTGTGGATGGGGGGGATACAGTGGTGGCTGTGAACAAGAGGGGTACAGAGGTGGCTCTGAACAAGGGGGGTACAGAGGTAGCTGTGAACAAGGGGGGTACAGAGGTGGCTGTGGACAGGGAAGTGGCAGTGGTGGCTGTGGAAAGAGGGGGTGGCTGTGGAAAGGGGGGGGTGGCAGTGGTGGCTGTAAACAGGAGGGGTGGCTGTAAATGGGGGGGGTACAGAGGTGGCTGTGGATGGGGGGATACAGAGGTGGCTGTGAACAAGGAGGGTACAGAGGTGGCTGTGAACAAGGGGGGTACAGAGGTGTCCGTGGACAGGGGAGTACAAAGGTGGCTGTGGACAGGTGGGTACAGAGTATGTGGTTGTTTTTTGGGGTAGACAGCGAAATTGCATGGGGAGGGGGCCCATGAAAATGCTTGCCCAGGGTCCAAACAATATTAAAGACGGCCCTGACTGGAAGGCTTAGTTGAAGGCAAGAGTTCAAAGACCTCCAAACAAAACTGAGAAACTTTTGGGCATTCCCAGAACATGTGAATATAGGTACCTGGAATAGAGCAGACAACGCAGGCAAGAAGGGGGAAGGGCCAGGGTAAATCCTATGTAACCGTACGGTTGTGTAATAGACCCTATAAAGACATTCAATTTGTATCAATTTATCACTGGAGGAAATACCTAGTTTAGGACAAGCCTCCAGGCAATCTTCCAACTCCTCTCTGTCAAGAGGTGGAATATGTGCCATCCATAGATCTAACAATCGCGCTACCTTCAGAGTTTGTGCATAGGAGAGCTGCATAAAGAGTAGAAAAAAAGTTACTCAATTTATGGTGATCTAGCAATTTCTCAATTGGGTCTGCTTGGAGGATAGGTAGATGAAGGAACTGGGACCTGGCAGCCTAGCGCAGTAAAAAAGTACCAAAAGAGAATCCAGCCGGGAATCAGAAATTTACGAGAAAGTTGGGAAAGGAGCCAGATGGCATATTATCCCCCAAAGTCTTAATTCCATATCTGGCCCACACCTGAGGATCTGGAATAGTACAAAAGTGAGGCAAGGTAGGATTCCCCCACAGGGGTTGCACAGGTGACCAGTGATTTACCTGAAGAAATCTACCCCTAGCTACTCCCCACACCTCTAGGGCAACTTTAGTAGGAATAGAAAGTGTGGCATAAGCCCACAGTCCTCTGTTTACCAGATTCCAGAGCACCGAAAGAGAGCCCAGAAATGCAGCTTCCAGGCTGACTGCAGCATTTGAGTGAGATCCGAAAAACCACCAATGGACATTACCCAGGATGGCCGCCCAAAATTGCATCTGGAAATTAGAAAGGGCTGAGCCCCTGCAACGCTAATCGGGGGAAGGGTCCCATACCAAATAAACAAGCTCACATAGCAGTCTATCTCCGAAAGAAGGAATTCGGAACGTAAACAAGGCAATTCCCAAACACATGTAAGTTTGAGCGGGAGATTGGCTTTGGAGGCATACCCTTACCGGAGTAGCAAAAGTAGTGGATACAAATTTTTAAGTCAGCGGTTTAAGGGTTAGGACAAACAAACTAGGGGAGAGGAGACAACCTTGATGCCTGGGTATCCCTCCACAATAGAAACGGGTCAGATTACTGAACATTTGTGTGGACTCTAGCCCTAGAAAACCTATAGAGGAGTTGAAGCCACTGCAGAAGAACAGATGCAAAGCCGAATCGCTGCAGGATCTCTCAAAGATATTTCCACTCGACTAAGTCAAATGCCTTCTCGGCACTCAAAGATCCGCTCTGTCTGCCTCAGACAGAATTTGCTCATATTATTCATCTTAGTGACAGCACCAAGAGGTCCACATTCTCCATTGTCTATAGGAAGCATGGACATCTTCCTTTGCTGATAACCCCCCCCCCCCCCCAGAGATTCCTTCACTCTTTGCTATGTAGAAGCACTTATATCAAATTTGGTCTCAGATCCTGCATTCTGCTGTCAGACACAAGACCTTTGCATATCAACACCATCAAAGAGCACTGCTTCCCCAACCCAAGGATAAAGTTTGGTTTGCCACCAAAAACATTCTTTCCAAGGTCCTCTCCATGAAGTATGCCCTGCATTATATACTGTATGACCTTATGTGATCACTGTCTCACCCAGAGCACCGGGTGCAGCTTAAATGGAGAAGCAATGCAGGCTTGGCATTCAAGCAGTGTTGCTATGCCTAAGCCAAGCCCCAAAAATCTTACATGTCCTCTATACCTGCCTTCACTCCCGTGTGTCTATGCCTTTTCTTTTGACAGTGATCACTGTACCACTGCTGTCTTGTGCCTCAGTGTCCCTGCAACTAGTGCGCTCTATGTGCCTCATATGTTTTAAAGTGTACACGTTAACTGTCAATTTTTTCTGGACAACTTGGTCTGCATGTACATGTGAAAAAGTTCTAAATAACTTGCATGTAAAAAAAAAAAAAAAACCTATGCATTTTCTGCACTAAGGTTCATAACCTTTCAACAGCTGCCCCCCCTAAAACACTTACCTGAGCCAGATCTGGATCCAGCACTGTGCCCGTCTGCAGCAGCTCTTCTTTCCTCTCTCTCTTCTCACAGGAGACTTGGCAACAGCGGGAGCCACTAGCCTGCTGCTGTTAGTCAAATCCTGTGAGGAGGGAGAAAGGGGCGGGTCTACAGACACACACAGCCTGGCTCGGGATCAAGCCCGCATGTCCCACCATAGTAACCAGGTATTTTATTATATCAAAAATTAATTAGGCTTTACAACCCCTTTCATATTCGGAATACTATAATTATAGGCATCAAGCATAACTATTATACTGATCCTCTAGGTCAGAGACACAGAAATAAAAATGCTTGAAAGTTACTATAGCAACCAGGTAATCTAAATATCCAGTAGGTGGACAGCAATGGCAGTTTCCATATATCATTTGTGACAGGTATTATTTAAAGGACCAATACTAAAGCTTAGGAGGTAAACTAGGTTTGTTGTATTTCCAGCATATTTCCAGGCATGACTCAAAGTCGCACCCAAACCTTCCTCCCCCCAAGCATGTCTTGGCAATCATTTTTATTTTTCTTTGAACTTGTTTCGGGTTAGAAATACTGTTTATTGTTCCCTATGACATCATCACCAGCATTGTAACATTTTTGCAGGGGCTGGGAGCTTATTTTCTAGTGGCATAGTCATGCCCCAGAGCTACATCTCCTAAAAAGCTTGGTTTCTACATAGAATTTGTATATGCAGGCCCTTAGGAGTCAAGGCAGCAGCATTATTATCATTTTTTTTTTTTTGGGAAAGAAATGTATTGCACATTTTTTCCATTTTGCCTACATAAGCAGTAGTGGTGCTGTACTACATCTGGTTGTTTCTTTATAATTTGGCATGCCCATGCTTGAATTTTTAGATGCTACCTGGTGCTTTTTCTGCATTTCAAACTTGATTTATAGTTTATTGCTGTGTCCTCCACAGTAAATTTACACCTCTGTGTTTGTCCTAGAAACCATTGTCACCGAGACAGAAAGTGATGGGAAATCCAACATTTTTGAACTGTCATCATAACAGGTTAGGGGAAATCTTCCAATGGGGACATCGCTTGTGATGATAACCGTGTAAGTGGAGAATTCCCCCTCACTGCCTAGAGATTTCCTCTAACTTTTTCTTATGTGTCCAGAACAGGAATTGAAGGGAAATCTGCCCAATAGGACACCAAATATAAAAATGCAAAAACTTGTGTGCTCACCAATTTCTATAAATAGAAAAAGCTTCTAACAAACACTTATGTTTACCCTGAGCAAATAGCTAGTGGTACATCTCAGAATTCTGGGTCAGATGATTCATTAATCAGATTATATAAATGTGTTGCGGTTTGAGTCCTCCTACCTCAATTGTTGTTGCTCTACATTGTGGCACATTAACTATTGCTCTGATATTAAATCATTAACATTGAATAAAGCTTTACTAATTCATTATACATTTGATCATAAAAAAAACATTTTTATTTTACATTAAACAAATATTACACAACTAAGGACTTGTACCAATTCAATAATTTAGTCTCTTCACATTAGTTCTCCATCTCTGGTTGTATAGTGCGAATTTTCATCCCACAATGCTGCAAATGTCAAGGATTCTTCATTTGACTGATCTGTAATGCGATGATCCAGTCTCTAAGCTGTATCCAAGATCTTTTACAACATGTTTACAATCTGACCAGTGTATCTGATTGGGCTGAAAGAATCCTTTTTTATTCAGTTGTCTCCAGATTTGCAGAAAAAGTATAATGCTTCCAGCTAGACCTACGGCAGGAACAGCCATCCAGATAATGTTTATGTCATCTGAAATATAATTTTATAATATTATAAAAAAAAAGTAAATTCTGTATCACAAACTAAAATTACTACAGGGAATGCTGATATGTTTTATAGCAGAAAGTAAAAAAAAATTTTGTTTTCATTTTCAAAGCTATAATAAAAAACAAAAACCCCAGTGGTGATCAAATGCCACAAAAATAATTTTGTGTGAAAAAAAAATGACAAAAATTTTGTTTTTGTTGTGCAATTGGCAGTTAAAGTAGCGCAGTGCCGTATAGCAAAAAATGGCCTGGACATGAAGGGGGTAAAACCTTTCCAGATTTGAGGTGGTTAAAAATTGGAATCCTTTTCTTTGATGTTCATTGACGGACACCGCTCCAGAATCTTCTTGACCATTGGGTTATGCTGCCACCTGCAGGAGTAGGACACTAGGCAGGGAAAAGCTTTACCACGCCTATGGGCAATCCCAGGGGATATACTCCCACTCCTGCTATAGGCACTCCGTTTTGTTGCAAGCAGTGTCAGAAGAAATATAACCCACACATTGCCCAAGATAATTAGCGGTCTCCGGACCACTCTCGGACTTACCCCTAACTCTATCTGGAAGGAAACCCAACTCAAAATCTTCCACAGAGCACATATCCCGTTCCTATCTGACAAGACAATCCCGGAAGCTCATAAGTGTCCGCTGTGCCTTGCAGAGCGACCTTCCTTTTTCCATAAGTTTTGGGACTGTTCACGTATATCATCATTCTGGGATCAGGTCCTTGCTTTCATCAAATCAGTTACCAAGCTATCTGCACCGAAAGACCCTCTTCTCTTGCTGTTCGGCTACTGGGACAAGCGTCTACAGAAATGGTCGAGCACCTCGACCGAGCCTCCTCGTCTATGGATCTTAACCACCTTACTCATTGCCAGACGTTTGATCTTGAAACATTGGATAGCAACCACTCCTCCTCTATGTTACTGTCAGAGCTAACCACACTCCTTTCCATGGACCGCCTCAATACGGACTTTGCAGCCCCCTCCGCGGCCAACGCCTTTCACGCCAAATGGAACATTTTTCTCAACCATGTGTCTAAAACACTGGACTTCCCCCTGGATGACTTCACTTTTCTGGTACATGATCCCCTCACCTATGCAACCTCCACTATTCCCTGTCCTGCCCAAGACTAGGTCATTGAGTTCTGACAGCACCTTCACCCAATTTCTCCTCCTCCTGCTTGCCGCAGGCAGGATTCCTGCCCCAATTATTCCCTGTGTACTGTTGTTTATTTTGCCTCCATGTATCTGCCGATACCTGTTCTATGTTTTGTTAAACTTGAAAATTTTAAATAAAAGAAATATAACCCAACTAAATAGAGGGGTGGGTGCTGTGTCCGTTAATGAACATCAGAGAAAATAATTTTACGGTAAGACGAAAATCCAATTTTCTCTTTCCTTCATTGACGGACACAGCTCCAGAATTTTCTTGACCATTGGGATGTCCCAAAGCAGGGTCAAATCATGAGGGGTGGGAAAAAACACAGCAGAAATAAATTCCCAAAGGCTAAACCTAGCCAACCAGGTAACACGGAGCTCAACCAGTTAACAACTGGAGCTCACCTGAAACATACACCCTCAAAGAGGACTAGTCCTCTCAAACTGCTGCCATCAAAACCTTGAGGCCAAAGCAGCATCCGCAGATGCCAGCACATCCACTTCGTAAACATTTTGTGAAAGTGTGCACAAACGACCAGTGGCCACCTTGCAAACCTGCATCAATGACGCCTGATGGCGGAAGGCCCAGGAGGCACTAAGCGCCCACGTAAAAAGCACCTTAACAGGGAAAGGAGAACCTGACCCTTGATTGAATAGGCCTGTACCACCGTCTATCTGATCCATCTGTAAATGGTCGCAGAAAACGCAGCCAAACCCTTGCAAGATCCATCCATAAGGACAAATAGCGCGTCTGATTTCCTAATTGACCAGGTAGTCGCCGGGTACACCCCGAACGCCCTTATCACAGCCAGAGAATGCAAGGCAATCTCCTTAGGATGCCTAAGCTTAGGACACAGGGAAGACAACAGCATATCTTCATTCAGATGGAAACCAGAAACAACCTTAGGAAGAAATGACTGACAAGGACGAAGCACCACTTTGAACCACCAAGTAAGGTGAACGACAAGACAAAGCTGTCAGCTCCGACAACCTACGTGCAGAAGAAAAAGCCACCAAGAATGCTACCTTCTGGGACAATGTAAGCAGAGCAATCCTGCAAATATTTTTCAACGCCGGTTACTGAAGAACCAACAGCACCAAGTTGAGATCCCACGAGGGCAATAAAGACCGCACTGGGGGAGCCAAAAGGCAAACCCCCTGAACAAAGGTGCAAACCAAAGGATGCGTAGCCTAAGGACGTTAAAAGAAAGCTGCCAAGGCCGAACCTGGCCCTTGATGGTACCTGAGGCCAGACGCTGCTGAACACCTCGTTGGAGGAAAGCCAAAATTCAAGTCACCGAAAAGGAGCAGGGTTGAACCCAATAGATTCACACCCGCAAAGTATGCTCCTCAAACGTGATGGTAAATCTTCCTAGAAGTATATTTACTAGCCTGCAGCAGCGTGGGAATCACTGATTCAGACAACCCACTATCCTTCAGCACCAGGCTTCCGACAGCCAAGCCGATAAGCCAGCGACTGTAAGGTAAGATGGAAGATTGGCCCTTGTACCAACAGATCTCCTCTAAGAGGAAGTCTCCAAGGACCATAGGCGACCAACCGTATCAGATCTGCGTACCAAGACCGGCGAGGCCAGTCTAGAGCCACTAGGATGGCCATAATCCCTTCTGCCTCAAACCTATGCAAGAATCTTGGCAGAAGTTTCAGAAGAGGAAAGACGTATTATCAGGTATCAAGTGCTGGAGGCCAATGGAGAGAGGGCTTCCCTTGCAGCTAAGTTCCAGACTCCCCTGGAGGTGAGACAGGAGGAGCCAGGCCCAAAGTCGCACAGGTCGCCTACAGAGTTGCTTGCAGAAAAGAGCTTCAGGAATACTGCTGTTTGTGCTGCGGGACTACTGCAGGCAGGTGGCATCTGTGCGATGTAGCAGGTAACTAGGGTCGCTGAGATAGAGGGTAGACGTTTCAAGCCAAGGTTTGGTGCCAGGTGGGTAGCAGAGGAGACAAAGGTCAAGTGGAAGCCGAAGTAAGGACGGGTAGCGGGCAGAGGAGATCCGTAAAACAAGTCAAGGTCAAAGACAGGGAGCGAGCTGGAGTCAGTAACCAGGAATCACGGGAAACAGGAAACACAGGAACGTTGGTAGCAGCTGAAGATCAAACAACACTTTAGACAAGGACTGGCTCCCTTATAAAGGCCCAGGTGAGTTGCTCGCGGAGATGCTGGGTCCTAGATCCACTCTCCTGTTTTGACGGATGCTGGGTCCTAGAGTCCTCCTGCTATTGGTTCCCTGACAGTGCACCCCCCCCCCCCCCCGACGGGCAGCCTCCAGATGCCCAACTGAGCCATCTTTCTTGGATATCTGGCATTAAATTAATGAAGGAGTCTAGGGGCATGGATGTTGATCTTTGGTTCCCAGGAGTTTTCTTCGAGTGGATATCCCTTCCATTTGATCAGATATTGGATTTGCCTGCCTTGCTTCCTGCAATCCAATATCGACTCAACCTCGTATTCGGTTTCTTTACCAACAGTTACTGGTGGTGGAGGTAGCTCCACTCTCCCATGAAATGGATCCGGAATGGCCAATTTAAGGAGAGAGGCATGAAAAACTGGGTGAATCCTATAAGAATCAGGCAGGAATAATTCAAACGCCACTGGGTTTACCTCACGTTTGATAGGAAACGGCCCAATGTATCTTGGCCTCAGCTTCTTCGATGTGCATGGCAGTTTCAGATTGGCTGTAGACAACCATACCTCATCCCTGACTTTAAAGGAGGGATTCCCCTGCGTTTCTTGTCAGAAAACATTTTGTAGTCAGTTTGAGCCTTCAGTATGCATTCTTGGAGGGTTCGGTAGTTTTGCTGTTTGTCTATCTGTCCTGAACAGCAGGTACTGCAGATTCGGATATAGTTTCAGGCAAGGCAAGCGGGTAGAATCCGTAGTTGGCCAGGAACGGAGACTGGTTTGTGGCTAAGTGTAGCGAATTGTTATAAGCAAACTCCGCCAGTGGGAGCAGCGAGGCCCAGTCGTCCTGTGAAATGGCTGAGAAACAGCGGAGGTACTGTTCCAAGGTTTGATTCGTACGCTCTGTTTGTCCATTGCTCTGAGGATGGTAGACCGATGAGAGGCAATGTTCTATTTTCAGGGCCTTACAGAGAGCTCTCCAAAACTTGGAGGTAAATTGTACCCCCGATCTGAAACAATGCTGTGGAGTCTCATAATTTCATTGATGAATATGTGCGCGGTCTCAGTTGCTTAAGGTGTGCCTACCAAGGGTAGGAAATGGGCCATCTTCGACAGGCGGTCCACCATCACCATAATGGCAGTAAAACCCCCAGAGGGCGGAAGCGCAACAATAAAATCCATGGAGATAAATTCCCACAGATTGTTAGGAACAGATAAGGGTCTCAATAGTCACCAGGGCCTTGTCTTGTCGCCCTTGCTACGTAGGCACACTGAGCAGGATCTGACATAGGCTCTACAGTCCTGACTAAGGTTGGGCCACCAGAAGGACCGTTGGATGAGCTCATTTGTTTTACGAGCTCAAAAGTGGCCAACTAACTGGTGGTCGTGGTACGTCTTGAAGACCTGAACCCTTGCCTCCTGAGGTATGAAGACCTTATCCTGATGCCAGAGTAATCCATCTTGTTCCCTTAACGAGGCCTGTTCAAATTCAGGGCATGAAGCAGAAGCTTGTTCAATGACCGATTTCAAGCTGGGTTGAATCAATAAAATGTTCTGGGCCAAAACAATGGTGCTCGGTGGAGCAGGTTCCATAGTTTCAGGGAATATCCTGGACAAGGCGTCTGCCTTCTCGTTCTTGGATCCTGGTCTATATGTTAAATGGAAGTTAAATCTAAAGAAGAACAATGCCCATCTAGCCTGTCGGGGTCTTAGACATTTGGCGGACCTCAGGTACTCTGCGGGTACCAAGGGGACTGGCCCCTCTGATGCAGCAGCAGCTGCATCCCCCATGTTTAAAATTTCCTGCACCGATACAATCAGTGCATCCACCAGCACCTTTTTTCATGCGCATATGCGGTAAAAAAGGAATCATCCTCACTATCAGATCACTTGAAGTGCGTAGACGCAGACCCAGTACGGTCGCTATATACTAGGCTCACCCTGAAAACATAACAAGCAGGGGAGGCCGCCGACCTCAAGTCCCACAAGGAGATGCCGGCCAAAGGTCCACAAAAGGACCACCTATTGGACCCCACAAAAAAAGAAAGAGGGTCGCCCTCCATAGAGGACATAATAGGACATAGGGGGATGATCGCCGTGACACAGACGCGCAGGCAGAGTACCCTCGTCCACACAATAATAGCTGCTACATTGTCTAAAAATGAAGCGCCCCCACGGTGCCACCCGGTTCAAGGGAGGGGCCAGGCTGACTAATTGGCCCAGAAGGTCGCATGATGCGACCCAAATTTTTAGTGGAGTCCCAGCCGCATTTGCCCGGATTCACAGTTGGGGGCTTTAGCTAAACTCACTGAGGCCGCCCCCCAACGGCGGCGTCCAAAGCAGACACGTGGCCCAGAAGGCCGTAGGCTGCGACCCAGTAGGCCGCAAGCTGCAGCCTAAAATTTTGAGGGTGCCCAGCCGCAAGCCCCAGCAGAGCCGGCCACCCAGGGCTGGGGGGAAGGCGGATGCCCGTCAGCAGCTCCGTGAGCTTCAGCTTCAGCTCGGACAGCTTGGTCGGTAGCTCGGAAAGCTTGGTATGTCAGCCACGAGTAGGCCGCAAAGCTGCGGCCTAAATTTTTGGCCCTAACTGGCCACGTGAGGCGCGTACCTGCGGATGATAAAACATCCGCTCTCCAGCTTGGTCAGCAGCTCGGACAGCCAAAAGACCCACAGTGACTGTTTAGAGGGGCTAGGGGGGGATGGAGGGGAACCCAGGGGTCCTACCATCCCAAGGAGGGGCCATGTCCACCCCGAAAGACCACCAAGGGGGAGGGTGGACACTACTTACCACACCATGGAACCGGGTGGGAACCACTCCAGGCAGACCACTGCAGCATCTTGGAATAGGGGTGCTGCTGGCCAGAGGTACGCCGCGACTCAAGTCATGACCAGGTCTGAGCATCTTCGCGAGATGTTTAACTTGCCGGCCAGCCCCCACCTAGTGGGGCTATGTCGCGGCCAACCTAGCGCGGAGCTGAGATCGAGTCGCGCTCGCTGGCTGGACTGGGGAGACCATAAGGATCTAGAATATCCAGTGCGTCGCCCAGTCCGGCAGTTGATTGTATCTCTCACAGGAACAGAAAACAATAAAAGAGGAAAAACAATCTGTTTGAAAAAGAAAAAGAAGCTAGGACCGGAGATCCCAGCATGGAACTAGGTCCTTATTCCTGACTAGACAAAAAAAAACTGAGTGCCTATAGCAGAAAGTGGGAGTAAATCCCCTGGGACTGCCCCATAGGCGTAGTAAAGATTTTTCCATCCTAGTGTCCTACTCCTGTATGGGGCAGCATAACCCAATAGTCAAGAAGATTCTGGAGCTGTGTCCATCGATGAACGAAAGAGAAAAAATGTTTTGTACCAGAAACATGATTCTTGTGCCTTTTATAAGAGGGACAAATCACAGAAAAAATTTGTAGTTAACCCTAATTTTATTTGTAGTTAAAATATAAGATGACTTTTATTATTTTTTTAACTCCTTCATTCCTTTCACCTAGGGTTTATTTATTTATTTACAATTTTTGTTTTTGTATTATCAAATTAAAGAGAATAAGGGGAGGGTGAGCACACTTTGGTATCTGTGCCTTGGGTGCCAGAGGGCCTTGTAGCACTGGCTACAATGCTGCTGTTGTTTTACAGATAAAATAGAGGGCTGCTTATATAATACTCTTTTTAATGCACTGGAATAATCAGATAAGACATTACATGATACATCATGTTAGATGATGTTGTACAAGAAGAGTATACTATCCTTCTGATAATGTCTCAAATCAAAGTCAGAAAATGTTTCTTTTCTGTGACTCAAAAAGCACCCAAGCTTTGCATGGCAGCCAGGCAGCTAGCATTTTCAGGAGAGATCAGCAGTGGCAGCCCGCATCCTATGTAAAGTTTTCTTTAAAATGAACCTGAACTTAAAAAGTTAAGATGTGGTGTGTTATAGGGAACATTTGCAGCCCTAGAGCCTTATAGCACTATATCTGCTATGTGGGATCTTAGCACTGCTGCCTCTGACTTCTAGTATTAAAGATTCTGAATGAGATTTGGTAATGTCACTTCTGTTCTGCTCATTGTTCTCCTTGCTGGAGACTCTAACATGAGGAAGTAAAGCCCTACATTTACCAAGACAACTGCCTCCAAAGAGAGACACGGTGCAGAATGGGGCATGGTAAGTTAGTATGATTGGCTGCAGGTAAACCACAGGCCCTCTGCCTGTTTTTTTTTAGGCACAGCTTCTAAAGATGGAGTGACCAGATGTCTCCGGGGACAGTCTCCGGACTGAGGACACTGTCCCCAGACCAAGTCTGTATCTGGTTTTGTCCCCGGATTCAGGGCCAGAATAACGTAGACAGGGCATCCCATTAAACCGATCTCACAAAATTTGACTGTGTGAAGGGCTTAGTCTGGGAGGTGAGCAGATTGGGGGGGGGGGGGTCTGTTTGTACACAGGTGAGGGCAGTGGGGGAGCAGGGGTCAGAGCTGATGCAGCTGCATAGAGAGATGGAGAGTTTAGCTGGTGTGGGAGAAGGGCTAAGAGGTGGCTGCAGAGATAATCTGTGAGAGAAGGGTGCAGAGGTGAGCCACGGATGTGGGGGCAGAAGTGTCCTAGCATAGCAAACCTTTGAACCCTGCACACTATGCCTAACACCCTCCTGTATATTATGTAGTCCTGTGCCCAGCGCTCTGTGTATTATGTAGTCCTGTACCCAGCACTGTGTATTATGCAATCCTGTGTCCAGAGCTCTGTGCATTATGCAGCCCTGTGACCAGTGCTCTGTGTATTATGTAGTCTTTTGCCCAGAGCTCTGTGCAATATGAACTCCTGTACCCAGCGCTCTGTGTATTATGCAGTCCTGTGCCCAGCGCTCTGTGTATTATGCAGTCCTGTGCCCAGAGATCTGTGCATTATGTAGTCCTGTGCCCAGTGCTCTGTGTATTCTGTAGTCCTGTGCCCAGAGCTCTGTGCAATATGAACTCCTGTGCCCAGGGCTCTGTGTATTATGCAGTCCGGTGCCCAGCGCTCTGTGTATTATGCAGTCCTGTGCCCAACGCTCTGTGTATTATGCAGTCCTGTACCAGCGCTCTGTGTATTATGCAGTCCTGTGCCCAGCGCTCTGTGCATTATGTAGTCCTGTGCCCAGTGCTCTGTGTATTCTGTAGTCCTGTGCCCAGAGCTCTGTGCAATATGAACTCCTGTGCCCAGGGCTCTGTGTATTATGCAGTCCTGTGCCCAGCGCTCTGTGCATTATGTAGTCCTGTGCCCAGTGCTCTGTGTATTTTGTAGTCCTGTGCCCAGAGCTCTGTGCAATATGCAGTCCTGTGCCCAGCATTCTGTGTATTATGCAGTCCTGTGCCCAGCACTCTGTGTATTATGCAGTCCTGTGCCCACCGCTCTGTGTATTATGCAGTCCTGTGCCCACCGCTCTGTGTATTATGTAGTCCTGTACTCAGCGCTCTGTGTATTTGCAGTCCTGTGCCCAGGGCTCTGTGTATTATGCAGTCCTGTGCCCATCGCGCTGTGTATTATGCAGTCCTGTGCCCAGCTCTGTGTATTATGTAGTCCTGTGCCCAGTGCTCTGTGTATTCTGTAGTCCTGTGCCCAGAGCTCTGTGCAATATGCAGTCCTGTGCCCAGCATTCTGTGTATTATGCAGTCCTGTGCCCAGCACTCTGTGTATTATGCAGTCCGGTGCCCACCGCTCTGTGTATTATGCAATCCTGTGCCCACCGCTCTGTGTATTATGTAGTCCTGTACTCAGCGCTCTGTGTATTTGCAGTCCTGTGCCCAGCGCTCTGTGTATTATGCAGTCCTGTGCCCATCGCGCTGTGTATTATGCAGTCCTGTGCCCAGCTCTGTGTATTATGTAGTCCTGTGCCCAGTGCTCTGTGTATTCTGTAGTCCTGTGCCCAGAGCTCTGTGCAATATGCAGTCCGGTACCCAGCGCTCTGTGTATTATGCAGTCCTGTGCCCAGCGCTCTGTGTATTATGCAGTCCTGTGCCCATCGCTCTGTGTATTATGCAGTCCTGTGCCCATCGCTCTGTGTATTATGCAGTCCTGTGCCCATCGCTCTGTGTATTATGCAGTCCTGTGCCATTTGCCAAAAAAATATGTCCCTGCATTTCATTTTAAAAATCTAGTCACTTTTACAAAGATCAGTTCCTCTTCAGGCCAAAAAAACATTTTCTTTACTTGCTTACCTCTGTCTGGATGAGGGCACACTTTATTAATGGTGGGGCCACTAAACTCAGTAGATGAAATCAGGGTTGATAGTGTCCTCTGTGTTGTTGGTGTTCTTGTGGTCATAAGCGTGGTTTGGTTTTCAGCATTTGTCACTGTTGCAGTCAAAGGACCTGTGGTCCGCAGTATCAATAAAGCAAAGAAAAATATTAACATTGTTTCATTCCACCACATAAAATACATATTAGTGCAAGGTAACGGCACCATTTTTTCTCCATGCTTACCTGTGTTTATAGTAGAGTGTTCTTTGTGTGGGGTGAGACTGCTAAACATTATAGATAGAGGTGATGGAGTCTTCTCTTTGGGGGTTCCTGTGTACACAGTTGTGAAATCTATGCTGGAAGAAAATGTTGTAGGTGTTCCCATACTTGTGTCTTGGTGTTCAGTATTAGTCATTGTTGCATCCAAAGTATCAGTGGCCCTCACTGTGAATAAAGCAAAGAATAAAAGATTCCGGTTATATTAAAAAGTAAAGCAGTATTAAACCAAAAAGAAATCATTTATTATTTTGCAGACTAACAATTCTTACATGTGAGGGCTGAATTTGTTTCCTTTTTAGGCTTTCTTGCTTTTATTTCCCCCTGGTGATCTGGCCATTAACTCTGTTGCTTTTCAACAGAACAAGCTATCCTATAACTGTTTCAGTTAACGGTGTTAAGACAAACCATTTACCACTGACAGGGGTACTTACAATGATCAGCTTTTATAAGCAGATGAGGGGGGGGGGGGCTGTTTGTACACAGGTGAGGGCAGTGGAGGAGCAGGGGTCAGAGCTGATGCAGCTGCATGGTGAGATGTGGAGTTTAGCTGTTGTGGGGGGAAGGGCTAAGCGGTGGCTGCAGAGAGAAGAGTGCACAGGGTGAGCTATGGATGTGGGGGCAGAAGTGTCTTAGCATGGCAAACCTCTGAACCCTGCACTCTATGCCTAACACCCTCCTGTATATTATGTAGTCCTGTGCCCAGCGCTCTATTTAGCAGACGTCCTATGACGAAACGCGTAGGGCGGGTCCATTGCGTCATACGTCACTTCCGATTTCAACAGCATCTGACCGTGGAACGCGGAAGCTTCCCGGGAGACCGCAACTGATCGCTATCAGCCTACACCGTGAGTGTGTCTATGCTTTTTTCTACTGCCGCTTATTTTACTGCACAAATGGGGTTCCCTTTTTCTTATGTTACATGACATCAACTGGCAATACTTGTTCGCCGTGGAGAAGGAACCCTCATGACTGTGCTCACCTAATCCAGCAAATACTACCAAACAGGTCGTATTGTAGTTGCGACATCTAGTGGCCACGCTAGTGTATGCAACCTTCATTCATTATTTTTTTTCACAGTGGGATTTTCTTTCTTTCACTTGCCTCACTGGCACCTTCTACAAGCAATATTATAATTTCACACTGGCACACTACCCAGTGGCACTATTTATTTGTCTTTTATTGCACTAAATTCATTTGATTTATTTATGTATTGCACTGAATCCATTTTATCTATTTATTGATTGGAATAAAAATGTCATCACTATCTTTTCAGCTTAATTATTTATTTATTTGAAACTTGCACACGAGCACCTTCTCACAGTGGTCACAAAGAAATATCCTTGTTCACAAAAGGAATTATTCAATTTTATATGTGCACTATTTATTTATACTTAATTTTATTCACTGTTTTCCCAATCATTCACACTATGGCACATATATTTTAAAGTGACAAGGTGTCACTTAGAGGTAGCGCCGGGGCAACTTCTCTTGCACTTTCAGCCTCGGTTCACATTTATGCGATGCGGGAAGGCTGCGAATCCACAGCCTGTTCCCGCATCGCACACGCACCCCCGGCAGTTCACACTGCCATATGCGATACGCTGGGGGTGTCAATGTAATGTTAACGACACCCCCAGTTTGACCGCATATCGCAGTGCGATCGTGCAGTTCGCACAGGATCGAATCGCACAAGTGTGAACCGCTGTGCGATCCGATCCTGATGCGGCTGCCAAAAAGGGTCCCTGTGCGTGTTTGCTGCGGTGCGAATTTAGCCATACAAACTGTATGGCTAAACTCGCACCGCACAGCCGATCGCATGTAATGTCGGAGCAGTGCGCTCCGACATTACATGCGAACCCCGCACACGCACAAGTGTGAACCGGGGCTCAATTATCTTAACCCCTCTGGGTTTTGTTGCTGGCAGCTTACACCTGTCTATTATATATTATCTACACACTTCCATAGCGCTGGTCACCCTTGTCTTTCTAATTTTCTCTCCATGCTTACCTGTGTTTATAGTAGAGTGTTCTTTGTGTGGGGTGAGACTGCTAAACATTATAGATAGAGGTGATGGAGTCTTCTCTTTGGGGGTTCCTGTGTACACAGTTGTGAAATCTATGCTGGAAGAAAATGTTGTAGGTGTTCCCATACTTGTGTCTTGGTGTTCAGTATTAGTCATTGTTGCATCCAAAGTATCAGTGGCCCTCACTGTGAATAAAGCAAAGAATAAAAGATTCCGGTCATATTAAAAAGTAAAGCAGTATTAAACCAAAAAGAAATCATTTATTATTTTGCAGACTAACAATTCTTAGATGTGAGGGCTGAATTCGTTTTCTTTGTAGTATTTCTTGCTTTTATTTCCCCCTGGTGATCCAGCCATTAACTCTGTAGCTTTTCAACAGAACAAGCTATCCTATAAATGTATATATTAAAGGCGTTGAGGCAAACCATTTACCACTGACAGGGGTGCTTACAATGATCAGCTTTTATTTATTCATGTAAAACCTTCATCCCAAAAGAAAAAAAACTATTGCTGTAATTGCTTGTGTAACCGCAATGTGAGCTGGAGTTTGGCTTAATTTTATAAGTGTATTTAAATCTGGGTGTCCGCAAGGGGGGACAAGAGCCCCCCCCCCCCTCCCGGAATCTCAACTTCCCCTTTAAAGTAGTTGTTAAACCACTTTATACCATCCTGTCTGGTCTGTTTAATAATCATGTGTGCCTGTGCCCCTGAGTTTTAAAAAAATAAGCCGTTCTTTACCAGTTTATAGAGCGCCGATTGCCGCTCACGTGACCTGCTGGCTCTTTTTGTTCCCCGTCTGACAGCTGCCTGCAGGGGCCGAGGATTCCTCACTGACGTCAGTCTGGGGGGGGAGGGGAGGAGGAGGAGGAGAGGCTGAGAGGAGGAGAGAGGCGGTGGGCTACGTGAGCGGTGCTCGGCGCTCTGAAAACTTGTAAAGAACGGCTTATTTTTATAAAACACAGACACGGGGCACACAGGATTATTAAACAGACTGTAGACAGGATATGAAACCTTTAAATGAAATTACAGCAGCAGGAGTGGGGGGGAGGGGGGGTGCTCACTAACACAGGAACAGAAGGCAGGGAGGGAGGTGGGAAGAGAGGACAGAAGAGGACAGGAGGGATGCGAATGTCGGAGGCACGTCAGTTTACAGAGGGGAGGACATAGCCAGGTATTTTAGGTGATAGAAAGGGCCAAATTACACAGCACAAGCACTGCGCTGTATAAAATGCTTTAGGGGAACAGGTCAATATATTTGTTTTTCGGTTAACAAACGCTTTAAATATGAATTCTGCCTTTTCCCCCTTAAAAATAAATACTCGCAAGTCATGGCTCGCACGGTGATTGATATCGCCTTCATGACATTGTCGAAAAGGGGAAGAGCATGGATGACCTTAAAGTGATGCCCCCCGGAAAAAGTTCTGTGGATGCCCATGTCTGCTAGTCTATCTAACACTCTCTTCCCCCAGACTGACAATGCTGCGGTCTGCCGTGCCTCCTGTGCTCCTTCACCCAGAGTGGGGAACTCTAATACAGGAGGTGTGCTACTGGCCAGATCGCCTGGTGAAACAAAGGGTGAATAAAACCTTAAAAAAAGAAAAATAATGCAGCCGACACACCTAAAGATAGGTAAGCTGCATTATATCACATTTTTGATTTTGGGTTGAATACAACTTTAAAGCGGAGTTCCACCCTAGTTATACATTTTTTTATAAAAATACCCCCGGGACAGTCAGGGCTAGCACATTCCACAATGGCTAGCCTCTGATCTGTCCCGGGTTGCACTTACCTTTCAGGAGAAATACTTACCTTGAAATTGTCTTCTCCAGCGCTGCCATCTCGGGTGTGGGCAGCTTGAAGCCAGCGCGATCCTCTTCCGCGTCCTCTTCGGTCCTCTTCCTCCTTCTTCGGTCCCACGATGCACTGCACCGGCCCCGACGTCACTTCCGGGTCGCGCGCGTCATCCCTCCACAGCTTCTGGGCATGCCCAGAAGCTGTTTAGAAGGGAATGACGCGCGCGCCCCGGAACTGACGTCGGGGCCGGTGCAGGCGCAATGATTCCTGGGAGCGATGACGTTCAGCTCCCAGGAATCATTGCAAAAGCCAGGAAGTGACGAATCGCCGTGGCCGCCGAGGGGAGGAAGAAGGAAGTAAGGTGAGTATATTTTCTCTAAAAGGTAAGTGAAAAAAAAAAAAATTGCGATTATCCATTTGTTTTTCAGGTGACCGGGAGCGAGAAGATGGAGGTAAGTATAAATTTCGGGTGGAACTCCGCTTTAACAAAACAACATTTCTCCTATGCAGAATGTCTATCATATAGATACTAATGCAAACAGATACAAAATAGCAATCATAAGTGTAATTGGCAATTCATTTAATATAGAAATACAATATGGCTGTAGTTACTGTACAAGAGGTCACCAGATCACATTGAATTATGTATACTGAAGTATATGTAAATGCAGTTCTGCACTTATAAATACATTATTAAAGCGGAATTTAACCAATTAATTCAACTGTTTCCCAAGACAGTTACATTCAAGACATGCTGTGAATGATAACTGCCACAGTTGACCTAACCGAGTCGAACATGGCAGCTTCCTTGGCTATTAAGGAGAGGATGGTTTAGTTCTGCTTTAAATGCATTAATATCAAATGTAAAGAGTGTAAATACTTAAATTTTACTTATCAGTTTCTTCTTCTCCCCTTAACAGCAGTACTAAGACTGGGAGATGGAGTGCAGCACTGCATATGCTGATAGGAAGAGAGAGCAAAGTGAGCAGATATATGACCCTTTTCTACTGCTGCTCCTTCACTTTCCAGTCAGCATGCAGGGATGAATACCATTGTATTCCTATACTGTATGTAACAATAGACAATTGTAAAGTAGTGAGCCGCTCAGGCTTAGAGGACTGCTAGTCCTGTGTCCACCGCTGCGGGGAGTGCTGAATAGGGAAGAAGCTTGTCCCAGTTCCAAACGTCAATGGAAAATGGAAGGCATATTCCATAAGCTGCACATCATAACAGACCCGTTATGATGTGGTGTATAGCAACCTCAGCCTGGGCTCCAACCAAGCCATGCCCCCAATGCATTTCGCTCTGCTCCTCAGCGCTTAATCATGGGTATGGAGACTCCAAAGACAAGTGGGAAATCAAATGCATCATGGGCTGCAGCACTGTGTATCTGGGGTGTGGCCTGGTTTGAGCCCAGGCTGGGGCTGCTATACACCACATCATAGCGGGTCTGTTATGATGTGTGGCTTATGGGACATGCCTTTCATTTGAAATAAACAACTGGGGTTATTTGCCTGGGTCTGTAAAGATTACATTTCAGGGTTGCAAATAAAAATCCTTTGGCACGCAAAACTGCTTTTATATATATATACCATATACACACAGTATCTCACAAAAGTGAGTACACCCCTCACATTTTTGTAAATATTTTATTCTATCTTTTCATGTGACAACACTGAAGAAATGACACTTTTCTACAATGTAAAGTAGTGAGTGTACAGCTTGTATAACAGTGTAAATTTTCTTTCCCTTTAAAATAACTCAACACACGGCCATTAATGTCTAAACTGCTGGCAACAAAAGTGAGTACACCCCTAAGTGAAAATGTCCAAATTGGGCCCAATAAGCCATTCTCCCTCCCTGGTGTCATGTGACTCATTAGTGTTACAAGGTTTCAGGTGCGAATGGGGAGCAGGTGTATTAAATTTGGTGTGATCGCTCTCACTCTCACATACTGGTCACTGGAAGTTCAACATGGTACCTCATGGCAAAGAACTCTCTGAGCATCTGAAAAAAAGAATTGTTGCTTTACATAATGATGGCCTAGGCTATAAGAAAATTGCCAAGACCCCAAAACTGAGCTGCAGCACGGTGGCCAAGACCATACAGCAGTTTAACAGGACAGGTTCCACTCAGAACAGGCCTCGCCATGGCCATCCAAAGAAGTTGAGTGCACGTGCTCAGCATCATATCCAGAGGTTGTCTTTGGGAAATAGACGTGCATGCCAGCATTGCTGCAGAGGTTGAAGGGGTGGGGGGTCAGCCTGTCAGTGCTCAGACCATACACCGCACACTGTATCAAATTGGTCTGCATGGCTGTCATCCGAGAAGGAAGCCTCTTCAAAAGATGATGCACAAGAAAGCCCGCAAACAGTTTGCTGAAGACAAGCAGACTAAGGACATGGATTACTGGAACCATGTTCTGTGGTCTGATGAGACGAAGATAAACTTATTTTGTTCAGATGAATTCAAGCGTGTGTGGCAGCAACCAGGTGAGGAGTACAAAGACAAGTGTGTGTTGCCTACAGTCAAGCATGGTGGTGGGAGTGTCCTGGTCTGGGGCTGCATGAGTGCTTCCGGCACTGGGGAGCTACAGTTCATTGAGGGAACCATAAATGCCAACATGTACTGTGAGATACTGAAGCAGAGCATGATCCCCTCCCTTCAGAGACTGGGCCGCAGGGCAGTATTCCAACATGATAACGACCCCAAACACACCTCCAAGACGACCACTGCCTTGCTAAAGAAGCTGAGGGTTAACACGATGGACTGGCCAAGCATGTCTCCAGACCTAAACCCTATTGATCATCTGTGGGGCATCCTCAAACGGAAGGTGGAGAAGCACAAGGTCTCTAACATCCACCAGCTCCATGATGTCGTCATGGAGGAGTGGAAGAGGACTCCAGTGGCAACCTGTGAAGCTCTGGTGAACTCCATGCCCAAGAGGAGAGGGTTAAGGCAGTGCTGGAAAATAATGGTGGTCACACAAAATATTGACACTTTTTGGCCCAATTTGGACATTTTCACTTAGGGGTGTACTCACTTTTGTTGCCAGCAGTTTAGACATTAATGGCTGTGTGTTGAGTTATTTTGAGGGAACAGCAAATTTACACTGTTATACAAGCTGTACACACACTACTTTACATTGTAGCAAAGTGTAATTTCTTCAGTGTTGTCACATGAAAAGATATCATAAAATATTTACAAAAATGTGAGGGGTGTACTCCCTTTTGTGAGATACTGTATATATATATATATATATATATATATATATATATATATATATATATATATATATATATATATACACATATATATACAGTATATATCACATCTCTGTATACAGTTGTTACCCTGAAGTATACGTGTGTTAAAGAATGGATCTTTTGGAGGTGACTTCTAAATTTTTCCTTTAAAGCTGAATTGAACATTCATTTTAAATCAGCTTATTAATGCATTCTAGGTGCATAAAAATAAAATGTGTTCAAACTCTTACAGTTTGTTTTTGTTTTTTTTTAGGAACAGTCACAGCTTGAGTAGAACAGCCTGTACCTTGCCAGCATCCTGCAGTGTGGGACTGTTATTGCTATAGGGAAGTAGTATTGTCTTTGCAGAGGGAGATACGCCCTCATGCTGATTCAGAGCCAGTACTCCTCAATAAAGGAGCATATGCTTTCTGATTGCAGAGCCATTGGTTTACCTCAGTGGGTTTGTTGGACCTTTGCAATGAGACCACTGCTTCCCCACAGATAAAAAGGGGCCCACTCTGCAGCTGCTACCAGGGCATAAGCTTTTCTATAAAGGCTGTGGCTTCTTTAGAAAAAAAAACTAACTGTAAGGCATTACTTATTCTCAACTGTAGAGGTAATAAAACTCTTTATTCCTGTGCCAACATTCCTCCTACAAACCATAAAGATTTTCCCATCAGTGAGACTTTTTAGGCATTGTGGGGTTGATTTACTAAAACTAGCGAGTGCAAAATTTGGTGCAGCCGTGTATAGTAGCCAATCAGCTTCTAAGCCTGGCCATACACTGTTCAAATCAGCAGGAACCAGCCAAGATTTGAAACCATTAGTGGGCAGGCTGAATGTAGCAAGTGGATTGATCGAATAACTTGGGTTCAACCAGCCTGTCTTCTCCCGGCGGGGACGGCTTTCCCCCCCGAATTAAAAAAACAACACTGCTAGTTCTGGACCCATCTTGGCGATTGCATACAACCATGTATCATGTATCTCTTCCATTCCTATTCTGCATTTTCCAGGCCCATTTGGACACATTGCAGACACATCTATGCCTAACTCTTTGGTCCTCCTCCTTCTGTGTACCCTGCTCCCGACAATCAATCTGAGCACTCCTGGATCCAGAACTGGGATTGTTGTTTTTACATTTTGGCTGATAATTATTATCTCATCATGTTAGTTATCTTACATATTTGAATGAAATATCATAAATTGGTGAGCTTATGCTTGCCTTTATAATTATGGATGTTGCAGCAGAGTTTAGACTGACTATTGGGGGCCTTCTGAGAAGTTGCAACAAGCAACCTCAAAATATATAAAAAGCCACAGGTAGCCCACTTTGCAACAGCTGCTTTAAGTGTCGGTTCACACTATGGCGATCCGACTTAGGGGGCGACCTGTGAAGTCGCGTGCACCGCGACTTCGACGCTACTTGCACGGACTCCATAAAATGAATGTCTATGCAAGTCGCTCCAGGTCACCCCAAAGTAGTACAGGACCCTTTTTCTAAGTCGGAGCGACTTGTATCGCTCCTATTAGAACCGTTCCTGCACCACACAATGGACCGCAACGGTGCACGACTTGTCAGGCTGACCAAGTCGCCTGACAAGTCGTACCAGTGTGAACCGGCACTTAGAGAAAAGTTTAAGGATTAAATAGGAGAATAAAAAAAAACACTTTGTCCTTTTTCTTGAAACAGTCAGCTACAAGATATTGTGAAGAAATACAGTGCTGTGCAAAAGTTTTAGGCAGGCCTTAAAAAAGGCTGTAAATTAGGAATACTTTCAGAAATAAAAGTATTAGGTCTCATGTACACTGGACGTTAAAAAAAAAAACCTCTTCTGAAGGCTGGAAGTTGATAGCTTGTAAACAAAGTAAAAAAACGTTTGTTTGACCACTTTTACATGCCGCGTTTACCGGCGTTCATGAGCGTTTTTTGCTGATCCCAAATGTCTACAAATCTCTCTCTTTCTCTTTCCCTCTCTCTCCTGGAAAGTCTGTTTTTTCCCTATTGGAAATGGTCAGCAATGTTTTCCTATTACAAACGCCTATAAACTAAATCACCTCTAAACGTTTCTACTGTGTTTAGACGCGTTTGCAAGCTGTTGGAAACATTTGGCATTTCAAATGCCTATAAACGTCCTGAACGCATTTTTTTGTTTTCAAGAAAATGCCTCTAAATGACTATGTACATGGACAGATAAGATAACATAGAGGAGAGTTCAGGGGCTGCTGAAAAAAATGCCCAACTGCTCCTAAACGTCCGTTTATCAGCAGCAGTGGACATGAGGCCTTAATAGTTTTTTTTTCTTGATCAATTACCAAAATTGAATGTAAATGAACAGAAGAGAAATCCAAATCAAATCAATGATTGGTGTGACCCCCCCTTTTTCCTTCAAAATAGCATCAATTCTTCTAGGTACACTTGTACACAGTTTTTAAAGGAACTCAGCAGGTAGGTTGTTCCAAACATGTTGGAGAACTAACTAAAGATCTTCTGTGGATGTAGGCTGCCTAAATCCTTCTGTCTCTTCATGTAATCCCAGACAGCCTGGATGATGTTGAAAAAAATCAGAGCTCTGTAGGGGCCAAAATATCACTTCCAGGACTCTTCTTTACACTTAGGATAGTTCTTAAAGCGGAGTTCCACCCAAAAGTGGAACTTCTGCTTTAGGCAGTTCTAACCCCCTGACATGCCACATTTGGCATGTCATTTTTTTTGGGGGGGGGGGGGAAGCGGGTACCTAGTTTTGACAGGTACCCACTCCCACTTCCGCTCGGAGCGCCGCGGTGCCCTGAGCGGAAGTTCTCCTCTCCCCCTCCCTCCCTGCAATCTTCTGGGACATGTCAGAGGTCCCAGAAGATTGGCGGCCAATCACGACGCGTAGCGCAACTCGCGCATGCGCAGTGCGTACCCGGCTGTGAAGCCGCAAACTGTCACAGCCGGGTGCCCACACCCGTGATGCCGGCGCCGCAGAGCAGAGAGGGAGAAGAGCGAGGCTTCGGGCGGCCGCATCGCTGGACCGTTGAAAAGGTGAGTGTGTGAGGCTGGAACTCCGCTTTAATGACATTGGCTGTATGTTTGGGGTCATTCTCCTGCTGAAAAATACATTTGGAGCCAATCACATGCCTCCCTGATGGTATGGCATGATGGATAATTACAGTATCTGCTTGTATTACTCAGCATTGAGGACACCACTGATCCTGACCAAATATCCAACTACATTTGTAGAAATACAGCCCCAGACTTGCAAGGAACCCCCACCATGCTTCACTGTTGTCTGTAGACACTCATTATTGTACAGCTCTCCAGCCCTTTGGTGAAGAAACTTCCTCCTTCTACAGCAAAATATTTCAAATTTTGACTCATCAGTCCAGAGCACCTGCTATTTTCTGCTCCCCAGTCCCTATGTTTCTTGTGCATATTTGAGGCTTATAGCATTAAGTTTCTTTGGCAGACCACTGGGTCTATGGTCTTCAACATTGCCTGATTAATGATGTCCTCAATGCTGAGAAATACAGGCAGATACTGATCTATCATGCCATACCACCAGTGAGGCGTGTGATTGGCTCCAAATGTATTTGTAGCATGCCATTAAGAACTATCTTCAGTAAACAGAACAAGAAGTCCTGGAAGTGATGGTTTGGCCCCACAGAGCCCCACATGAAGCGACAGAGGGATTTGAGGCAGCCTACATCTACAGAGGATTTCTGGTTTGTTCCCCAAGATCTTTGGAACAACCTACCTGCCGAGTTCCTTCAAAAATTATGTGCATGTGTATCTAGAAGAACTGATGCTGGTTTGAAGCAAAAGGGTAGTCACACCAAATATTGATTTAATTTAGATCTTTCTTCTGTTTGCTCACTTTGAATCTTGAAAATTAATAAAAATTAACTATTAAAATAAACTATTAAAAATTCTAAAAAGCATTCTTACCTTACTGCATTTCTTCACACCTGCCTAAGCCTGGGTTCACATATATGCGGCGAGGGACACCGCATGTGATTCAGTTAGGAATCGTACTGCATTTCTATTCAAATCACATGCAATGTCTATGCAGTGTGATTTAAACCATTCATTTGTATAGCTCAAATAACACTTCATCCGCACAAAAAAAGGAGCAGGACACTTATTTTCCCCGCACTGGAATTGGATCGCGTGGGTGTTCACACCTATGCAATCTGATTCTGTTTATCGCACTGCGTTTTGCAGTTTTGGGGTGTTATTAATTTAACATTGACACCTCCTGTGGTTCATATGAATGCCGTGCGATCTCAATGCGGTGTGGGAGGCGCCCAGGATTCGCTGCGTTTCCTGCACAGCATATATGTGAACAGAGCCTTAAACTTTTGCACAGTACTGTATGTGAGTATGGAATTAAAAAATACGTGGGCTGCCACAGCTGATCTTCTTAAAATGCTAGCCGCCAGGCTCCAGCACTTTTTCTCAGTTACAGACCTGAAGCAAATAATAGAGAAAGGTCAGAAACTCCTGTTCTGTGTTCTGTGACTAAGATAGTATCAAAAAGCCAAAGCATCATCATAACAGCCAGGTACCTAGCCTTTTCAGGAGAGGTCAGCAATGGCAGCTTGGATTCCTTTAATGCTAAAAAACTGTTTACCTGTGTCTGAAGTAGGGAACTGTTTGGGTATGGTGATACTGCTAGATGTAGACGGAGGTAATGTGGTCCATTCTTTTGGGGTTCTTGTGTATAAAGTTGTGGGATCTGTGGTTGTAGAAAATGTTTTGGGTGTTCTTGTACTCATAGCTGTGTTTTGGTTTTCAGTATCGGTCACTGCCAGAGTATCAGTGGTCCTCGCTATGAATAAAGCAAAGGAAATGATTAAAATTATTTCATCGAAGAATTTATTATACGTTACACCTGTATGGCTTCCGAGAGCTTTGAATGTAGTGGACCTAATGAATCCCTATGAATAAGGTGAGCACAAAGAAAGGTCCCTAGGTAGGGTTGAGCGGACACCTAGATGTCCGTGTTCGACGGGTTCGGCCGAACTTTAAAAAAAAGTCCGGGTCCGTGTCCCGGACTTTTACCGAACTTTTCCCGGACACCGAACCCCATTGAAGTCAATGGGGACCCGAACTTTAAGGCACTAAAATGGCTCTAAAACACCAAAGGAAAGGGCTAGAGTGCTGCAAATGGCAGCAAAACGTAATTAAGAGCATGGCAAGTGCTCTGCAAACAAATGTGGATAGGGAAATAACTTAAAACAACAAAAAAAAACAGAAAAATAAAACAATGTTCTTCTTCATCTCTGAAGGACGAGGCCCATATGGAGTAGGAGGGAGGTTGAGGTGGTGGTGGATGTGGCGGTGACATAGGCGTGCGCACAGGGTGTGCTGGGTGTGCCTGGGCACACCCTAATCACCTAGGGCACATAGCATTGCCAGTGAGGAGATGGGAAAGATCTCCCTGGGACCTGCTCTGCTCTATTTCTCCTTGCCTACAGGTACATGGCCCCGATACATTACTCTCCCTGCTGGCAAACACATGCATGTGTATTTCAACTTTGGGGTGCACACCTTAATGCAATAGGCTGCGCACACCTATGGGCGGTGTAGGTGGAAGCGGCGGTGGAGGAGGACCAGGGCCGGATTAACAGCATCATGGGCTTGGTGCTGAGGATTTTGAAGGGCCTTAGGGCCGTGCCTTGCCATGCACCCAGAGGAGGAAGGGTGCAGCCATGCATGCCTAATTCAACATGGGATGCTGTCTCTGAAGCCCATAAACACATCCATGCATCGCCAACTGTCCCTCCTTGTCCGGCCTTCACGCTGTGTGGGGAGGTTCTGAGGGTGCTGCCTGGGGAAGCGAGCATAGAAGCCAGACTTCTGTGTTTACAAGTGACAGAAGAGCGGTAACAGTGAATATGGCCAACCCGGGGCCTATATAAAAGGTAGGGGCCTGGAGCTGCAGCTCCAATAGACCCTACATTAATCTGGCCCTGAGGAGGAGGACGAGGTAGCCAACACTGCTTCTTTTCACAAATTTTAAATGAGGGTACACCCCAAAAGAGTGAGAAAGAGCAAAAATGGAACAATGGGTGGGTAAGGTCGGTATCCATTGCTATTCTGCATAAGGTACGGAAAAGTCCCGTGGGATCCATGCCTGGTTCATTTTAATGAACGTGAGCTTGTCCACATTGTCTCTGGACAGGCGGCTGCGCTTGTCTGTTATAACGCCCCCAGCCGTGCTAAATACCCGTTCAGATAATACACTGGCTGCAGGGCACGCCAGCACCTCCAAGGCGTAAAGGGCAAGCTCAGGCCATGTGCCCAATTTGGAGACCCAGAAGTTGAAGGGGGCAGACCCGTCATTCACTACATGTAGGCGTGTGCACACATACTGCTCCACCATGTTGGTAAAATGCTGCCTCCTGCTAAGACGTTCCATCTGAGCTGCTGGTGCTGCTGTTTGTTGTGGCGTGCTGACAAAGCTTTTCCACATTTCGGCCATGCTAACCCTGCCTTCTGAGGTGCTGGCGGTGCCCTGGTTGCGTTGGCGACCTCCTCCTCCTCCTCCTCTGCCTTGTGCTTCCACTGTGGCCCCGCTGTCAGATGGGAATGCCAGCAGCATGGCGTCTACCAGCGTGCGCTTGTACTCGCGCATCTTGCGATCGCGCTCCAGTGAGTGAATTAAGGACGGTACGTTGTCCTTGTAACGGGGATCCAGCAGCGTGGCCACCCAGTAATCAGCACAAGTTAGAATGTGGGCAACTCGGCGGTCGTTGTGGAGACACTGCAGCATGTAATCGCTCATGTGTGCCAGGCTGCCCAGAGGCAACGAAAGGCTGTCCTCTGTGGGAGGTGTATGGTCCGTGTCCTCTGTATCCCCCCAGCCACGCACCAGTGATGGCCATGAGCTGGCCTGGGTGCCACCCTGCTGTGAACATGGTTCCATCTCCTCCTCCAGCTCCTCCTCCTCCTCATCCTCCTCATCCTCCAGAACTGTGCCCCTGCTGGACAATTGCGTCCCTGGCGTTTGCGTGTGCAGGAACCCACCCTCGGAGCCCCTTGCGAATGACTGCCCTGAAAGCCTTGGAAATGTTACCTCTTCATCCTCCTCCTCCTCCTCATCCTGTGCCACATCCTCTTCCATCATCGCCCGAATTGTTTTTTCAAGGAGGCATAGAAGTGGGATAGTTAAGCTGAGAACGGCGTCATTGCCACTGGCCATGTTGGTGGAGTACTCAAAACAGCGCAACAAGGCACACAGGTCTCGCATGGAGGCCCAGTTATTGGTGGTGAAGTGGTGCTGTTCCGCAGAGCGACTCACGCGTGCGTGCTGCAGCTGAAACTCCACTATGGCCTGCTGCTGCTCGCACAGTCTTTCCAGCATGTGCAAGGTGGAGTTCCACCTTGTGGGCACGTCACATATGAGGCGGTGAGCGGGAAGGCCGAAGTTACGCTGCAGCGCTGCCAGGCGAGCAGCAGCAGGGTGAGAACGCCGAAAGTGCGCACAAACGGCCCGCACTTTCTGCAGCAGCTCTGACATATCGGGGTAGTTTTTAAGGAACCTCTGCACCACCAAATTCAGCACATGCGCCAGGCAAGGGATGTGCGTCAAACCGGCTAGGCCCAGAGCTGCTATGAGATTTCGCCCGTTATCGCACACCACCAGGCCGGGCTTGAGGCTCGCTGGCAGCAACCACTCATTTGTCTGCTGTTCCATGCTCCTCCACAACTCCTGCGCGGTGTGTGGTTTGTCCCCCAAACAGGCAAGTTGTAAAACTGCCTGCTGTCGTTTACCCCTGGCCGTGCTGAAGTTGGTGGTGAAGGTGTTACGCTGTCCGGATGAGGAGGCGGTAGAGGATGAGGAAGCGGAGTAGGAGGAGTTAGGAACAGGAGGCAAACTGAAGCGCCCTGCAATCCTTGGTGGTGGAAGGACATGCGCCAAATTGCTATCCGCCTCAGGCCCATCCGCCACTGCATTTACCCAGTGTGCCGTTAGGGAGATATAACGCCCCTGACCGTGCTTACTGGTCCACGTATCCGTAGTTAGGTGGACCTTGGCACAGATGGCGTTGCGCAGTGCACACCTGATTTTTTCCCCCACTTGGTTGTGCAGGGAAGGGATGGCTTGCCTGGAAAAGTAGTGGCGGCTGGGCACGACGTACTGTGGGACAGCCACCGACATAAGGTTTTTAAAACTGTGCGTCTCCACCAGACGGAATGACAGCATTTCAAAGGCCAATAATTTTGAAATGCTGGCATTCAGGGCCAGGGATCGCGGGTGGGTAGGGGGGTACTTCCTCTTCCTCTCAAGTGTTTGGGAGATGGAAAGCTGAACGCTTCCACGGGACATTGTGGAGATGGTTGTTGGTGACCCAGGTGGTGGTGTTGCTGACAGATCGTCTGTTTGCGGGGTGGCAGGTGCCGGTATCACTACAGATGTGGCTGGAGCGGCCGAGACTGCAGCAGAAGAGGAAGCAGGATGAGCCAGAGACGTTTCTTGGTTTTGAAGGTGTGTACTCCACTGCAGCTCGTGCTTTGCACTTAGATGCCTGATCATGCAGGTTGTGCTCAGGTTGAGAAGGTTCATGCCTCGCTTCAAGCTCTGATTGCACAGGGTGCAAACCACTCGTGTCCTGTCATCAGCACATTTTCTAAAGAACTTCCACGCTAGAGAACTCCTTTGAGCTGACTTTGGTGCGCTCGTTCCCTTGCTGCGTTGGGCAGTAGCGGGCGTAGTGTCTAGGGCACGGCCGCTCCGCTTCTGCACCCTGCTCCCTCTTCTGCTGTGCTGGTGGCTCTGTGCGACCACCGCCTCTTCCTCCAAACTACTCAGTTCACCTGCATGACGTTCATTCCATGTGGGGTCGAGGACCTCATCGTCCTCCACATCATCTTCCACCCAGTCTTCACCCCTGCCCTCCTTGTCGGTCTCCACAATGCTGAACGCCGCAGCAGTTGGCACCTGCGTTTCGTCATCATCGGAGACGTGCTGCGATGATCCTTGCATGTACTCATCTTGAGGAATAAGTGGTTGGGCATCGCTGCACTCAATCTCTTCCACTTCTGGGGCAGGGCTAGGTGGATGGCCCTGGGAAACCCTGCTGACAGAGTCCTCAAAAAGAATAAGAGACTGCTGTATGGCTTGGGGCTCAGACTGCTGGCCTGATTTGCAAGGGGGTGAGGTGAAAGACGGTTGGACATTGGCTGCAGGTGCCAACTCTGACCTTTCTGCAGTAGACTGGGTGGGAGACAATGTGAAGGAACTGGAGGCACTGTCAGCAGCAAACCAATCTACTATCGCCTCAACTTGTTCTGGCCTCATCACTTCTAGGGGCGTTTGATGCCCTACCAAATACTGATGCAGGTTCTGTCGCCTACTCACACTTGAGGAAGGTGTTTCACTTGTGCGTGTAGCTGGCACAGATCGACCATGTCCTCTCCTTGCAACAGGAGCTCTACCAGCAGCACCACGACCCAGGCCACGGCCCTTATTTGACGGTCTCCTCATATTTCTGTAATTTAAGATCTTGCCCTAGAAAGGTTTTTATTGAATAGCGGAATAGAAAATATGATCCAAAAAAAGTGTATGTATCTCGCACGTACACAACCACACTAGGCCCCAATTACTATTGTTTGTACCCCTAAAAGGCTAGATGAGGAGTAGGGGGGGTATGGAACAGGCAGCACCCTCAAACCTTCAGAAGTATGAGATGAACCCCAACAACTTGGAAAGGTGGATCTCTCTCACACGTACCGACACAGACTATCCCGCAATTCAATTGATCCTCAAAGGTTTTTATTGAATAGCGGAATAGGAAATATGATCAAAAAAAGTGTATGTATCTCGCACGTACACAACCACACTAGGCCCCAATTACTATTGTTTGTACCCCTAAAAGGCTAGATGAGGAGTAGGGGGAGTATGGAACAGGCAGCACCCTCAAACCTTCAGAAGTATGAGATGAACCCCAACAACTTGGAAAGGTGGATCTCTCTCACACGTACCGACACAGACTATCCCGCAATTCAATTGATCCTCAAAGGTTTTTATTGAATAGCGGAATAGGAAATATGATCAAAAAAAGTGTATGTATCTCGCACGTACACAACCACACTAGGCCCCAATTAATATTGTTTGTACCCCTAAAAGGCTAGATGAGGAGTAGGGGGGGTATGGAACAGGCAGCACCCTCAAACCTTCAGAAGTATGAGATGAACCCCAACAACTTGGAAAGGTGGATCTCTCTCACACGTACCGACACAGACTATCCCGCAATTCAATTGATCCTCAAAGGTTTTTATTGAATAGCGGAATAGGAAATATGATCAAAAAAAGTGTATGTATCTCGCACGTACACAACCACACTAGGCCCCAATTACTATTGTTTGTACCCCTAAAAGGCTAGATGAGGAGTAGGGGGAGTATGGAACAGGCAGCACCCTCAAACCTTCAGAAGTATGAGATGAACCCCAACAACTTGGAAAGGTGGATCTCTCTCACACGTACCGACACAGACTATCCCGCAATTCAATTGATCCTCAAAGGTTTTTATTGAATAGCGGAATAGGAAATATGATCAAAAAAAGTGTATGTATCTCGCACGTACACAACCACACTAGGCCCCAATTACTATTGTTTGTACCCCTAAAAGGCTAGATGAGGAGTAGGGGGGGTATGGAACAGGCAGCACCCTCAAACCTTCAGAAGTATGAGATGAACCCCAACAACTTGGAAAGGTGGATCTCTCTCACACGTACCGACACAGACTATCCCGCAATTCAATTGATCCTCAAAGGTTTTTATTGAATAGCGGAATAGGAAATATGATCAAAAAAAGTGTATGTATCTCGCACGTACACAACCACACTAGGCCCCAATTACTATTGTTTGTACCCCTAAAAGGCTAGATGAGGAGTAGGGGGAGTATGGAACAGGCAGCACCCTCAAACCTTCAGAAGTATGAGATGAACCCCAACAACTTGGAAAGGTGGATCTCTCTCACACGTACCAACACAGACTATCCCCCAATTTAACTGATCCCCAAAGGTTTTTGATTAAATAGCGGAATAGAAAATATGATCCCAAAAAAGTGTATGTATATCACACGTACACAACCACACTAGGCCCCAATTACTATTGTTTGTACCCCTAAAAGGCTAGGAGTAGGGGGGAGTATGGAACAGGCAGCACCCTCAAACCTTCAGAAGTATGAGATGAACCCCAACAACTTGGAAAGGTGGATCTCTCTCACACGTACCAACACAGACTATCCCCCAATTTAACTGATCCCCAGAGGTTTTTGATTAAATAGCGGAATAGAAAATATGATCCCAAAAAAGTGTATGTATATCACACGTACACAACCACACTAGGCCCCAATTACTATTGTTTGTACCCCTAAAAGGCTAGGAGTAGGGGGAGTATGGAACAGGCAGCACCCTCAAACCTTCAGAAGTATGAGATGAACCCCAACAACTTGGAAAGGTGGATCTCTCTCACACGTACCAACACAGACTATCCCCCAATTTAACTGATCCCCAGAGGTTTTTGATTAAATAGCGGAATAGAAAATATGATCCCAAAAAAGTGTATGTATATCACACGTACACAACCACACTAGGCCCCAATTACTATTGTTTGTACCCCTAAAAGGCTAGGAGTAGGGGGGAGTATGGAACAGGCAGCACCCTCAAACCTTCAGAAGTATGAGATGAACCCCAACAACTTGGAAAGGTGGATCTCTCTCACACGTACCAACACAGACTATCCCCCAATTTAACTGATCCCCAGAGGTTTTTGATTAAATAGCGGAATAGAAAATATGATCCCAAAAAAGTGTATGTATATCACACGTACACAACCACACTAGGCCCCAATTACTATTGTTTGTACCCCTAAAAGGCTAGGAGTAGGGGGGAGTATGGAACAGGCAGCACCCTCAAACCTTCAGAAGTATGAGATGAACCCCAACAACTTGGAAAGGTGGATCTCTCTCACACGTACCAACACAGACTATCCCCCAATTTAACTGATCCCCAGAGGTTTTTGATTAAATAGCGGAATAGAAAATATGATCCCAAAAAAGTGTATGTATATCACACGTACACAACCACACTAGGCCCCAATTACTATTGTTTGTACCCCTAAAAGGCTAGGAGTAGGGGGAGTATGGAACAGGCAGCACCCTCAAACCTTCAGAAGTATGAGATGAACCCCAACAACTTGGAAAGGTGGATCTCTCTCACACGTACCAACACAGACTATCCCCCAATTTAACTGATCCCCAGAGGTTTTTGATTAAATAGCGGAATAGAAAATATGATCCCAAAAAAGTGTATGTATATCACACGTACACAACCACACTAGGCCCCAATTACTATTGTTTGTACCCCTAAAAGGCTAGGAGTAGGGGGAGTATGGAACAGGCAGCACCCTCAAACCTTCAGAAGTATGAGATGAACCCCAACAACTTGGAAAGGTGGATCTCTCTCACACGTACCAACACAGACTATCCCCCAATTTAACTGATCCCCAGAGGTTTTTGATTAAATAGCGGAATAGAAAATATGATCCCAAAAAAGTGTATGTATATCACACGTACACAACCACACTAGGCCCCAATTACTATTGTTTGTACCCCTAAAAGGCTAGGAGTAGGGGGGAGTATGGAACAGGCAGCACCCTCAAACCTTCAGAAGTATGAGATGAACCCCAACAACTTGGAAAGGTGGATCTCTCTCACACGTACCAACACAGACTATCCCCCAATTTAACTGATCCCCAGAGGTTTTTGATTAAATAGCGGAATAGAAAATATGATCCCAAAAAAGTGTATGTATATCACACGTACACAACCACACTAGGCCCCAATTACTATTGTTTGTACCCCTAAAAGGCTAGGAGTAGGGGGAGTATGGAACAGGCAGCACCCTCAAACCTTCAGAAGTATGAGATGAACCCCAACAACTTGGAAAGGTGGATCTCTCTCACACGTACCAACACAGACTATCCCCCAATTTAACTGATCCCCAAAGGTTTTTGATTAAATAGCGGAATAGAAAATATGATCCCAAAAAAGTGTATGTATATCACACGTACACAACCACACTAGGCCCCAATTACTATTGTTTGTACCCCTAAAAGGCTAGGAGTAGGGGGAGTATGGAACAGGCAGCACCCTCAAACCTTCAGAAGTATGAGATGAACCCCAACAACTTGGAAAGGTGGATCTCTCTCACACGTACCAACACAGACTATCCCCCAATTTAACTGATCCCCAGAGGTTTTTGATTAAATAGCGGAATAGAAAATATGATCCCAAAAAAGTGTATGTATATCACACGTACACAACCACACTAGGCCCCAATTACTATTGTTTGTACCCCTAAAAGGCTAGGAGTAGGGGGAGTATGGAACAGGCAGCACCCTCAAACCTTCAGAAGTATGAGATGAACCCCAACAACTTGGAAAGGTGGATCTCTCTCACACGTACCAACACAGACTATCCCCCAATTTAACTGATCCCCAGAGGTTTTTGATTAAATAGCGGAATAGAAAATATGATCCCAAAAAAGTGTATGTATATCACACGTACACAACCACACTAGGCCCCAATTACTATTGTTTGTACCCCTAAAAGGCTAGGAGTAGGGGGAGTATGGAACAGGCAGCACCCTCAAACCTTCAGAAGTATGAGATGAACCCCAACAACTTGGAAAGGTGGATCTCTCTCACACGTACCAACACAGACTATCCCCCAATTTAACTGATCCCCAGAGGTTTTTGATTAAATAGCGGAATAGAAAATATGATCCCAAAAAAGTGTATGTATATCACACGTACACAACCACACTAGGCCCCAATTACTATTGTTTGTACCCCTAAAAGGCTAGGAGTAGGGGGGAGTATGGAACAGGCAGCACCCTCAAACCTTCAGAAGTATGAGATGAACCCCAACAACTTGGAAAGGTGGATCTCTCTCACACGTACCAACACAGACTATCCCCCAATTTAACTGATCCCCAGAGGTTTTTGATTAAATAGCGGAATAGAAAATATGATCCCAAAAAAGTGTATGTATATCACACGTACACAACCACACTAGGCCCCAATTACTATTGTTTGTACCCCTAAAAGGCTAGGAGTAGGGGGAGTATGGAACAGGCAGCACCCTCAAACCTTCAGAAGTATGAGATGAACCCCAACAACTTGGAAAGGTGGATCTCTCTCACACGTACCAACACAGACTATCCCCCAATTTAACTGATCCCCAAAGGTTTTTGATTAAATAGCGGAATAGAAAATATGATCCCAAAAAAGTGTATGTATATCACACGTACACAACCACACTAGGCCCCAATTACTATTGTTTGTACCCCTAAAAGGCTAGGAGTAGGGGGAGTATGGAACAGGCAGCACCCTCAAACCTTCAGAAGTATGAGATGAACCCCAACAACTTGGAAAGGTGGATCTCTCTCACACGTACCAACACAGACTATCCCCCAATTTAACTGATCCCCAAAGGTTTTTGATTAAATAGCGGAATAGAAAATATGATCCCAAAAAAGTGTATGTATATCACACGTACACAACCACACTAGGCCCCAATTACTATTGTTTGTACCCCTAAAAGGCTAGGAGTAGGGGGAGTATGGAACAGGCAGCACCCTCAAACCTTCAGAAGTATGAGATGAACCCCAACAACTTGGAAAGGTGGATCTCTCTCACACGTACCAACACAGACTATCCCCCAATTTAACTGATCCCCAGAGGTTTTTGATTAAATAGCGGAATAGAAAATATGATCCCAAAAAAGTGTATGTATATCACACGTACACAACCACACTAGGCCCTAATTACTATTGTTTGTACCCCTAAAAGGCTAGGAGTAGGGGGAGTATGGAACAGGCAGCACCCTCAAACCTTCAGAAGTATGAGATGAACCCCAACAACTTGGAAAGGTGGATCTCTCTCACACGTACCAACACAGACTATCCCCCAATTTAACTGATCCCCAGAGGTTTTTGATTAAATAGCGGAATAGAAAATATGATCCCAAAAAAGTGTATGTATATCACACGTACACAACCACACTAGGCCCCAATTACTATTGTTTGTACCCCTAAAAGGCTAGGAGTAGGGGGAGTATGGAACAGGCAGCACCCTCAAACCTTCAGAAGTATGAGATGAACCCCAACAACTTGGAAAGGTGGATCTCTCTCACACGTACCAACACAGACTATCCCCCAATTTAACTGATCCCCAGAGGTTTTTGATTAAATAGCGGAATAGAAAATATGATCCCAAAAAAGTGTATGTATATCACACGTACACAACCACACTAGGCCCCAATTACTATTGTTTGTACCCCTAAAAGGCTAGGAGTAGGGGGGAGTATGGAACAGGCAGCACCCTCAAACCTTCAGAAGTATGAGATGAACCCCAACAACTTGGAAAGGTGGATCTCTCTCACACGTACCAACACAGACTATCCCCCAATTTAACTGATCCCCAAAGGTTTTTGATTAAATAGCGGAATAGAAAATATGATCCCAAAAAAGTGTATGTATATCACACGTACACAACCACACTAGGCCCCAATTACTATTGTTTGTACCCCTAAAAGGCTAGATGAGGAGTAGGGGGAGTATGGAACAGGCAGCACCCTCAAACCTTCAGTATGAGATTGTGTTCACTGTACCCCACAAAGATTGAGTTCACTGCACCCCACAATGATTGTGTTCACTGCACCCCACAAAGATTGTGTTCACTGCACCTCACAAAGATTGTGTTCACTGTACCCCCCAAAGATTGTGTTCACTGCACCCCACAAAGATTCTGTTCACTGTACCCCACAAAGATTGTGTTCACTGCACCCCAAAAAGATTGTGTTCACTGCACCCCAAAAAGGATGTTGTTCACTGCACCCCAAAAAGGATGTTGTTCACTCCACCCCAAAAAGATTGTGTTCACTGCACCCCACAAAGATTGTGTTCACTGCACCCCAAAAAGATTGTGTTCACTGCACCCCAAAAATGATTTTGTTCACTGCACCCCAAAAAGGATTTTGTTCACTGCACCCCAAAAAGGATGTTGTTCACTCCACCCCAAAAAGATTGTGTTCACTGCACCCCAAAAAGATTGTGTTCACTGCACCCCACAAAGGATTTTGTTCACTGCACCCCAAAAAGATTGTGTTCACTGCACCCCAAAAAGGATGTTGTTCACTGCACCCCAAAAAGGATTTTGTTCACTGCACCCCAAAAAGATTGTGTTCACTGCACCCCACAAAGGATTTTGTTCACTGCACCCCACAAAGATTGTGTTCACTGCACACCAAAAAGGATTGTGTTCACTGCACCCCAAAAAGATTTTGTTCACTGCACCCCAAAAAGATTGTGTTCACTGCAGCCCAAAAAGATTGTGTTCACTGCAGCCCAAAAAGATTGTGTTCACTGCAGCCCAAAAAGATTGTGTTCACTGCAGCCCAAAAAGATTGTGTTCACTGCAGCCCAAAAAGATTGTGTTCACTGCAGCTCACACACAGAAAAATGGATGTGGATCACTGACACCTGCCTATCTCCAATCCCACACCACACAGCAATATCGATTGTAGTTTGTAGAACACAGTTTCCCTAAAATTCAGCAGACTCTGTCCCTAACAGGATTGAGAAGAGATCGTAGATCAGGATTGAGTGCAGATTCACCCCACCCCCCACACAGCAATATCGATTGTAGTTTGTAGAACACAGTTTCCCTAAAATTCAGCAGACTCTGTCCCTAACAGGATTGAGAAGAGATCGTAGATCAGGATTGAGTGCAGATTCACCCCACCCCCCACACAGCAATATCGATTGTAGTTTGTAGAACACAGTTTCCCTAAAATTCAGCAGACTCTGTCCCTAACAGGATTGAGAAGAGATCGTAGATCAGGATTGAGTGCAGATTCACCCCACCCCCCACACAGCAATATCGATTGTAGTTTGTAGAAGACACTGACCCTATATAATTCAGCAGACTCTATCCCTAAAATGCCTACAACTCGCCCTGCCTAAACACTCCGACCTGTCCCTCAATTCTATCCGGACACAAATGGTTTTTTCCTGCCTATCTTTCCCTAATCAGCAGCCAGCACGTTGATGTGTGCTCTGTCCCTGAATCTAAGCAGCATAATGACGCCGCTGCGGCTGCCTCGAACTTATAAAGACTTGGTCACATGCTTCAGACGGCCAATCACAGCTACTGAGACATTTGCAGGCATGGCTGGGATGGCTTAAGGCACACCAGTTAAACGATTGTTGATTGGCTGTTGAAAGCCCGCCATGCAAAGAGCGCCAAAGCATGCAAAACCCGGAAATAAAACGACCGAACACGGATTTTTACCCGAACATACAGTAAAGTGTCCGTGTCCGTGTTCGGGTACAAAAAATCCAATTATTCGGTACGAACACGAATAATACAGTCCGTGTTCGCTCAACACTATCCCTAGGTAAATCTGCATAAAGATAGTGGTAAACCTAAATAAAATTAGTCTAGCTGCCACAAATATTGTCAGATGCTGGTAGAAATATTGCCCAAATTTTACCAGGCACAGTTTGCAGGAATCACAAAATGAAACACATATATACTGACCGGGCACCTTTTTAGGTACGCCTATTTAATTGCTTGGTAACTAAAATTGTTATTCAGCCAATCACATGGCAGCAGCTCAATACATTTAGGCATCTAGGCATGATAAAGACGAATAGCTGAGGTTCAAACTGAGCATCAGAATGTAGAAGAAAGGGGATTTAAAGGTAATTGGCTTTGAACATGGCATGGTTGTTGGTGCCACACGGGCTGGTCTGAGTATTTCAAAAACTGCTGATCTACTAGGATTTTTACGCACAACTATCTCTAGAGTGTACAGAGAATGATCCAAAAAAGAGAAGATATCAGATGAGCAGCAGTTGTGTGGAGGAAAATGCCTTGTTGATGTGTCAGAGGTCACAGGAGAATGGGCAGACTGGTTTGAGATGATAGAAAGGCAACAGTAACTCAAATAACCACTCATTACAACCAAGGTATGCAGAATACCATCTCTGAATGCACATCAAACCTTGAAGCAGCAGAAAACCACACCAGGTGACACTCCTGTCAGCTAAGAACAGGAAACTGAGGCTACAATTCACACAGGCTGACCAAAATTGGACAATAGGAGTATTGGAAAAACGTTGCCTGGTCTGATGAGTCTCGATTTTAGCTGCAACATTCAGGTGGTAGGGTCAGAATTTGGTGTAAACAACATGAAAGCGTGGATCCATCCTGTCTTGTATCAACGGTTTAGGCTGGTGGTGTAATGGTGTGGGGGATATATTCATGGCACACTTTGTACCCTTTAGTACCAACTGAGCATCATTTATATGCCACGGCCTATCTAAATATTGTTGCTGACCATGTCCATCCCTTTATCACTAGTGTACCCATCTTCTGATGGCTACTTCCAGCAGGAAAATGCACCATGTCACAAAGGTTAAAATCATCTCAAACTGATTTCTTGAATATGACAAAGAGTTCACTGTACTCCAGTGGCCTCCACAGTCACCAGATCTCAATCCAATAGAGCACCTTTGGAATGTGGTGGTAAAGGAGATTGGCATCATGGATGTGCAGCCGACAAATCTGCAGCAATTGTGTGATGCCATCATGTTAATATGGACCAAAAACTCAGAGGAATATTTCCAACACCTTGTTGAATCTACGCCATGAAGAATTAAGGCATTTCTAAAGGCAAAAGTGGGTCAAACCTGGTACTAGGAAGATGTACCTAATAAAGTGGCCGGTGAGTGTATATGTATGTGAAGACAATACTGTGACAAATCCCAGCTTACAATACAGTGTATAAACAAACAGCACAAGGCAGCAAAAAAGGGAGAAATTATCTAAGGCCCAGTTCACACTATATCAGAGAGATGGATTATTTCTGTAGAAGAAAAACCCAGCTCTGTGCAAGGGCAAACAGAAAACAATAGATTTATGTGCGCACCATTTGCACTTCCACACTGAATGGGCATAGCGATGCAGAAAAATGCAGACATGTTGCCTAAATTCCATTAGAAATACAATGGAAGGTTTTGGGACTTTAAATGAGGCAAGTGATGACCGCTGGATGAGTTTGCAAACATAATGGCATATTTATTCAGCAAGTACACATGTCAAAGCATATAACAGTTTGTGCATACAAAAGTAAAAACGATTTCATCTATATACATACCAATAACACATTAAAATTCATCTATATACATGTATACTAGCATGACATTTTGCAATTTAAAATATTGCGAGCCAATATTGCTCTATATAGTGGGATCATTAGAACAAGCAGGAATTTGCATAGAAGGATCCGAGTGTAGCACTACTCCCTTGGGAGCTGCTGGTTACGGGTTCACCTGGATTACCATTAGCAACAACACGACAGTTTGACATTTTCCCAGGTGTTTTAGCTCAGTAAGGAAACAGTCCAGTAGCTTTGAAGAAAAGAAGAAAGATCCGCGCTTAGGATAAACTATCTATAAAATAGTGCGTAAAATTTCTATAAATAAAACACTAATGGCTGCTGCCCACTCCAAAAGATGCACCCCCAATGGGGGAGCGTCAGGTGTAAATGTCAAAAAGGGGAGTGATTGGCGCTGCCAGGAAAGTAGGTTAATGGGAAATCTGGGTAAGGCTCCTATAGTTCAAGACCAAGTTCAACACATGCAAATGCAAATGCACATAGAATGTATGTGGGAATGAGAACTATATAAGTAATAGGATATAAAAACACAATGGGTGTGTAATATGTGTGTAAAATTAACACTATGTGCTGATACCAAATCAATAAATAAATAAATGTGTTCAATACCTAAGCGGCTTATTGAGACTCAACATAAATATGCAAATATATGTAAATGTAGGTATAAAAATATAAAAGCATATAAAGATAGTATTAATAAATAATGGTGATATAGAGAGTTAGTGTGCAAAGGTGCTAAAAAATAAATATAGTGCACTAATCAAACTAAATAAGGTGCATTCCGAATAGTCATAACCATCTATTCAATAAAGTGCAACTGCATACTCATAAGCAATGAAACTAAATAAGTGGGTGAACTATGTGCATTCCACACTGGTGACAATATAAACACTAGTAAATAAATAAGTGCAGCCGTGCAAATAACTATATAAATTATGAAAGTGAGAACCATATAAATTCAAAGGCTCAAAAAGCAGGTTCTGTGTATTTTAAAATTGTCCAAAAATAGTGCAATCAGAGTTGGTACAGAAATCATAAAGTTCTATAGTCCATATAAGGATGGAGTAAGGTGCTCTTTTTTTCTATGAAGCCGGGAGTGCAGTGAGTGATTGGAAGATAGGGTGCTCCCCCTCTCCTGGGGTCCTGTGCTTACCGGATGTCCGTACCCCTACAGGGGTAAATGGCGGGTCGATAACAGGGATCGCTCCCATACACCGGCAATCTGGTTCCGTCCTATCCTTCCTATTACCACTCGTATCCACTCCTTGCTCCGGTACACATAGGGGTTAAAGCATCAGGGAGAGAGCTCCAGTACAATTCCCGGGTATATGAAAAAGGGGAAAAACAGAAGCCTCCGATAGTGCAGGATTGCCTTTAAAACTTTTATTTAGATTCCAAAAAAGACATGTACTCACATAAAATCAACATGCAGCGCATCCGTATGGCATAGGGTCCGCAACTACCTCGTTCGCGGTGCTCGCCTGGGATCAGCGTGCGTTCCTAGCCTCGGGATCGTTCAGACGGAAGTGATGTGGTCACGTTCTCGAGAACGTGACCACATCACTTCCGTCTGAACGATCCCGAGGCTAGGAACGCACGCTGATCCCAGGCGAGCACCGCGAACGAGGTAGTTGCGGACCCTATGCCATACGGATGCGCTGCATGTTGATTTTATGTGAGTACATGTCTTTTTTGGAATCTAAATAAAAGTTTTAAAGGCAATCCTGCACTATCGGAGGCTTCTGTTTTTCCCCTTTTTCATATACCCGGGAATTGTACTGGAGCTCTCTCCCTGATGCTTTAACCCCTATGTGTACCGGAGCAAGGAGTGGATACGAGTGGTAATAGGAAGGATAGGACGGAACCAGATTGCCGGTGTATGGGAGCGATCCCTGTTATCGACCCGCCATTTACCCCTGTAGGGGTACGGACATCCGGTAAGCACAGGACCCCAGGAGAGGGGGAGCACCCTATCTTCCAATCACTCACTGCACTCCCGGCTTCATAGAAAAAAAGAGCACCTTACTCCATCCTTATATGGACTATAGAACTTTATGATTTCTGTACCAACTCTGATTGCACTATTTTTGGACAATTTTAAAATACACAGAACCTGCTTTTTGAGCCTTTGAATTTATATGGTTCTCACTTTCATAATTTATATAGTTATTTGCACGGCTGCACTTATTTATTTACTAGTGTTTATATTGTCACCAGTGTGGAATGCACATAGTTCACCCACTTATTTAGTTTCATTGCTTATGAGTATGCAGTTGCACTTTATTGAATAGATGGTTATGACTATTCGGAATGCACCTTATTTAGTTTGATTAGTGCACTATATTTATTTTTTAGCACCTTTGCACACTAACTCTCTATATCACCATTATTTATTAATACTATCTTTATATGCTTTTATATTTTTATACCTACATTTACATATATTTGCATATTTATGTTGAGTCTCAATAAGCCGCTTAGGTATTGAACACATTTATTTATTTATTGATTTGGTATCAGCACATAGTGTTAATTTTACACACATATTACACACCCATTGTGTTTTTATATCCTATTACTTATATAGTTCTCATTCCCACATACATTCTATGTGCATTTGCATTTGCATGTGTTGAACTTGGTCTTGAACTATAGGAGCCTTACCCAGATTTCCCATTAACCTACTTTCCTGGCAGCGCCAATCACTCCCCTTTTTGACATTTAGTCCAGTAGCTTTGTTTTTTGTGTTTTTATTTGGAACTTGGATAGGAGAAGGGAATGAGTGGGATACTCCAACTTTATACAACTGTACACAATTGGCTGGAACGACTTGAAAATGCTGAGGAAGGCTGAGTAACGCTAATCACGGCTAGGCCGCTGCTTCACTTTGCCCTTAGCTGTGAAGTATAAGTGAATGAGCTTTCTGAGGTAATCTATTCTGTATTGCTGAACAAATTCAGGGCCATTCCAGGCACCCCCTTTGTTCCTATTCTTTAGGGTCAACTACACGGCACCCCCTTTATTACTAAACTTCCTGTGTGAGCAAGCTTCTTGATCCCCTGACTTCTCTGGAGTGGTCCCCTCTCTTAGGCAGACCCTTAGGCAAAACTCCTGGTACTTACGATACTGTTTTTCCCAACAGTCTCTGCCAGCAGCTCCACTTGTCAGCACTCTGGATCCTCTGCAGCTCAGCTCCACACCTGTTTCACTAGACCAGCCACCTGAACCACCTCCTCCTGGGACTTTGCTCCTGCCAAAAGACACCCTGCCTCATGCGCTTCCCACTTTCATCATCAATCCCATGATGCACCTCTCTAGGTGCCAACCCACTGGGACAGTACAAAAGCTTGTGCATCATTGGCCAGGTTTCCTCCACTGTCCAACAGGCCTCCCCATTGGGTACAGTGGGGACACTCCCTCAGACCAGATGAATAAACATTGAGCACAAAGAGCAGACCTAACTAAAGATCAGGCTCCCCTGATAAGATTAGATGCTTTTACCTAGCACCTATCTAGGAGGGTGCTACATAAGAATAAAAATGGCACCACATCTTGAAAACATATATGCATCTAAAAGAGCTTGGCACATTTTGTGGATTCATTCTACTTTCTTAGGAGCGGATGCATAGAAATATGAGTATAAGCTCAGAGTCCAAACATGCGGTACTGCAAGCTGAGGGCTGTCAAGAGCACCCATCCTGGGAGCTGTGGTGCTAGGAATCCATGGGAAAACCAGGCGCACATGCTCTCTTTCGGAAAAATTGGGTAAAACGGAGGGGGGATGGTGTCTGTGTGTATGTGAGAAGTGATCTCAAAGCAAGTGTGAAAGAGGACTTAGTTGATGGAGAGTGTGATGAGTCTGAAGCATTAGGGGTGGACCCTATATCATTTCTAAAGATATAAAAAATAAGGGTTCCAACACTGAACCTTGGGGTACACCACTGATAACCTCAGACCATTCAGAGTGAGAATCATTAACCACTACTCTCTAAATTCTATCTTTTAGCCAATTTTCTAACCATTTACAAACTGATCTTTCCAAGCCTGTAGACTTTACCTTACACATTAGCCGTGTGTGGGGAACTGTGTCAAACGCTTTTGCAAACTCCAAGTATACTACATCCACAGCCACCCCTCTGTCCAAGGTTTTACTTACCTCCTCAAAAAAGAAATCAGGTTTGTTTGACAACTTCTGTCTTTCATGAATCCTTGCTGTCTGTTGCCTAAAATATTTTTTTCATTCACTTTAGGGTCATCACACAAGGTAAGAGGGCACTCTTTACATCTAGAGTAAAAGATTTAATCTCCAAATATAGAAAGGTTTCTTCACAGTAAAGGCTGTGAAAATATGAAATAGACTCCCTCCAGAGGTGGTTCTGGCCAGCTCAGTGGATTGATTGATTAATAAAACTGGGTACTATAATTTATAGGCAACGTTGATCCAGGGAAAATCCGATTGCCTCTCGGGGGATCAGGAAGGAATTTTTTCACCTTCCTCTTGATCATCTTTGGGTATAGGATTGTATGATTTTTTTAATTTTTATTTTTAATTGAACTAGTCTTTTTTCAAATTTGACTAGCTATTTAACTATGTAATTCCATTAAAGTTTAGAAAAAAATGATCTTGTCCAAATGGAAGCTGCCAGATCCTTCTTTGATTTTAGCATGGAAGTCTATGGTAAATGCAACGTTGCCTCTATACAGACTGACCTATATGGGGTTTAACTGCCCAAACAAGTTTGACAAAATATGGTCTTTATGGATACAGGCTAGACATCTCACAGTATAATATAACTGGTAGGACTTTTTCTTTTATTGTCATGTGGTTACTAGGTGTCTTATATACACTTTCATCATATTGTATGGTTTTACCTATTGTGTTTCCTTAATTCTGGCTACCCCAGTTCAGCGATGTGCACAAAAGCGCTGTGACCAGGGAGCGGAGGGAGGGCCAAGCCGCCTAGTCTGTGTTAATGGATGCAGACAGGGCAGCGAGCCAGCACAGGTACCCCCATCGACAGCGACTTTCTGGGGGGACTCGCTAAAGAGGAGGAGCCTGGAGCGCTGACAGGGGACCCCAAAAGAAGAGGATTGAGGCTGCTCTGTGCCAAACCACTGCACGGAGCAGGTAAGGCCCCTTTCATACTAAAGGACTGATTGGGTCCGCATGTCAGTTTTTCAGATGGACCTGATCGGACCATCGATTGCTCTCTATAGAGTGACAGATGTCAGCCCTGACACCCGTTCTGATCCTATCCACTAAAAACATCTGGCGGATCGGATGACAGTCAGATGGAAACAGACATGTGTTCCGTTTCCATCTGACCACCCCATAGAGAACAGCGGGCTGTGTCTGTGTCCACTATGCATCAGTGGAGCGGACACGGACCTGTCATCCGCCTGCTCAGTGAGCAGTGCCCCGCTAAGCAGGCGGATCCACGGGCAGGCTCTTTCAGTGTGAAAGAGGCCTTCGTATGAAATGTTTTTTATTTTAATTAATTATTTAATTAAGTGTTATTTAAAGCTGAATGAATTTTCATTCATTTACACTAATGAACTCCAGAGAATAAGAACATCTGTATCTTCCCCATACATTTATTAGATCAGCATTGCTTGACAAATAAAATAGTAATAGGTTTTGCACTGTTTAGCTGCTCCACTAAAATACTAGACAAAAACCAGTGTAATGTATCTCGTACCGAAGAAAAGGAAATGCTGACTATTATGAATAAAACTGTAAACTCTTTAAACAAATTATAAATAAAACTATAAAATAGAAGTAATAGGCAAGTTTGAAATAACAGAAGATGATTTATATATATATACCTTCTTTAGGTATCTCCAGTATCCCCACTCTTCTGAATGTCTGTTCACCTATAGAAAGTCCTGTTTCACACCTGTATAAAGTCGGGGACTTCAAGTCTTCATTGCTGATCTCCCAGCTCCAGGTGATATTGTATATTTCCAACTCATCATCATAAGTAATATCCTCAGAGTAGCTGCCCAACTTTTCCGAATCTCTATAGCATTGCACATCAATGTCAACCATAGGATGAATTCCTCTCATTAAACAGTGCAGATGGGAAATGCTGTTTGTTGTGCTGGTGCTCAGAAGCAATGTTTCTGGGAGAGCTACAACAAAGACATGAAATTATTGCATAGAAGAGTAAATCTGTAATAAAATACACCTGTTATTGGATGGATTTGCATGATTTAATAATTAGCTGCAAGTTCAATGATTCCTGCAAATTTCATGGAATGCTTATTTCATTAATAGGATTCTAGACATAATAATGCAAATATTGTGCATGATTTATTGTGGCAACCAACAGCAAGACAACCCAATACTCCATAGTAAACATTCTCCACTTGCCTACAGTTTAAGCTTTGGTATTTCTCAGTACAGAATGGCTTTTCCTAACCCTTGTTTGACCTTGCTCATCAATTATAAACCTGTATTTAAAGCTGAATAAGTATCTGCTGTTTGCAGTTCTAGTACAGCAGAGCTCAGATTGGGAGAGAGAAGCAGGACTAGGAGCCAATCAGTTGGGCTGCTGTGCTCATGTTTTAACAAGGAACATGCCGATAGGAGAAGAGATCAAAGTGACAAAGGAGTCAACATTCTGCTGTTTTTCCTGTAAGTGCCGGTTCACACACATGCGATGACTGCTGTGCAAATCACATGCAATATCTGTGCGATGCGAATTCAGCCATACAGATTGTATGGCTGAATTTGCATCGCATTCCAACCAAAGTTGCCCAGGACCCTTTTTTGGTCCACACCAGAATCGGGTTGCATATGTGTTCAAACCTTTGAGATACGATTCATGTCCGAACTGACAGTTCGCACTGCGATATGCAAACTAATCTGGGGGTGTCATTAACTTTGCATTGACACTCCTAGAAATTAGCATATTGCAGTTTTAACTGCCTGCGAGTCGGGTGCGATGCAGTGGATTTGCAGGGTTCCCGCATCGCACCAATGTGAACCGGCACTAAGTGTATAGTATATATACATATACTTTAGCTGTTTCAGTAAAAGAATGAACTGTAATGCTGGGTACACATGGGAAGTTTTTTTTGTTCAACCTAACAGGTTGAATGAAAAAAAACGTACAGATTGCTGTACTAACATATCCGATGTCAGTGCAGCAATCTCTCCACTGAGCTATTGTGTTCTGACAAACTACACTGATCAGCGCTCGCAGCCACTGTCTGCGAATGCTGATCGGATGTTGGTTTTGCATCGTGCCCGTTCAACAGATGGCGGTCGAACTGACCGTTTTCGGACGATTTTCAGCCCACGTGTACCCAGCCTAAGACTGTCAAACCTTTTGTTTTGGTAATCCTGGAATGCATTTAGGTAATTAAAACAGAGGGCTTTAAGTGCCGGTTCACACTGAAGCGGCACGACTTCGGGGGCGACCTGTCAAGTTGCGCGCACCGCGACTTCGGCACGACTTGCACGGACTTCCGGACTTCATAAAATGAATGTCTATGCAAGTCGCTCCAGGTCACCCCAAAGTAGTACAGGACCCTTTTTCTAAGTCAGAGCGACTTGTGTCGCTCCTATTAGATAGAACGGTTCCTGTAGCAGTCAATATATATATATATATACACACACACACACACACACACACACACAACCCCCCCCCCCCACCTAAAAAAAAAAAAAAAAACTTGTTCAACAAAATGCTTTCAAATTCATAAAACTAGTAACATGGCAGCTAAAGGTATTGGATTCACAATTAAGCCCGTACACACAGGGCGAATGTCGGGAGGTATCTTCCGGTAAAAAAAGGAAAGAAAAGAAAAATGTCTGAAATTCAGCCCGTTTTTATGTCGGTCTGTTGGACAAGCATGCTGGAAAACCATCAGCCGACCGACTCCATGTCCCGATCAGCACACAACAGCTCAGCTGGTGAGATACAGCGGCTCTGATCGGAGCTGACAGTTGACCCGCTGGGTCGAACAAAAAAAAAAACTTGTATTGTGTACCAGGCATTAGTCTTGGGGAACACCCAGCCATATAAGCCTTTTGTAAAATTTGGATCAATAAGTGCTGCTGTTTACTTATCTGTGATGTATGTCCCTACTTCACCCCACAAATCAATATATATAACACATTTTCATACCGTATACTTGAAGAGACACACTAATATCCAAATTCTTGCGATCAGGGCAGGTTTTAACACAGATTTTGATGCCTTCCATAGAGATACTGGCATTTTGTATCGTCAGGATACTATAACCAGGAGCATTATACACACTGCCAAGGTTGGTGTCAAGCCCCTTCCAGTTAGTAGTACACGAAGGACTATTAATGGAGCAATTTAGTTGTATTGACCCTCCAAGTGGCACAATTGGATTCTGAGGATTTATAGTTAAGATGTAATTAGCTGTAGAAATAAAACAGAAGAGTTAAGAAATCATGTATACATGCACAGAAATCATCATAAGTGACACAATACAGGTTGATTGCTTGTATCGTAAAATCTCACCACATAATGTATGTTACAATCGGACTGTATAATCTTTGTACTATTAAAGTGATATTAAGCCTGTTATTCTTTTAAAAAAAACAAACATGTTATACTTACCTGCCCTGTGCAATAGTTTTGCACAGAGCAGCCCGATTCTCCTCTTCTCGGGTCCCCTGCTGGCGCTCTGGGCTCCTCCCCTCTTCCGAGTGCCCCCATAGCAAGCCGCTTGCTATGGGGCATTTGAGTGTGCTTGCTCCTGATCCGCCCCTGCTCCGTCCTCCCTGGCTTTCATTGACAGTAGCGGGAGCCAATGGCCTCAGCCAATAAGGGGGCAGAAACCTAGGAGAGCAATCGCTCTCGTGCACATCACAGCAATCGGGCTTGGGTACGTTTTGGGAAGTGGGGGGGTCTCGGGGGAAGCTTCATGCAGGTTTTTTACCTTCATGCATCGAATGCATGAAGGTAAAAAACCTTCTGCCTTTAGACTTATTTTAATTTTAGATTTGCCAAAACTATGTAATATAAGGACCCACAAATACTATCCAATCAATCTGTATTCATTCAGGCAGGCCCTCGCACTGCATAATTGTTGGTAGATCTAAAGGAGGTTGTACAATCAGATTTTAAGAGCTTTTTGTATCTTTTAGAATGTTCTATTTACACTGCAATGCATCCAAATGTTTTTCCATACCTGTCCATGTGTTTGTTTAATTGAACTAATGTGCACATTTCTGTTAAATATATGTAGATTAGATGTCATTAGGAGTAACTCCTGTAATTTTTAAAAAACTTTTATACTAATTAACAGTAATTCTGATTTCACTGCCCTACTCTTGCAAAGAAGATGAATTTCTTGCTACTCCTTTCTCAGATGTAAAAAGTGTAGAGAGAATCAGGATACAGTTACCTACCTACTGCCATTGGTCTTCACTAAAACTAGTGATAATTCCTCCAGTTTTGCATATTTTAACCCCTTTTGGGCAGAAGGTAAAACAAATCTTGAAGTGGAGGTTTAGCCTAAAACTCTAAATCTACTTGCAGCCACTATCTAAGACTAACCTATCTAGTCCTGTAAAGCAAAAATCGCTATACATACCTTTTCTGAAGCTGCTCTGGTCCATCGGTGGAAGCAGGAGACAGCTGACAACGGCTGGGAAGTGACGTCACCCATCGAGTTACTATGGGGCTTGCATTGTCTGCTGCCTCTTCTTCACCTGCCTATACAGAGAAGCCGTCGCTGACAGCTCAGCGTGGAACCAGACCGGAGTAGCTTGAAAAAAGGTACGTGTATCGATTTTTGCTTTACAGGGCTAGATTGGTTAATCTTAGATTGTGGCTGCAACCTAGATAGCAAGCAACTGTTCTGCAAGTTTAAAAAAATTACTTGCTAAGCTATTGCTAGACTTGCCAGGCTACACAAGTGTGTTGCACACTTGCAGCAAGCCCGCATTGCATGACTCCAGATAAACTTTCTTTGCAAACATTCTGCAAGTCTGCTGTAAGTTCTGGTTCAGTTATGTTGTGTAATAGTCATCCCACCACAGGGGGTCACTGTGGCTGAATTTTCATGCTGTAGACTCACCACTGCAACTTTGCTTTTGCTAGAGACTTGCCATGCAAATTTGCTACAAATTGGAAAAGCGTCAACTAGAACTTGTGCTTCAAGTGCTCTGCAAGTGTACAACTTGCCAGTGAAAATGTGCAGCAAGTTAACAAGACCTACAATTCAACACTGCCAGAACAAACTTATAGCGAGTTATCCTTGCTATCTGGAAAGTAGATTTAGAGATTTTAGTTTTAGGCTGAACATCTACTTTATCGCCTGGACCTATCAATTTGAGACCAAGACTTTATACAGGGCCACAGTCATACACTTAAAAAGGGAAAGTACCATTCATCCGACTCTCCCTCCCCCCCCCCCCCAACTTGTCTCTTTTTTACTTCTTCTTCCTAGGAGCGGGTACCCTTTTCTGATAGTTGGCGGCTCCCAATTCTGCAGTTCTCTCCTAAAGTGAGAATGACATTAGCTTTGATCACCCACCCCCTGCTCGCCAACAACATCCCAAGAGGCAAACAAAACTAGTCTGACAGTGCTGAACAATTGTGAGCCAGCTGTGAGATGGCCGTACTGGATACTTGAAGCCCATCAAAGAATCAACTCCACTGAATATAGCTGGACTCCACAGGCTGGTAAGTGTCTGTTTCTGCAGTAAATTGTAGCTGCTGGTTTTTCAACATCAACTAAAAATCCTCTTTAACCACTTAAGCCCGGAAGATTTGGCTGCTCAAAGACCAGGGCCTATTTTGCGATTCGGCACTGTGTGATTTTAACGGACAATTGCGCGGTCGTGCGACGCTGTACCCAAATGAAATTGACGTCCTTTTTTTTCCCACAAACAGGGCTTTCTTTTGGTGGCATTTGATCACCTGTGCGATTTTTATTTTTTGCACTATAAACAAAAAAACAGCATCAATTTTGAAAAAATAACAATATTTTTCAAATTTTTTTACATGAAATTCCCCCGCCAAAAAAATGTAAAAATCCAAATTTTTTAACATTTTAGGCCAATTTGTTTTCTGCTACATATTTTTGGTAAAACAAATCGTAATAAGCGTATTTTGATTGGTTTGCGCAAAAGTTATTGCGTTTACTAACTAAGGGAAAGATTTATGTCATTTTTATTGTTTTTTTTTTAACTAGTAATGGCGGCGATCTGCGATTTTTTTTGCGGGACTGCGACATTGCGGTGGACAGATCGGACCCCTGACTGACATTTTTGACACTTTTGGGGGTACCAGTGACATTACTACAGTAATCAGTGCTATAAATATGCACTGTTACTGTAAAAATGACACTGGCAGGGAAGGGGTTAACTTTATTAGAGATCCAGGGGTTAAGTGTGTCCCTAGGGGAGTGCTTCTAACTGTAAAGGGGTGTGGCTTGTGATGTAACCCCAGAGACATACGATCCTACATAGCAGCATTGTATGATCTCTGCAGTTACACCAGGGAGAATGACAGGCGGCTTTGTTTACATTAGCCGCCTGCCTTTCTCCCTCTCCAGCGGGAGAACGCGAGTGACTGGCGGACATCGGAGCTGCCTGTCACTCATGCGGGGATCCCTGTGAAGGAGCGGGGGCAGGAGCGCGCCTCCGGCGGCACGCGTTTGCCCCCTATTGGCTCGTGGGCGAGTGACGTACCGGTACGTCACTTTGCCCAGGAGGGGCTGACCGCTGCAGTATATGTACTTGCGGTGGTCGGCAAGTGGTTAACTGCCCAGGTATGTATTAATGTGATTGTAAACGATCACCTTGCACAACCACCCATTCATAAAAACAAAATGAAAGGCAAAATAGTTGTATATAGCTATAAAATAAAAATTTGAAATACCTTTTTTTCCCTTTGTGTTGTTTTTTTTTTTTGAGGGGGGGGGGTGTCAGGACAAGTCTAATCATTAAAGGAGAGCAGGCTCACTTCCCAGCATAGCTAGAGAGCTGACCACAGTGTGTTCTCTTGTTTAGTGTGGTCAGTTTTTTAATAGCAAAGCAGAGGGACTGGCAGGAACACCAGGGATTTCACACAAAGGAAGCAATACATAGAGAACAGGAGGCTTTCTCATACAAGTACATAGTTCAGCAGGGAAATATCAGGAATATGAAATGCTGGGGTAACAAACAGTTTAAGTCCAGCCATATTATTCAGAAGTTCATCCTCTATTGACCACTGAAGTTCTATCATTAGCCTGTTCAATGATAGGGCAGGGGTTTTGTGCCAGGAGGGGGTGGGGTCTAATGCAAATGTAATCCTTGTATACAGCACAGATACATACATGCATATATACATACACATACAAACAGGATGCACAAACATACTATTTGCCTATTACATGACACATATACAGTATTCCCACACACGTAGGAGAATAATCATTTTGGTTTTTAACTCTAAATTGATGAACAGTAAAGTTTATAATTTGTTGTATTGGGTTTTGCATTTGATATTGTTGTGCAAGCTTCTGCAGTTCTGAAATGATATATATTAAGAATGACTTCTGATCTAGCAATCAGCAGTGCAGCCACAGCGTGCCGCTCTACTCCACAATTACTGCTTCCTGTTGTTATCTCAATCTGACATGCTGAAGTAGAGAATTAGGAATCTATGCATAAAAAATCACACTTTGCGATTGTCTCAGCATTCATGCAAAGGTTACAAATATTACCTGTAATGTTTGCAATATGTGTGAAATGTCAGTTTGTATTTGTTGCCTCTATGTAACATCCCCTTACATTTGATCCTTGGAAAAAACAGAAGTATGGGTTTTCCAAAGAAAAAAAAAAGTATACTCACTTAGGTGAATGCAGCATCGACCCCCATGCTGCATCTTTCCCCAGCCACCTGTACACTGAGAACTGAGCGATCAAACAGCTCCGATTGCTCAGTTCTCCCTCCGTTTTGAGCAGAGAGTCGTGACTCTCAGTCACCGGTTCTCTGCTCTGCACCTCCAGCACTCCTTGGAGTGCTAAACTGTGCAGGGGGTGAGAGGGGCTGGCTCAGTCTCACAGCGGCTCACTGAGAGGCTGAGCCAGCTGCTGGTCCAGGCTGCTGCGTGGATCCGGAATGTAAAGTCAGGATCGATCCTGCACTTGGACTGACTGAGTGATGTCAGCCAACAGCAGGCTTTAGCCTGCTGGTGCCTGAAAATGGGTCAGAGTAGTGTAGAACAAACTACACTTCTGTAAATCATAAGAGAAGTAGGGCCAAAAATTATTTGGCCCTACTTCTCCTTTAAGAACATTTGACCAGAAGAAGAAAAAACATGAGGGAAACCTCTGCACCTACATAGATTGTACAAAGTCTATGGAGATTCCTATGCTCACAACGGGCATTTTAATGAATCAGCTACTGCAAAGTCGGAACTTCTTTACAGAACTGATGGTCCAGTGATGGAACTCTGTTGTTTGACAAGTTTTCTGGATTGAAAACTTTTACAGATCACCAACAGATCACCTAAGCCCCCATTCACACTTCATGTAGCGGGACCTCGCATTCCCACTTGAAATTTTGTATACAAGATTTGTATACAAGATTTTCATGTGATGCTGTATGTTACACATTAGGCAGCTCATTCACTTCAGTGGGCTGCCCTATGTGCAGTTGTTACCCAAAAGAAGCTCCTGCTCCTTCTTGGGCGACAAGCTTCACACAACTTTTACAAGCGATTCTGTCATTTGACAATCGTGGTAAAATCACACCATTTAGAATGAATGCCACCCAAACGCGCATCACGCATTTTGCAGCAATCGTTATGAGATTTGTTGTAATTCCGTCTGCGATTCCAAATCTCCAAGTGTAAATGGGGTCTTAGGTAAACAGCAGAGTTTTGCAATATTGGAAAATCTATAATCTTTAGGAATACACAGGGATTATATAGATAGTGGAAGCCTTTATATCTAGTTAAGTTAAAAGAAAGTAATAGAAAGCAAAATGGTTGACAGTCTGAGGCCTCCTGCACACGGGACTAAAAAATGCTGCGTTTTTTACTAATTTAAAATGAGATGCATTGTTATCTATGAAACCATGCACACAGCTGAGTAAAGATCAGTTATATAGCATTGAGTACAGAGCAGTAACACAAATACAGAAAACTTTACATTTGAATGCAGTAATTTACTCCCATACACATGCTTTATTGTCTATAAACATGTTTACGTGAGTATAAATGAGTATATAACAACACTAGCAATGAAGAAGAATTTTACTTGCCTATACTCAACATTACTCTTTACAGTAATCCCCGCTCCATCGCGGTTCAGTTTTTGCGGTCCCGGTAATTCGCGTTTTTTTTTGTAATGTTATTTTACTATATAAATCATTAAAAATGAAATATTTTTGTGTTTTTCATAGCTCTTGCTATGTCTCGTAGTATCTTTTATGTGTTTAAATGAGTTTCTATTGTTTTAAAAGTGTGTTTAAAGACCTTAAAATGCTTTTACACGTACAGTGACAGTAAAAAAAACATGCCTACAATGCATTTTAATAGGGTTTTTCTATTTTGCGGAATTTCACTTTTCGCGGCTGGGTCCGGAACGTAACCCCCGCAATGGAGGGGGGTTTACTGTATACACATTTTTTTTGCTCACAGACTTTCTGTCAACATGTTCATGAGTAAACATCAGTAAATTATTATGTCTGTGTGCAACTGCCCTAACAGAGATCAAAGAAGTTTATTTTTTTTGTTTTTAAATTTGTATTTTTCCTATATTATATAGGAGGATGGCTTTGGGGGGAGGGGGTCTTGTTCTGTCCTATTCCTGTTCTAGCTGTAAATAGTTCTGAATATGCCTCCAAAAGCAAATGTATTTATATCACCTGCAGTAACGATGGCAACAAAGCAGTCGGTATTTTGGGATTCCAGTATCTTTTAAATTGAATCAATTTTCCAGTAAAACAAAAATTGATAAATCATTTATTTGCAGATTTTAACAGTAACATAATTCACTGCTGTCATTTTACAGATTGTCACTTGGACCAGAATTTTTTTTTTTTTTTTTACGAATTGAACAATTATGAAAATTTCCTGTTAGAGACATGTTAATTTAAATGAAAAAGTGCTCAATTTGCCCATATGGTGTGTTTCTATATTATATCATTTTGTGAACTATGAGAATACTAGGCTTCTACAAGTGAATAGGAGCTGACATAGATTTTTGCACATATTTTCATTTGTTACAGAAACCTAATGTGAGCTGTAGATATAATTTTAGCAGGGGGTTTGCAGAGTCCAGAAAAAATTAAGGGTTGCTCTGCAGTTTAAAAAAAATGATAAATGCTGTCTTAGATAAAATTTGAGCATAAAAACTTTTAAACATTTTAAAATATTTTTTTTTTAAATTCTATATTATATTATTTATAATATATAATATTATTTTATTATATTATAACTAGTCCTTGGATCTGAAGATATGTCATTTTAGCCCTTTTTATTCATTGCCTGACCTGTGTAGAATTCCACAGTTTTGGAAATCCAAGCAAACATTATCTATACGTTTTTATACTTCTTTTAGACTGAAGATGCCTTCATATATAACATTCAAGAGAATAAAAACGTTTGTAGTTTTCTGACTTATCTGATTTTCAAACCAATTCATTATCAAATAAATCATAAAATTAATATATTACTTAACAGACAGTGTTTTAAAATGTACAGTCTTTTTAATTCTATAGTATATTTATCATGAGATTTTATTTTGTGCAATGTTGGTATAATGTCACATTTTAAAATTTTTTGAGCTTGTACATTTTTTCAGTGTTTTACCTGATAGGAAACCAGTTTTGGTTTGCTTAATATTTAAAATGAAATATAATGATATATAATCAAGCATGTAATGTATTCCTAATTGATTTTTGTTTAAACTCCAGTTAGTCGTCAGTGACGTGATTAATAAAAGGCAAAGCAGTGTAAAACAAAAATTTTTACTTTTAGCTGAAATATTGGCACAATAATAAGTCAATATAATATTTAAGACTAACATATGATATATAAAAATATTTACTAGGATGAACACTGAATAGCTGGGAAGTATCGTGAATAGTGCAGCTGTTATGTAGTAACAAATGCATAAGTGTTAGCTTTTCTCTTACCGCTGACCAGAAGGAAAAGTTGTAGAAGGATACAGCAGATCACAGAAGGAGCCATGGGTCTAAACGATTGTTCTATCACAAGGGGTTCCTTCCTCCTTATGATTGCTGGCTCTTTCCTTGAGATTTATATACCCATGCGTGACCTTGTCTGGGGATAGGGACTCTTTGGACTTCAAGAAAATTCAGATGAAGAATGGAAAAAAATGATGACGAAAAATATGGGGATTTCGAGAGGTGAAAAGGGACATTGGCGGGGAATTTCTTACTGCGTTTCGCAAAAGTTCAGTGACGTCTTCCTGTTAAGGTTCTTATCTTGTATACAAATCCGATGTCATACATTCAAAAAATGTATCACACAATGCATTAATTTTATTCGGAAAGATAAACGTTGCTAGCAAACTATCTTTCATGGATTTGCTGATCATGTTTTTAAACTTGTTTTCAAACTATGGCACACATAAGAGAACCGACTATTGTAAAACCCCTACTGGAGATTAAATTATTTCCACCAGTTTACAGGTTGCTTTCAGGGCTGTAAAGATTAACAGCAGCAGGCTTTGTTGAAAAGTTGCGCAGATCGCCTGCCCCTTTCTGCCCTCTCGGCCATTCAGAGAACTCATACTATTATTATCCCGCAATGCATCGTGTTCCATGAATGGAGGAGGAGAAGCTAAATGACAGGATCTCCTCTGCCCATTTACAGTACTAGTTTGTGAGAGTGTGGTAACATAAGCCATAGGAAAGGTGGAGTGGGTAGAAGGGGGCTGTGCAATCGTAACTTTACTAAATATCAGTGGTAGCTGTTAGGTATCACAGCACCTAAATAAATCTCCTCCAGGCAGTATTCAGGATACAAACCATTACACATACTGAATGTGTTCGGTGTTATATTCCCTCACAATTTACTAAATGTCAGCTTTAACCTGTGTATACAAGTTAATTTCAGAGAAGATTCTGATCCAAACGTGCACTACCACCACATATGGTACATGTAGTTTGGATTTAAGTAATGCTCTGTTCATTATGCTGACTGTTAGACCAAATTTTTTAGGGTCACCAAGGACGTGACACAGTATGTGCAGCTGAACGCCCAACAATATACCAGTTTGGTAAATGTTAGAAGGATATCCCACGCTATGGATCTACAGTTGTGCTCATAAGTTTACACACCCTGACAGAATTTATGTTTTCTTGGCCATTATTTAGAGAATATGAATAACACAAAAACGTTTTTTTTTCATTTAGAGCTGATTCACACTGGGGCGACTTGTCAGGCGACCTGGTCGCCTGACAAGTCGCCGTGGGTCGCCTGCCATAGATTAGCACAGGACCCGTTCTAATAGGAGCGACACAAGTCGCTCCGACTTAGAAAAAGGGTCCTGTACTACTTTGGGGCGACCTGGAGCGACCTGCATTGACTTCAATGATATGAAGTCCGTGCATGCCGCTCCCAGGTCGCGGTGCAAGCTGCGCACCGTGACTTCACAGGTCGCCCCGGCAAGTCGGGTCACGCCTATGTGAACCGGCTCTTATGGTTAGTGTTTGGCTGAAGCCATTTATTATCAATCAACTGTGTTTACCATTTTTAAATCATAATGACAACAGAAACTACCCAAATGACCCTGATCAAAAGTTTACATACCCTGGCGATTTTGGCCTAATAACATGCACACAAGTTGACATAAAGGGGTTTGAATGGCTGTTAAAAGGTAACCATCCTCACCTGTGATCTATTTGCTTGTAATTAGTGTGTGTGTATAAGGGCTCTTTCATACACTCCGCTCCGTCGGCGGACTCCGTTTATCTCAGTGGGGGATCGATCCGCCGATCCCCCGCTGAGCAGGAGAATGACAGCTGTTCTCCGCACTGTGTTCGGAGACACAGCTGTCAGAGCCCCATACATCTCTATGGGGGAATCGGATGGGAACGGACCGTCTGTCCTTTCTCATCCGATCCGCTGGACAGATGAAAAATAGGGTTTCCATCTGTCCAGATTTGACGGATCGGATGTCAGCGGACATGTCTCTGCTGACATCCAATGCCCCATAGGGATACATGGGGGGACCGTTCAGATCCGCCAAAAAATATGACAGGCGGATCTGAACAGCCCGCCTGTGTGAAAGGGGCCTAAAAGGTCAATGAGTTTCTGGACTCCTGACAGACCCTTGAATCTTTCATCCAGTGCTGCACTGACATTTCTGGATTCTGAGTCATGGGGAAAGCAAAAGAATTGTCAAAGGATCTGCAGGGAAAAGGTTGTTGAACTGTATAAAACAGGAAAGGAATATAAAAAGATACCCAAGGAATTGAGAATGCCAATAAGCAGTATTCAAACTCTAATCAAGAAGTGGAAAATGAGGGGATCTGTTGAAACCACACCACGGTCAGGTAGACCAACCAAGATGTCAGCCACAATTGCCAGGAAAATTGTTTTGGATGCAAAGAAAAACCCACAAATAACTTCAGGTGAAATACACCTGAAAACATGTGGTGTCAAGATGCACAATAAGGAGGCACTCGAAGAAAGATGGGCTGCATGGTTTAGTCGTCAGAAGAAAGCCATTACCACGCAAATGCCACAAAGTATCCCGCTTACAATACGCCAAACAGCACAGAGACAAACCTCAAACCTTCTGGCACAAAGTCATTTGGAGTGATGAGACCAAAATTTAGCTTTTTGGCCACAACCGAAAACACTACATTTGGAGAGGAGTCAACAAGGATGAAAGGTACACAATTCCAACTGTGAAACACGGAGGCGGATCACTGATGTTTTGGGGATGTGTGAGCTACAAAGGCACAGGAAATTTGGTCAGAATTGATGGCAAGATGAATGCAGTATGTTATCAAAAAATACTTGAGGAAAATTTGCATTGCCCAAAAGCTGATCGTGGGACATATAATCATGATGAGCAGGTGGAAGGTACTCTGATAGGCAGGTGACAGGCACTCGGGTACTCTGATGGGTAGGTGACAGGTACTCACCAGCCCATCACAATTTAAAACAAAACTCTGATGGGCAGGTACCTGTCACCTGCCCATCAGAGTTTTGTGTGTGATTTATGTCCCTAGAACGCATGATGGTGCTCCTCGGATGTTGGGCACCTCTATGTGGCTAGGCTTTGAAAAAGTCTCACACATGTGGTATTGCCATACTCAGGAGTGGCAGAATGTATTTTGGGGTGTCATTTTGCTGTGTACATGCTGTGTGTTAGGAATATCCTATAAATTGACAACTTTGTGTACAAAAAAAAAATAGGTTTTCATTTTTTCCCCACATTTTCCAAAAACTTGTGGGAAAAAAATGACATGTTCAAAAGACTCATAATGCCTCATAGTTTCCATTGTCTTGGTGCTCTAGGGCCTCCAAAAGTGTGATAGGTTGTCAGAAAATGATGTGCTCCTAGAACGCCTGAAGGAGCTACTTGGATGTTGAGTCTCTTTATGTGGCCAGGCTGTGTAAAAGTCTCACACATGTGGTATCGCCATACTCAGGAGGAGTAGCAGAATGTATTTTGGGGTGTCATTTTTGCTATGTACATGCTATGTGTTAGAAATTGCTTATAAATTAAAAACTTGGTGGGAAAAAAAAAAAAAAAAAAAAGAATTGAGGGAAAAAAATTACAACTTCAAAAAACTCACCATGCCTCTTACTAAATACCTTGGACTGACTACTTTCCAAAAAGAGGTCATTTGGGGGGTATTTGTACTGTCCTGACATTTCAGGGCCTCAACAAAGGAGATAGGCAGTCAGTACATCCGGTGTGATCAATTTTCAGTAATTGGGAACATAGCTTCTAGACTCAATAACTTTCACATAGACTAAATAATGAACACTAATTTGGGTTATTTTTACCAGAGATTTGTAGCAGTATACATTTTGGCCCAAATGTATGAAGAAAAATTAATTTCTTGCAAAATATTATATCCATAGGCAATGCTTTAAAATTTTTTTACAGGTTACCTGTTTAGAGTTACAGGGGAGGTCTTGGACTAGAATTTTTGCTCTCGCTCTACCATTTGTGGCAATACCTCACATGTGTGGATTGAACGCCGTTTACATAAGTGGGCGTAACGTATATATGCGTTCACTTCTGCATGTGAGCACGCGGGGGTGGGGGCACTTTACATTTTTTGTTGTTTATTTTTTTTTCTTTTTAAACTTTCCCTTTATTTTCTTTTTTTTTGATCAGTTTTATTTATTTTACAAGGAATGTAAACATCCCTTGTAACAGGAATAGTGCATGACAGGTCCTCTTTATGGAGAGATCTGGGGTCAATAAGACCTCAGATCTCTCTTAGAGGCTGGAAATCCGGAGATAAAAAAGAAAAAAAAAAAACGATCTTGGCTATCCAGTCGAGATCACGGCAGTATATACAACTGCCAGACCGGGTGTGAGGTCATACCGTCGCACCTTGTGCCTCCGAGAGTCATAGAGACTGCCGGGGACCATCTGGTCCTCGGTATTCTCTGTCTACAATGTACTTCCGCCGGTGGCAGATTCCTTCTCCCGCTCGTCCCCTCCCGGCGCCTGTAAGAATAATCAAGCAGCTGCACAGCCACTATGATTATTATGGTGAAGGGAATCACTGGCTAAAAAAAAATGATGATATCTAAATGATGCCTATAGCTGCAGGCATCATTCAGATTTCTCCACTGAAAGCCCAGGATGTCCTATGACGTCCAGTGGTATGGAAGTGGTTAAAGTGGCTCTAAAATCAGAAGTTTTTTTTTATCTTAATGACCTCTATGCATTAAGATAAAAAACCTTCTGTGTGTAGCAGACCCCCTCATACTTACCTGAGCCCCATCACGGTCCAGCGATGTTACACGAGGGACTGGGCTGTCACTCCTCATTGGCTGAGACAGCAGTGGGGCGCCATTGGCTTCCAGTGCTGTCAATCACAGTCAGTCAGACAATGAGAAAAGAGAAGGGGCGGGGCGGGCCGAGTCACAGCTCCATGTCTGAATGGACACACAGAGCAGCGGTTCAGCTTGGGTGCCCGCATAGCAAGCTGCTTGCTGTGGGGGCACTCTGCAGGAGGGAAGGGTAAGTAGAACATGTTTGTTATTGTTAAGCAAAAAATAAAAATAAAAAACAAGACTTATCTCACTTTAGTCATTGTTCCTACCAAGATTCATTATCTGTTAGGGCCAAGTCAAACAAGCAATCCTATTATTAGCGACAACTCTCTAGCAACAGGATTGCTGATTGACAACCTATATTTTCCTATGTCACTTCCTTGCTAGTTGGACTAGTTGGGTTAAGCAGTATTTCAGATCTTGAAGGGGATTAATTTTGCTGCTAGGGATGTAGTTAATCCAGCCACAGAGGGAGCAATTCCATAGAAAAAGGTAAGTAATCTGTTAGTGATTCTGTCACTCACAATTTATTGCCAGTGAAAATAAATTGTGTTGTGCATCCTCTCTCCCTGCTTCTGCTTCACTACCCAGTAGTGCCTCTGGGCCACATCGCACCTTCCACCTTGTGCGCATGATTGCCTTGATGCATCCCTGGTAATAACTGTCCTCCTTTACTGCCTTAAATTGTAGCATAAGTAGCTGTTGAAAACTGTATGTGTAGACTGCCTTAGTTTTCCTAGTTATAGTCAGCGAATCCTCATGTGGTGTATATTGCAATAAAATCTTTATATGGCTTGTTTTATAAGTGCTTAAGTCAGCATGCATATAGGTGTGTGTATATATATATATATATATATATATATATATACACACATATACACACACAGTGCTCAGCATAAAGTAGTTCACCCCAACAGATTTGTCAGAAACCCTTTACTTTCCTTTCAGAATCAACATTTTCTATAGGACACTATACTACAAAATACTCCCGCAAATGTGGGCCATTGATTGCAACCAAGGTTTGTTAACTTGCACACACAAAAGTATTTTTCCTAACAAATTTATTCAAGACCATGTTGCAAAAATGAATACACCCCAATTAAAGTCTTAGGCCCCTTTCACACTATCCGTCCGTCGGACGGATTCCGTTTTTCTCAGCGGGGAATCGGGCCGCCGATCCCCCGCTGAGCAGCAGGAGGACAGCTGTGTCTCCGCTCTGTGTGCCATGCATCTCTATGGGGGAAATCGGATGGGAACGGACCTTTGGTCCGTTCTCATCCGATCCGATGGATGGATGGAAAATAGGGTTTCCATCCGTCCAGATTTGACGGATTGGATCGGATTTCAGCGGACATGTCTCCGCTGACTTCCGATCCCCCATAGAGATGCATGGGGGGACCGTTCAGATCCACCAAAAAAACAGACAGGCGGATCTGAACGGTCCACCTGTGTGAAAGGGGCCTTAAGAGCAAAGGTAAATTTTAGACTACAAAATCCCAATAAACAAGAATCCAACAACAGGTGAATCTAATTATTCATCAACCACTTGAAAACCAGGCCTTTTTCTGACATTTGTGGCTAAAGCCCCGTACACACGTACCGATCGTCGGCCGAAAGATCGGCCGTCTTTTGTCCGAGGGCTGTCGTGTCTGTTGAAAAGTGCAAAAGACTGCACACGAATTTTGTCGGCCAACAACAGCCGACTGCAGAAGTGATGTCATGTGATGGTTAGCTTTCCTTGTCTTTTTTCTTTTCTGAGCATGCCCAGTCTTGCAAATCTGCTGTCTGTCGGCCGAATTCTGTACTGACTGGCGAACAATCGGCCGTTCTGGTGTCGGTATACAAAAATTTTAATGCTTGCACGACAGATTCTGTTCGGCCGAAAGTGCCCTGTCGGCTGTCGGAAGCATCATACTAACAAGCCGAAAATCGACCGATCGTTCGGCGGCCAAACAGTTTCGGCCGACAATCGGTACGTGTGTACGGGCCTTTACAAGGTAAAATCAGTATTTTTTGCTAGAAAATTACTTGGAACCCCCAAAGATTTTATATATATATATATATATATATAATTTTTTTTAGTAAACACCCTAAATAATAAAATGGCAGTTGTTGCAATATTATATGTCACACTGTATTTGCGCAGCAGTCTCTCAAACACAACTTTTTTGGAAAAAATACATTTTATTGAAATTAAAAAAAAAAAAAAAAACAGTGTAGTTAGCCCAATTTTTTTGGGTAATGTGAAAGATGATGTTATGCCGAGTAAACAGATACCCAACATGTAAAATTGCGCACACTCATGGAATGACGACAAACTACGGTACTTACAGTGGGTACGGAAAGTATTCAGACCCCCTTAAATTTTTCACTCTTTGTTATATTGCAGCCATTTGCTAAAATCATTTAGGTTCATTCTTCTTCCTCATGAATGTACACATAGCACCCCATACTGACAGAAAAACACAGAATTGTTGACATTGTTGCAGATTTATTAAAAAAGAAAAACTGAAATATCACATGGTCCTAAGTATTCAGACCCTTTGCTCACTATTTAGTAGAAGCCCCCTTTTGATCTAATACAGCCAGGAGTCTTTTTGGGAAAGATGCAACAAGTCTTTCATACCTGGATTTGGGGATCCTCTGCCATTCCTCCTTGCAGATCCTCTCCAGTTCTGTCAGGTTGGATGGTAAACGTTGGTGGACAGCCATTTTTAGGTCTCTCCAGAGATGATCAATTGGGTTTAAGTCAGGGCTCTGGCAGGGCCATTCAAGAACAGTCACGGAGTTGTTGTGAAGCCACTCCTTCGTTATTTTAGCTGTGTGCTTAGGGTCATTGTCTTGTTGGAAGGTACACCTTTGGCCCAGTCTGAGGTCCAGAGCACTCTGGAGAAGGTTTTTGTCCAGGATATCCCTGTACTTGGCCGCATTCATCTTTCCCTTGATTGCAACCAGTCGTCCTGTCCCTGCAGCTGAAAAACACCCCCACAGCATGATGCTGCCACCACCATGCTTCACTGTTGGGACTGTATTGGACAGGTGATGAGCAGTGCCTGGTTTTCTCAAAACATAAAGCTTAGATTTAAGACCAAAAAGTTCTATTTTGGTCTCATCAGACCAGAGAATCTTATTTCTCACCATCTTGGAGTCCTTCAGGTGTTTTTTAGCAAACTCCATGCGGGCTTTCATGTGTCTTACACTGAGGAGAGGCTTCCGTCGGGCCACTCTGCCATAAAGCCCCGACTGGTGGAGGGCTACAGTGATGGTTGACTTTCTACAACTTTCTCCCATCTCCTGACTGCATCTCTGGAGCTCAGCCACAGTGATCTTTGGGTTCTTCTTTACCTCTCTCGCCAAGGCTCTTCTCCCCCGATAGCTCAGTTTGGCCGGACGGCCAGCTCTAGGAAGGGTTCTGGTCATCCCAAACGTCTTCCATTTGAGGATTATGGAGGCCACTGTGCTCTTAGGAACCTTAAGTGCAGCAGAAATCTTTTTGTAACCTTGGCCAGATCTGTGCCTTGCCACAATTCTGTCTCTGAGCTCTTCAGGCAGTCCCTTTGACCTCATGATTCTCATTTGCTCTGACATGCATTGTGATCTGGAAGGTCTTATATAGACAGGTGTGTGGCTTTCCTAATCAAGTCCAATCAGTATAATCAAACACAGCTGGACTCAAATGAAGGTGTAGAACCATCTCAAGGATGATCAGAAGAAATGGAAAGCACCTGAGTTAAATATATGAGTGTCACAGCAAAGGGTCTTAATACTTAGGACCATGTGATATTTCAGTTTTTCTTTTTTAATAAATCTGCAACAATGTCAACAATTCTGTGTTTTTCTGTCAGTATGGGGTGCTATGTGTACATTCATGAGGAAGAAGAATGAACCTAAATGATTTTAGCAAATGGCTGCAATATAACAAAGAGTGAAAAATTTAAGGGGGTCTGAATACTTTCCGTACCCACTGTAAAAATCTAGATAGGCGACACTTTAAAAATTTTTATCAGTTCCTTTTCAGAGTTACAGAGGAGGTCCTGCGCTCGAATTATTGCTCTTTCTCTAACAATCGCAGGGATATCTCACATGTGTCGTTTGAACATGGTTTACATTTGCAGTGCGACTTGCGTATGCGTTCGCTTCTGCCCGCAAAGACGGAGGAATGGGGCGCTTTATTTTTATTTTTTTTACCATCCATTTAACCACTTACCGCAAAGTGAAGTACCCATTCCTCGGCTGACTTTGCGGGGTTATACCGGGATGATGCCTCTAGCTAGCTAGAGGCATCACCCTGGTACCGTTGTTTAGAGCCAGCGGTCGGCTTTCTGGCGGTAACGACTAATGCGGCTCGGGAGCCGCTCGATCGTTACCCCGGCGAACGGGATGGGACGTCCCCCCTCCCGCGGCTTTGTCCGGGTCTCCCGTCCCACCGGGAGACCGGAGCACCCAGCCGGCACGTCCGCCATCTGGACGGAGTCCCGATCTAAGCTGGATGCGGCTTTGATCGGGTCTCCGTTGACGTAACCCGGAGGCGGCGTCCATGACGTCACGTCCGGGTTACTCTGCTGCTAAAGGCGGCAGATTCAAAAAACGAGTGTATTCAAAAATGCAGTTTTCGGCGTTTTGAATACATGGAAGTGTAGTGGAGGGGTCTTTTAGACCCCGATCCCTCCATAAAGAGTACCTGTCACTGCATATTGCTGTCACAAGGGATGTTTACATTGCTTGTGACAGCAATAAAAGTGATCAGATTTTTTTTTTTTTTTTAAAAACCTGCGATAAAGTTAAAAAAGAAAATAAAATAAATAGGAAAAAAATAAAAAATTTTAGCCGCCCCCATCGCTGTTAGCTCGCGCACGAAAGAAACATATATGGAAGTTGCGCCGCAAATGAAATCGCTGTTCAAACCACATATGTGAGGTATCGCCGCGATCGCCAGAGCGTGAGCAATAATTAAAAAAAAAAGAGCTACACTCCAACTCTAAACTGGTAACCGTTAAAATTTTTTAAAGCGTCGCCTATTGAGATTTCTATTGACCGTAGTTTGTCGCCATTCCACGGGTGTGCGCAATTTTAAACCGTAACATGCTGGGTATCTATTTACTCGGCGTGACATCATCTTTTACAATATACAAAAAAAAAATGATCTAACTTTACCGTTTAGTTTTTTTTAAATGCAGTGAAATGTGATTTTTCGTAATTTTTCACAAAAAAATGGCGTTTTAAAGACTGCTGCGCAAATACCGTGTGACAAAAAATATTGCAATGACCGCCATTTTATTCTCCAGAGTCTTTGCTAAAAAATATATATAATGTTTGGGGGTTCCAAGTAGTTTTATAGGAAAAAATACTGATTTTAACTTGTAACAAAAAGTGTCAGAAATAGGCCTGGGCCTTAAGTGGTTAAAATGTTTTTTTTTTTTTTTTATAATCACTTTTATGGGTGCTCTTTGTGAATGGATCTGGGGTCTATAAGACCCCAAACCTCTCCCCCGCACTTGAAAGTATTTAAAATGGCAAGATCGGCATTTTTGAATACTTTACATTTTTGAAAACTGCCGCTGTTGGCTCCCGAGTAAACCGGAAGTGATGTCATGAAGTCGCTTTCGGGTTACTACATCCGAGACCCGATCAAGCGGATTCCGTCGTTCGATCAAATTACTGCTACTCATCAGATCGTGTAACGGAAGTGACGTTCGGACCAAAAAATACTTATTGCGCATGCGATATGCGTTCCAGGGCGCTATGCGTTCCAAACACTTCACGATCTGATGGGTAGCTGTAATCTAATAGAACACCCATGCGGACATCTTACTACACCCAGCTACGTCCTAAATTTCAGAGTAATTTTAGCAATGAAGGGAGTGTATATAAATCTAGTATATGGTCATCTGTGATGCTGTTTTAGATGTTTAATTTTGAAAGGGTAAAGGTTTAGCACGGAGCAGTGCGGGGTGTACCAACATGGGCTCCGCCACCTTCCTACTGCTGGCGTCCAACTTCTTTCAAAATGTAGCTGGGTGTAGTAAGATGTCCGCATGGGTGTTCTATCAGATTATCGCTACCTGTCACATCATGAGGTTTTTGGAATGCATAGTGCTGTGGAAAGCATGTTGGAACGCAAGTATTTTTTGGTCGGAACATAATTTCCATTACATGATCTGAGGGGTATCGGTAATCTAATAGAACACCAGCTTTGTTTGGGTCTCCATCACGCTGGCGGACGTGCCAGCTGGTCACTCGGGTCTCCCAGTGGGACAGGAGAGCCCGGGCGAGCAGCGGAAGGTGACTGGAGGGGCTGCTTAGTCACATCGGTTGTTATTACAAGCCAACCGTCGGCTCTAGAAAATGGTACCAAGGTGATGCCTGCATCTGCAGGCATCACTCTAGTCTAGTACAACCACTTGAAGCCAAATGAAGTACAGGTACGTGATTTGGCAGCAAGTGGTTAAACGGGTGTCCAGCAGACCGTTCATTATAAAAGGGCACTACTTAACAAAGAAAACCCTTCCCATTCCATGCTGTCAGCAATGGCACCACGTGGAAGAGCAATGTCACAAGGCCTGAGAAAGAAAAACAATTTTTTACACAAGAAAGTTAAAGTCTACAAGAAGATCAGCAAAGCTTTACTTATCAGTCAGAATACTGTAGCAAAAGTGATACAAAAATTTAACAAAGATGAAACTGCAACCATCTCACAGAGATGTCCAGGCTGTCCATGGAAGTTAACACCTTGACAGGAACATCTTTTCATGAGAAGGGTTTAAGAAAATAGAAAGCCAAACTGCGGTGATTGTTTCCTGTGACACAACATGGCGTACACTGCAGAGGAATGGCATGCATGGGTGTTGTACACGAAGGAAGCCCCTCTTAACGAGTTAAAGACCAGCCACCGCAGATATACCTGTACGGCAGCTCGCAGGAACAGGTCTTGGGGGCGCACTGCCGCCGGCACTTTGGCGCGCCTGCTCTCTGGCCCTGCAGCTAACCAACGGGTCCGGCTGCTGTGATGGCCGCTGGGAATGACAGAAGGCGATGTGCCATTGTAAACACGGCACACCGCTCATCGGTCACTGATTGAAACAGGGCTCCGGTGTTCCTGTTATTTCAGAATACAGGAGCCCTGTTTCCATCCACCAAGTCTGGCCCCCACACAGTTAGAATCACCCACTAGGGACAAGGTCGCAGTCCCACTAAAAATCGCAAATCGCCACCATTACTAGTAAAATAAATAAAAATTACAAATCTTTCCCCTAGTTTGTAGACGCGATAACTTTTGCGCAAACCAATCAAAATACACTTATTGTGGCAAAATAGAAATTGGCCAAAATTTTTTTTAAAAAATAGATTTTTAATTTTTTTTTTATTGGGAATGTGATATAGCAGAAAGTGAAAAATACTGCTTTTTTTTTTTTCAAAATTTTCGCCCGTTTTTTTGTTTATAGCGCAAAATCATAAAACCACAGGAGGTGATCAAAATACCACCAAAAGAAAGCCCGGTTTGTGAGAAAAAAAAAAAAAAAAAAGGACGTCAATTTTATTTGGGTACAGCGTCGCACGACCGCACAGTTGTCAGTAACGCAGTGCCTAATTGCAAAAAATGGCCTGGTCATTAAGGGGGCAAATCCTTCCGGTCCAGAAGTGGTTAAAGTCCATGCACAAAAAAGCCTGCCTAGAATTTGCCAGGGCCCATGCTGAAAAAGAAGACAACTACTGGGACACTGGAGTGATGAGACCAAGATAAATGTTTTTGGAATTGATGGCTTAAAAATTGTATGGCATCGCAAAGGTGAGGAGTACAAAGAAAAAAGCATGGTGCCTACAGTGAAACATGGTGGTGGTAGCGTCCTTCTGTGTAGCTGCATGAGTGCTGCTGGTGGCAGGGAGCTGCATTTCATTGATGGTATCATGAATTCACAGATGCGCTACTCTATATTGAAAAGGAAGAGGCTACATCACTCCATGCCCTTGGCTCGTCGTGCACTTTTCCAACATGACAATGATCCAAAATACAAATCTAAGGCCACTGCTGCATTTCTGAAGAACAGGGTGAAAATGATTTAGTGGCCAAGTAGGTCTCCTGATCTGAACCCAAGCCAACACCTTTGGGGAATTCTGATGAGACAAGTTGAGCACCCAGCATCCAGGCTCCAAAAGAGGTCGTTCTTGAAGAATGGAAAAAGAGATATCACACTGTCACCAACTTGTTCATTCCATGCCTAGAAGACTTGGTGCTGCCCTTACAAACCATGGAAGTCATACAAAATACTAGATGTAGTAGTAGTATTTGTTGTGGGGTGTATTTATTTTTGCATTAACTAATTTGAGTAAAACAAGATTTTGTAATTCAAGTTATATTATTAACCTTACCTTTATGTGATGAGCTAAATAAAGGTTTAAAAAAAAAAAAAAAATGTTTAAATTGTTCTTGTGTTGAGATATTGATTAAAATCTTACTTTTAAAAGCCAATTAAAAAAATCTTACTTTTCAAAATGTGTGTCATTCATTTATGCTGAACACTATATATACACATATACATATATATCTATACACATATACGCATACATACATATATACAGCTGCAAGAAAAAGTATGTGAACCTTTTGGAATGATATATATTTCTGCACAAAGGAGTGGACCAACATTTCACAGGCCACAATCAACAACTTGATCAACTCTATGTGAAGGAGATGTGTTGTACTGCGTGAGGCAAAGGGTGGTCACACCAGATACTTACTGGCTTTCGGACCCCCCCCCCCCCCCCCAGTACAGTAAAACTGCACATTTTAGAGTGGCCTTTTTATTGTGGCCAGCCTAAGGGCACACCTGTGCAATAATCATGCTGTCTAATCAGCATCTTGATATGCCACACTTGTGAGGTGGATGGATTATCTCGGTAAAGGAGAAGTGCTCACTTAGGGCTCTTTCACACGGTCCACCTCTGCAGGCGGATCCGTGTTGCTCAGCGGGGATCGATCCGCGATCCCCGCTGAGCCGGGCAGATGACAGCTCTGTCTCCGCTTGCAGAGCGGAGAGGGAGGTGTCTCAGCACCCGCTGCCCTCTATGGGGGATCGGAGGAGAGCGGACCGCTTGTCCGCTCTCATCAGATCCGCTCCGCTCCGATTACTGAACGGATGGAAAAATAGGGTTTCCATCCGTCCAGATTTCAGCACAGGATCGGATGCGGATGGCAGCGGGTGTCAGCGGAGGTGTCTCCGCTGACACCCGCTGCCCCATAGAGCTGCATGGAGGATCCGATCAGATCCGCCTAAAAAACTGACAGGCGGATCTGATCAGACCGCCCGTGTGAAAGAGCCCTAACACAGATCTAGATAGATTTGTGAACAATATTTGAGAGAAATAGGCTCTTTGTGTACATAGAAAAAGTCTTAGATCTTTGAGTTCAGCTCATGAAAAATGGGGCAAAAACAAAAGTGTTGCGTTTATAATTTTGTTCAGTGTATATTATCTTATATTGAGAGGGAGTAAGGGGGTTATGCAATAATTTTTATCTGGCCCTCTTTTTGAACACCCTACAGTATTCACTTTGGAGATCATTCCTGTTAGATGGTAGCTCCTACATCTGCCCCAGGGGAGAGTTGGCCTCTGGGACTTGAGTAAGCCCCTTCGACTATACTACTTTATTGTTTTTTGTAAATTTTACATTTTTTTAAATGTGTACTGTTTTTATATACACCGTTATACTCTAGGCTACTGTTTTCTTCAAATGTACTTCATGTCCACATTAGCCTCCTAAAGAAGCGGTTATCACTGTAAATCATAGTATAGTTGCAATTTGAGGCTATATCCCCCGCATAGCCACCATGATGGTTAGGGAATGATTATAACATTTAAATTAGCTTGAGAACTACTTCATTGTTAGTGGTGCATGTAATGATATCCTGCACTGGATATCATAAAAGCTGTCGCAAGCAACCATTTTGTCACGGTAATCATTTTGTTCAGAGCTCTGCCATGACAGCTTACAAAAGATCCTCACTCACACAGCCCCCCTCCCCTACCTCAATTAATTCCTGGAATGCAGGGAGTTTTTGACTTTAAACAAGCCGTTATCTGAACAGATGTCTGGACGGATATCTGTTCTGATACTCAGGCCAGGTCGTAAAGCCATAACCGAGCAAAGGAGGATAATGGCTAATGGGTCGTAAAACAGAGCCATTCAAGAGCTCTGTTAATTGAACACATTTACACACAAATTCATAACTTTAAACACAAACAAGATATGTCTCTAGAAAGTGTATAGTTAAATGCAAAATAAAATACTGATCGAATTGAGACCATGCATGGTCACCCGATCACATATAGAATAGAAGATAGCAATAAGATATTCCCTGTGTGATAATATATTCATGTTTAGTATCTTTTGAAGTCAAATCACATGCTGAATGATAAACTAGCAGTTTAAAGAATGTAAACATTACATATTTTGAGATATGAATTATGTTATAAATCTGTCTATACGGGAGGTTCCTTGGTATTGTCGTAAACTTTAGGGCCGCCCATGGCCACTGTGTTTATTGGTCAGGGACCTCTGTTAACACCCCCTGCGGTCTCAGAGAAAAAGAGAGAGGCAGATGGGGTTAGAGAGTTCTCATGGTAACATCAAGAAAGGAACATCTATCAAGTGGGAGAACCGATCACACTGGCTCAGCTTCTGAAACTCTGATAATATTCAGGACATTGAATGCAAGTATTCTTACTTCTTAATCCTATATCTTATTTCTCTAAATTGCTATTTCTTTGAAACAGCTTTTTCTGTAAATATTTTATTTGCACCAATTTTAACCTTTTTATTATTAAACTTTATTTTGAAAAGTGTTATACTTGTCCCTAAGCTCTTAATGCAAACTAACAACAAACCTGACTCTTGAAGAGTGCTACTGTATAGAATAAATCCTCTGAACATTCCGGTCTGTGGTGACAGCACGTGTTACAGATGATTATTCTAAAGTCATAATTGGCATTTCTAAAATTACGAGCGTCTGCTGGGCTCATCCTAACGTAGCGGTGGTGGCAGTGAAAGGGTTAATTGCTTAATTAGCCCGGTGACAATCGCTCTCAGCCTGCTGGCATCTAGATTGTGCTCCGGCAAGCTGGGAAATCTATGTGCCGGGTGCAGCTGAGAGTGGCATTGTTACGCAAGTGACGGCAGGGTGTGAGATTGCCTGGTCCTTGGTCACGAGTTAGTGAGAAGGGCAGGGATCGGATACCCACCACCGTCACAGTGCATTATACAGTATTTTAAGTCTATGTGTTTGTTAAATGGTTTTTAAATTAATATTGTAATAAACATTTACAAATATGGGTGTGACCTGTTCATGGGGTACCAAGAAAACTGTATTTTTCTCTTACCGTAAAATCCTTTTTGCTGATGTTCATTGATAGAAACAGCTTCATATTTCCATTGACCGTTGAGTTATGCTGCTCTGCATAGTAGGACACTAGGCAGAAAAGAGTTAACAAAGCTTGACTACACCCCTAGGGTAGCCCCAGGTGCTATACTCCCACTTCCTGCTATAGGATCTCAGTTTAGTAACAAGCAGTGTCAGAATACTTAACCCAACTTCGCAGAGGGGTGGGTGCTATGTCCGTCGAACATCAGAGAAAAGGATTTTACAGTAAGAAAAAAAAATCCAATTTTCTCTTTCGTTCATTGAAGGACACAGCTTCATATCTTCATTGACAGTTTGGACGTCCCAAAGCAGTGTCCTCATGAGGGGTGGGAAACACAGCAAAAAAAACTAAATCTCAAAAAGGGCTAAACATAGCCAACCAGGTAACCAAAGAGCCCAACCAGGAACAACTGGGACTCCCTCAAGAGGCCGCAGCCCCTGCAACAGCGGCCTACAAAACATTGCGACCAGAAGCAGCGTCCGCAGATGCCAGGACATTCACCTTGTAAAACTTGGTGAATGTATGTACAGACGATTAGGTGGCCACCTTGCAAACCTGGACCACTGATGCCTAATGACAGAAGGCACTAAGCGCCCTTGTAAAATGCGCCTCTACAGGGAAAGGAGGAACCTCACCCTTAATGGTATAGGCCTGCACCACCATCTGCCTGATCCATCTGGAAATGGTTGCAGCAGATGCGGCCTGCCTCTTACGAGAACCATCCATAAGGACAAATAAGGAATCTGATTTGCGAATCGACTAAGTCGCCGCCAGGAACACCCTGATGGCTCGAACCACATCCAGGGAGTGTAAGGCAATCTCTTTTGGATGTTTAGGCTTAGGACACAGCGAAGGCAACACAATGTCCTCATTGAAATGGAAGCCCGAGACGACCTTAGGAAGGAACAACTGACAGGGACAGAGAACCACTTTGTCACTATGAACCACCAGGTAAGGCGACCGACAGAACAAAGCAGCCAGTTCTGAAACCCTGCGTGCAGAAGTAATAGCCACCAAAAAGGCCACCTTCTGTGATAGAGTCAGTAGAGGAATCGTACAAATATTTTCAAATGGAGGTTTTGAAGAACCGACAGCACCAGATTAAGATCCCATGGGAGGTACTGGGGACCTTACTGGAGGAGCCAAATAACAAATCCCCTGCACGAAGGTGTGCACCAAGGAGTTTGTGGCTAACGTGCGCTGGAAAAAATTGCCAAAGCTAAAGTCTGGCCCTTGATGGTGCCCAGGGCCAAATGCTTATCTACACCACTTTGTAGAAACTCCAGCAGATGCGATACCGAAAAGGAACGAGGGGAAACCTGAGAAGTAGATTTTCTAGCTCTTAACAGAGTAGTAATCATCTAATCCGACAACCCTCTAGCCTTTAGTACCTGGCTTTCATTAGCCAGGCCATTAAAGCCAGCGACTGTAAAGCAGGATGGAAGATCGGTCCTTGAGACAAAAGATCTTCTCTGAGAGGGGGCCGCCAAGGAGCAACTGCGACCAGTCTTACGTTCCAGGATCATCGAGGCCAGTCTGGGGCCACCAGAATGACTGGAATCCCTTCTGCCACAATTCTGCGCAGAAGTCTCAGCAGAAGTTGTAATGGAGTAAAGGCATATATTAGAGGATACTGGCCCCAAGGGGCCTCAAGAGCATCTGCGGCGTCCGCCAAAGTATCTCGAGACCTTGCCACAAACCTCTGAACCTTCCAGTTTAGGTGAGAAGCAAGCAGGTCCATATCGGGAGTCCGCCTCCGGAGACACAGTTGTTGAAACGCCTCCGGGTGAAGAGACCATTCCCCGGACCCGGGGCATGCCCTGCCGACTGAGGCAGTCTGCCTGCCAACTTTTCACCCCTGGAATGTGCACAGCAGAGAGGGCCTGAACATGTTGTTCTGCCCACCTTAGAATGACGGCTACTTCTTTGGCCGCTAGGGCACTCTTTGTGCCCCCTTGATGATTGACATATGCTACAGCCGTGGTGTTGTCCAACTAAATCCTTACCAGACACCCTTGTAGACGATCAATTGGAATCCACTGGGACAGGCAAAGCCTGATCGCCGGAATTTCCAGGATGTTGATGGGCAGACTGAACTCCTCCCGAGTCCAAACACCCTGGGCCGATTTTGTGCCCAAGGTGCCTCCCCACCCGGTCAAGCTGGCGTCCATGGAGATCACCGTACTGTACAGGAGAAGAAAATATTTCAGCTGTTGAAGCGCCAGGGAGCGGAGCCACCACAGCAAGGCTCTCCTTGTACTCCGGTTCAATTGGATCAGATTGTCCAGGAACCATGGATTTTTGTCCCATTTAGCCAGAATCTCCCTTTGCAGAGGTCTGCTGTGAAACTGAGCAAACGGAACCGCCTTGAAGGTGGAGACCATCAACCCCAGCACTTGCATGCAAGTCCTGAGAGATGACCAGTGATTGGACAACAGGAGCTGAATCGCATGCTGCAATTTTTTCAGTTTCGCCTCTGGAAGAAACACTCAAGCCGAGACGGAATCCAAAGTCAGCCCCACGCAATCCAATTTGTTGGATGGAGTCAAGAGCTGATTTCTGAAAATTCAGCATCCAGCCAAACTCTTGTAAAGTTCGCACAGTGATGTCCAAATTGTCCTGTAAGACAGATCGAGTCTCTCTGCTTGCAGAAAGATCGTCCCAGGTACCCCAGTACCGCAATCCCCCTGTCTGAGCAAGGCCAACACTTTTATGAACACACGAGGAGCTGAAGCGAGACCGAAGGGTAACGCTACGAATTGATAGTGCTTTTCGTCCACGGTGAAGCGAAGAAAACACTGATGCCCGACATAGATTGGGATATGATGGTAAGCGCACTTGATATCGATAGAAGCCATCAAATTCCTTTGATTAAGGAAAGCCACTACGGTAGAAAGCCACTACGGTACAAATGGACTCCATTCTGAATTTCTGAACCCGCACAAAGCAGTACAGGGCCTTGAGGTCCAAGATTGGACTGACCTTGCCCTCCTTCCTGGGGACAGTGAATAGGTCTGAGTAAAACCCCTGAAAACGTTCCAACTGCGGAACTGATACAATGACCCTTTGTGAGAGTAAATCTCTCACCGCCCCGAGAAGGCCCTGCAGCCTATCCAGGGACAGTTGCAAGTTGGAAGGAAAGAACCTTGCCGGGGGGACCGAAACTCAATCTTGCAACCGGACTGGATCAATTTGTGGACCCATTTGTCTTGAATGAAAAAGGTCCAGGGGTCCTGAAAGATACCCCCACCCATGTACGGGTGAGGGCATCCCTTCAGTCAGAGGAGGACTTGTCTGCTGGGGCCAGCGGGACCCACTTTTAACTTACCAGCCCAGGGTCTCTTGGAACCTCCTGAGAAGGCACAGGAGGGTTTTGGACCCCTTATCCTGCGCCCGCGTGGGGCAAAAGGGCAACTTGTGGGGTGAGAAGACAGGACCACTTTTGCAGCAAGGCTCCATGCTTTTAGTGACCTGCGGAAGTAGAGTGTTCTTACCTCCCGTGAGACCTTTTATGATCTCTCATCGAAACTCCGAACAGACGATCCACCACGATGGGAAGATCCGTCAGCACCTTTTTGGAAACCTGGTCTGCAGACCAGCATTTTAGCCAAATCGCGCGGCAAAGGGTCATCGTAGTCACAGACGTCCTGCATGCTAACAGGCCGTGTCCAGGGAAGCATCAGAGATATATTGCAACACCTGCATCAGCTGGTCCGCCAATTCCACCAGCTCAGGGGGGTGTTGATCCCCTTCCAAATCCTTGCTCAGAATTTTTGTCCATTCCGTTAAGGTCTGACAGACCAAGGTAATGGCAAACACCGGCCTCAATACTGAAACTGTCACAGTGAAAATATGGCAGACCAGAGACTCAGCCTTCTTGTCTACAGGGTCTTTAAAAGACAGAGCGTCCTCCACTGGTAGCAGAGTGACCTTATTTAGCCTGGACAAGAAAATACACAAATGTAGAGTGCTAAAAAAACACTGGCATATGAAGGGTGAATGCAACTACCAGACAGGAGAGGGGGGAGGGGGAAGGGAGATGGGAAAATCTCAAAGAAAAGGGACTTCTATATAAAATAAATGCCAGTAGATAATGTATAAAAGTCCCAAATTTGGATGTCCAATGGCACTGAGCAGCTCTTCTCAGAAGTGAGGAAGACTCTGAAGCAGAAAAAACAAAAACAAAAGCGCTCTAAGTGCAGACAAATTTATTATAAAATAAGAACAATAGCTGTAGCAACTCACAAGATGCCACGGTATTCAGGCTTTTTTGCATCAAATATTATATGAAGCTCCTCTAGGTGGTGCCATCTATCCATACTACAGGCAGTATACGCTAAAACACCGTCCGTCACATGGGAGGAAGAGAGCCGGCTATCTCAAAGCAGCGTCCGGGGAGGCAACTGTGGTGCAGAGATGAAGGAGAGAAGAATGCGGTCATGTCACCAGGGAGCTGGAATGCTTGCTATGATCGGTATGCACGACGCGCGTTTCTGAGCATGCGCAGGGTCCCGATCGGACATGCACGCTCTTTCATCAGGTGCACCTAGTTACATAGTAGGTGAGGTTGAATAAAGACAGTAGTCCATCCAGTTCAACCCGTGTAGGTGTGTGTGGACGTATTCATTTCTCATACCCCTGAAGGTTTCGATCCTTGAGATGTACGTCCAAGAGTCTTTTAAAAATAGCCATACTCCCCGCAGTTACTACCATATGTGGCAGGGAATTCCACAGTCTAGTAGCGCTTACAGTAAAGAACCCCCTGCGTAGCCTGTGGTTAAATCTCTTCTCCTCTAAACACATTGTATGACCTTGTGTCCTCATGCATTCCTTGCGACCGAATCGTTTTTTTTGTATGCGCTGATCACCGTTGAGGTATTTGTAAATCGCTATCATGTCCCCTCTCACGCGTCTTTTCTCCAGGGAGAATAAATCTAGTGCTTCTATACGCTCTTCGTAATTAAGGTCTTCTAATCCCCTAATAAGTTTTGTTGCCCCCTTCTCTGTACTCTCTCAAGCTCCAATTACATCCCTTTTGAGGACTGGGGACCAGAACTGGACAGAATACTCCAGATGTGGACGGACCAGAGTTTTATAAAGTGGTAGGATTATAGTTTTATCTCTGGAATACATCCCCTTCCTTATGCATGCCAAAATTCTGCCAGCTTTGGCAGCTGCAGCTTGACATTGCATGCTATTGCCTAATCTATCTTCCACTAAGACTCCCAGATCTTTCTCCATTTTTGATACCCCCAGAGGTTCCCCCCCAGCTTGTATATTGCTTTTATGTTATTAGTCCCCAAGTGCAATACCTTGCACTTATCCACATTAAACCTCATTTGCCATGTAGTTGCCCACTCTGTTATTTTGTTCAGGTCATTCTGCAAGATTTCTGCCTAACGATGTGAAGTTATTGCCCTGCTCAAATTTGTGTCATCTGCAAAAACTGAGATCGAGCTACTGATCCCGTCCTCAATGCTACTTATGAATAAATTGAACAAAATTGGTCCCAGAACTGAGCCTTGGGGGACCCCACTTAACACCTCAGACCAGTCCGAGTATGCATTGTTTATTACCACCCTTTGGAAATGCCCCTTTAACCAGTTCCGCATCCAAGAGCAAACCTTGTGGTCGATGCCTGTCGCCCTTAATTTATAAATCAAGCGTTTGTGGGGAACTGTATCAAATGCTACGGTCTGCACGCGCTCGCTGGTCAGACTGGGGGGACTGTAGGGATCTAGGATATCCAGGGCATCACCCAGTCCGGCAGTTGATTGTAGTTTTCACTGGAAAAGACTTGATTGTAGAATGGAAAAAAAAAAAAAAAAAAAAAAACACAAATAAAAGGAAAAAAGTTCAGTTTAAAAAGGAAAAAATGCTAGGACCAAAGATCCCAGCAAGGAGCTAGGTCCTTACTCCTGACTAGGCAGAGAAAAAAAAAAAACTGAGATCCTATAGCAGGAAGTGGGAGTACACCCCCTGGGACTACCCTAGATATGAAGCTGTGTCTGTCAATGAACAAAAGAGAATATCCATTTTTTGATTGGTTGGCTTTCTCAAATGGTGTCCTTAAGCTTGGAAGAAATTTTAAGGAGCAAAGTCAAGAAATGACTCAAAAGGAGAAACCACATGGGCTTGCTGATGACCCTCGAGATCAATTGCCTCTATAAGTCCCAGAATTCTTCCTATGATTTAGACATTGTGGCAGAAAATTCATCCCTAGATTTAAAGCAGGAAAGCTGTACTGATGAAGAGCCATCTGAGTGCCCAGAGGAAGGCAGGGAGCCAAACTGGGGGCAATTATCCAAGCAGAGAGTGCAAAGCTCCCATGGAGATTTAGGCTGCTGATGAACCCAGAGTAGGGAATGCTGTGCCATGCAATAGAGCCGGTGCTGAAAGTCAATGTTGCACTGTGGGCCAAAAAGAGAAAGAAGTGATGTGTGCAGACCTGGTAAACTGACTAGCAGTGAGGCTGGCAGGCATAGCACAGCTATGCAGCCTTGCAGGTGCAGGGGAGCACCATAGAATGAAGCCACGTATTGATGCCTAAAAACGTTCACTCTAGAAAAAATTGCGCCAATTTAAATTATTTTTTCCAGAGCTCCTAAACCCAGGCTATGATTACTGTATGGGTTGTCACAGCCTGTGCTACACCATATCCTAGGCATAGAAGTGCTGATATTTTGGGGAGCTGCTGCTTTGGAGAGGGAGAAGAAGATAGGACACCTGTGCCAGGTACTGTAGGCTGTTGATGAACCAAGGATTTCCACCCTGCACTTACCATGGCAGAAGTCGACCATACTGCCAAGAAGGGGACCAGACCCAATACAGGCTTTGCTCTTTATTGTGGGCAGACCCACAAAAGTGTCTTCCAGGACAGGCCACAGCCCTGGAACTGTGTATCACCCCGTGGCAAAATCAATGTAATGAATTACATGCCAAAGGTGAACACCCAACGTGGGATCTACCGCCCGTAGCAACATTACAGGACATCCCCACTTCTTTAGTCCGGTGGTACTGGTACAGTCCCCCAAGGCTCCGCCAAAGAGTCAACCCCCAAAGCTGTAAAAAGAGCTGTAGTTGCTATGAAACTTGATAGAAGGATCATCTTACAAAACCTCCATAAAGAAAGGGGTAATCTTCTCTCAGTAGAGAGAAGAGGTCCATCACCTAAGGACACTAGCATAAAAATGAGGCTTGCAGAGAATAAGAGGGGTATAGATGGATGTCCCAGCAGCTGTTTTACCAGTGTCCAATCACCTGAAAGCAGCTGCATACAACCCATGGTTTATGACTAATGATCCTGTGTCCTCATCTGATTTAGTAAAAACATGACCACATTTCATATAAATAACTCTAGATTTTTCTAGAACTGAAAAAGGTGTCTTAAAGTAACACAAAAAAAAATGTGATGATTTACAATTTTCCCTTAGTCCTTCTGCAAAGTCCCAGAAATACCCGTTCAGTCTGCCAGCGAAGTCCAACTAAGGCAGCTTCCTGTGATACTGTTACAACAATGATGAACTGCTCCTGAATTCAGAATAAAGTTACCACTTTTATGTAGGCTTTGCCTGTTTGCTCTGCAGCAGCATAAGAAGATGCTGTAGGGGGTATGGCTATCACCATTGTCACTGCTGATTCACAGGTTTGTTAATCAGCAACTGGCCACATCAAGTCCATCCAACTGCTTCCGGGATTGACAGCACTGCTTCTGTTGCTGAAACCCTCCCATTGTAAGCTGCAGTGTCTGGGAGGGTGAGAGTGTGATTTTGTCCTTATTTAGGCGGTCATACAGGAGCTTCATGCTTACTTTAAAGTTCACGAACTGCAAAACATCTACCTGACACTCTCAGTGCATTAACCTATGCCACCCTGCAGGTGCTCACTTACCACCTTAGGATTTCTGGAACCTCATCATCTGCAGCCCTGCCCATAAAAATTACCGCCACCTGCAAACTCATTTCCATTAGACCTAAATGGGACATTGCTCTTGCAGTACAGGTACGTCTCATTCAAGTCTTATTGAATGAACAGCTAGGCACAAGATTTTTAACAGTCTAACAAAGGTTCTATTAGGCTTTAATAAACACTGCTTATTAGGTGGCAGGTGCTTACTTACTTTCAATAAATGACTAGTTGAGCGATATTCTCTTGAGAGTTCTACTGCTTGTATTGTAAATCATTTTTCCCAATGACATATGAAAAATGAACATTACCACTGTTTTCCCAAAACGAAATATCAAACATTAGTAAATAAAGTGAAAAGCGAGCAATTTAGGAAAAAATGAACTTTAATTCTGTACAGTCAGAGGCTAGTCTGTCAGACCACAACAAGGGTACTTCATCCAACTCTCTCAGGGCTGCACTGTGGTGTACAGAAGAGACAGGAAAGCAGAATTAACATGATTTAAAAAAGATAATACAACAGGACCATGGCATAGCCCTCTTTTCAGTCAACTATAGTAATAATTAAACAAACAAATAAATAAAAATAAAACCTTTTTTTTATCACAATGCAACAGGTGCTGCTTCTAGGGCTAGGCCATGAGGCAGATTATGTGGCAGATCCTAGTCTTGTTTTGGCAAGTAATATCCCAATTTCTTTGCCTCTTCCATAGTTATGCTCACTTTTATTCTCCAATATACATACATTCGACTCCTACACACTGTCTACAGACAGCTGCCAGAATTATACAAATTAAAAATTAGCCATGTAGTTCACCTGCTTAACAGGCAATTATTGTAATTTCTGCTGCCATGTTTAGTGGCACACTTAAGTGTAACCTGTTTGTAAAGAGCTTTTGCTCTATCTAACCCCTGTACCGGGGTAATAAATGACACAGTCACAGTCCTTTTCACTGTCATTTGGCCCCTGCTGCTTCTGCAGTCAAGGTTTCCCCACAGTGTGTGACAAATCAGTCCATGATGTTGCCAGACCAATAGCTCGGAAGCCCATGTACAGTGTTTTGGTCATACACTATCATCGAGAAGTGGTTCCTTGCCCTCTGGGAGGTGAGACGGGGGCAAAAGTGCATGGCTCTGAGCACCATTGTTATGCTTCTTATGAGCACCAGAGCGCAGTGTAAGGCTGGTATGTTCCGGGATAAAGAGTGCCACCAGCAAAGACAGCAAAACAGAGCAGGCCCCAAACAAGAATGGTGGGCCAGGGATGATACTTCTCTGTGGATGGTAAAGAAAGGAAAAAACTGTTAGACTCTAGACACAGAGAGAACTTTGGTGCACTTTTAGTAGAACACAAACCATTAAAATGCATATTTTCTCATTCAAGGTCTCCATAGAGAGACAATAGGCTTATGGGTGTCTGAAATAACATCCTTGTGCTTGACAAGCACTGGAACAGCTGAAAAGTGCCAATATGTAAATACCTTCTAGTGTCAACTGCTCATCCTGGTGTAGCATAAAATAATCTACATGAACAATAAGCACTTCTTAAAATTGCACTGCTGCAGATGCTTACCTCATCAGAAGGGTTGGCCATGTTGGGTTTAAGGACCTTGTCAGAAGGCTCCACATCAGTCATCTCATTAAGCTCCACATGGAACAAGTAAAAGACAAAGCCATACAAAGCAGGTCCCAGTCCATTGCATAAGCCACGGATTCCAGTTACCATTCCCTGAACTACACCTGTGATTGGAAAAAAAAGAAAATACAAACACTTTAAAATGACAACCATCACCTATGATATTTTAAACTTTAAATACAACTAATAGATGAATTATACATTTCATGGTGTTTCTTTATCACTACTACAGTGTCTATAAATGGATGTGTCAAACTAGAAACAAAGTAGTTGAACTAGTAAAATTAGAAATACTTATACCTTTGTTATAGGTTACCGCACAAACATATACACATTTAAAACCGATCGGGAATACCAAAAGCGGATAGGATTTGCTTCTTGGCAACCTATCAAATAGATGTGGCTGGGTTGATCAGACTTCCAATTTATTTAGGAGAAAAAAAAGTTGCTTGCCCACCGAGTTTCACATTAGGTTTGTAATTGTGTACAGAAATTGTAACAGACATGTTTGCCTGATGAACCCTCCCTTCAAAAGGACTTCAAAGTTATATATTTAGGAGTTCATCCCTAAATAACCCTGACCTTGCATATTGAGTACAAAAACTTAAAAAGGTACTGAAGTGCATGCGATCATACCTAGCAAGCCCATGTGGAGTCCCTTTACACTTAGCCTATACAGGAGCTTGAATTCTAACCTAATTGAAAGTAAAGAGACACCACCACATTTTTAAATATCTACATAAAACAGTTTTCACAATCTCCATAATAGCCGTTTACACTAGCCCCACAGATTGTGCAGTCTCAACAGCTTGCTTATTTTACAATAAACCAACACTTCCTAGACAGTTGAAGCCTTGTACTTCCAGGCTGCCTGCAGACAAGTCCACACTTTCCACACTTCCACCAGTTATTTGAATAGCCCAAAAAAGCAGCCCTTTCATAACCAGGGTCCTCATTTTGTTGCTGACGTGGAAGTGCAGGCAGTCCAAAAGTAGAAGGCTTTAACACTTGTCTGTTTCCAGTGAAATAAGCAAGACCATATACTGCACAGATAGTGTCAGCAGAGAGGGCTAGTGTATGTGGATATTATGGAGATTACAAAACACACAATAGCAGATAAAAAAAAAAATTAAATATGGTGGCAGGTTCTCTTTAAGTCCTACCACGTCATGCAATTTTCAATTTTTCGACCATCTACTTCTTTCCGAGGGTCTGGCATTTGACTGCTGAATGAAACAAACATTTGTTTCTTGTATTCATTTAAAAACTTGGAATATTTTAAGAATTTTTAGTAAAACTACATTCTGAAGTTTCCCTCCAACCACATTGCATATTTTATATATACTGTGATTCTGTACTTGCCAAATATGCTGCAGAAATCTCCTTCCACCAAGTGTGGCTGCAGCTATTTTAACTGTGGGCAGCTGAAGCTGCTGTCTGTTCACTTCCTGGATTTACACAGGCACACCACATACACACATACATATTGCCTGCACATTTCTCCTCCCTGGATGAATACACATGGATATACGGATCTCAGCAATCTCCTGTTATCTCTGCCTCATCCAGGTTTGCAATTTTCCTATGACTCACCCTCCTCCCTTGCTGACAAACGAGAGCGAGAGAGAGCTGAGCGTGATGTTATTAGCCTAGGCTAATTGCCAGACAAGAAAGAGGAAGTGGGCTGTATAAGGTATTTACTGGCAGGAAAAAAAACTGTTTTACTATCCAAAATTAACACAAGGGCAGAGGATTTAATAGATAGAAAGATGTAAAAAATGGCGCTTTAAGTAGAAATCATGTTAGGTTAACATTTTAACCTAGAAAGCAAAAAAAAAAAAGAAAAGAAGGGAACACTAGTCAATCATAACTGGCGGCATAAATAAACAGTATTTATTCATAGAGGGTCACCTCACCATTTTCACATGGTTAAAATTTAGTAACTCACCCTGTTGGTCAGGTTCTGCATTGCGTGACACTATAGCACTAATAGCAGGGAAGGTAATGCTTGACATTGCAGCTACAGCTCCTGCAGCCCACATCATCCTGAAACAATAAAAACTGTGTTTTTAATAAAATTAACAAGTACACAAGCAGCAAACAAGTTAAAGTTTGAGCCAAGATTGGCATTCCAGCCCCTGCACACAACCCACACATGCTAACACATGGATTAATCATCTTAAAGTGGTTGTAAACCCACTTTAACTTTTACCTATAGGTAATCCTTTAATAAGGCTTACCTATAGATACTGTAAATATCTCCTAAACTTGCACCGTTTAGGAGATCTTTACATTGCATGCAGCCGATGAGATCATTTGTGCATGTGCCCTATGCCGTGATTGGCGGCTCCTGCGCGCATGCGTGGGAGTGACATCACGCGGCTCGAGTCAGTAATACAGCTGGAGTCCGCAGACCTGGGAGGAAGATGGGCAAAGATGTATACGGCCATCAGCCGGGACAAGGTGGGCTTCCTTTGCAGGCAAGTGTCACAATGTGCTAGTATGCAATGCATACTAGCACAATATGCATTTACTTTGCAGGGGGAAAAAAAAACGGAATTTACTTCTACCACTTTAATATTTCCAAAATGCTTTCCATTTTAACAAAACATTACTTAGCCCTTCTGGACTTCCTAGTAATATATTTTAGTTGCTCCCAACAATAAAAAGGTCCTACAGAAAACTAATAGGGAAAAAAAAAAATTCATGACAGATAATGCTGGGTTCAGCGACACAGTGGATACTGTTTTAACAAAGGTTAAGTTTGGCCTCACCCTTTGGAGATCAACAGTTACCAACAACAGACACCTGTGAGGTCCCACCTTGCAGGTGTTATGCCTTTCAGAAGAGTTCTGAAGGCAAGAAGCCAAAAGCCGACCCTCTTCAAGGAAGGTAATATGAGCACCCCACAATAGCAATAAACAGTAAAAAGGCATTAGGGTGCCCCTGAAGGTCACTCACTGATGGCCTAGGTCCTTGTTAGGGTAGAGAACAGCAAGAAAGCATCTCAGTTATCCTAAGAGGTGAGGGCATCCTAGAGAGAAGGAATGCTAAGGGACACCAGGTACCACAAGGAATTTCACCATACCCAATGATACAGGATTCTCCTTCAGAAGGGAGTGGGAGCCTGAAGAGGGTACAACTCTAGAAGCAGAGTCCCCAGTTGGACAGGAGCAAGGGGCTCCAGTGTGTTGGGAAAACAAGAAGGCCTTGGAAGGAACACTGTTTAGTACAGTAGCACAAGAAGGGTAGTAAGAGGTAATGTAAGCAGGTGCCAGACAGTTAGCTAAAAGGGTTGTCCTGAGGACCCAAATGCCAGGAGGCTAACTACCCAATGACTTGCCTGGATGTACAAAAAGCTCCCAATTTGTAGTAATGGTGGCACACCTCCATGCAGTAGGATTTGCATAAGGGTAAGCTTACCCCTGGCTTTGAGACCTATGTGTGAATGTGACTAAGGATCAGAAGGCCTACTAGTACATACTATTATATTATATATTTTTTTTATATAATGTATTATATATTTCCTATAATAGACCCTAGAGAATAAAATGGAGATCGTTGCAATACTTTATCTCACACCGTATTTGCGCAGCGGTCTTACAAATGCAATTTTTTGTGGGAAAAAAATACATTTTTTAAAATTAAAAAATCAGAAAACAGTAAAGTTAGCCCAATTTTCTTCTATGATGTGAAAGAGAATGTTACGCTGAGTAAATTGATAGCCAACATGTCATGCTTCAAAATTGCGTACGCTCGTGGAATGGCGACAAACATTAGTACCTAAAAATCTCCCATAGGCGACGCTTCAAATTTTTTTACAGGTTACAAGTTTAGAATTATAGAGGTCTAGGGTTGGAATTGTTGCTCTCGCTCTAACGATCGAGGTGTTACCTCACATGTGTGGTTTGAACACCTTTTACATATGTAGGCTTGACTTGGGTATGCGTTCGGGTCTGCGTGCGAGCCTGGAGGGACGGGGCGTTTTAATTTTTTTTTTGTTTTCTTATTTATTTTACCTTATTTTTACACTGTCCCTTTAGAATTTTTTTTTGACCAATTTTATTCCACATACAAGGGATGTAAACAAAAAGACCTCAGATCTCACATCTACACTTCAAAACAAAAAAAAATGGCCCTTTAAGGCCATTGGGCGGAAGTCGTTCAAGGCCATAGAGTCGAGTGGGGGGCCATTTTGCCCTCACTCGACTTCCTGCCTGGGACTGGACCATTTTCCCCGCTACCGATGGCTCCGGTAAGCGGGGAAAACGCCTGGGAAGCGGCGTGGGCACCTCTCCTGCCGCCCTTAAAAGTGATCCCGCGGTGAATCCCCCGCTGGGACCACTTTTATGTGAAAGAGGATCACCGGCCTTGTAGAAAAATACCGGGGTTATGGCAGCTATCTGCTGCCGTAACACCGGTATTGAACGCGACGGCGGGTCTATGAAAATATAAATCACGGAGCCGAGATCTCCGTGATTTAGATTTTATACACCCGCCGCCGCTTTTACATTTAGTAGCCGAGATCAGGGAAGTGACAGGGATAGGAGCGGAGAGGACTCATATGGCAGCCGAGCGGTTTTAATGTAACCTCTAATGTAACCGCCGCAACAGCTGATACGGTGTAACGTTACACACACTACCGTGAAAATTCCATACCCTCCGAGCATGCACACTAGTATGCTCCTCAGCTGTTCGTATTCGGAACTGATACGCTGCTCAGCTGTTCCATTACGTTTCTGACAGGAAGTGACGTGGGTATGGAATTTTCACGAGGTATGGTTTTCTAACGTTACACCAGCCCATAGATAGATGCCAGATGCCAGCAAAGGTCGCAACCCCACAGTCATGACCAAATGAGATAGGCTCCTTCTAGCTCGGATTTCCACTTGACAGTTCTCTCTAAAAATCACCAAACACCTCAAACCGCTACTAGGTATAGTTATTGAAATGACAGTAGGTCTTTGTGATGTTTAGTTACCAAAACTGTAGACAAAGGAGTGGCTCTGGACAGAGTATATTTGGATTTTGCCAAAGCATTTGACACAGTTCCCCACATGTGTAAATTAAAGGTTGGGGACCGCTGCTGTAAATGATTTAAGGTGATCAGTGGTGTACCCCAAAGTTCAGTGTTGGGACCCTTACTTTTTAACATATTTCTAAATGATATAGGGTCTGGGATTCAACTTACAATTTCAGTCTCTAACACCAAGCTATGCAGTGAAATAACGTCACTACAGGATGTCTCCAACTTACAAGCTGACCTCAATGCATTGCTTAACTGGATGACTATGTGGCAAATGAGGTTTAATGTTGATAAATGTAAAGTTATGCACTTGGGGGCTAAAAATATGCATGCATCATACATACTAGGGGGGAGTACCTCATCTGGAATATGCAGTTCACTTTTGGGCACCAGTTCACAAAGAATATCGGAGAACTGGAGAAAGTGCAGAGAAGGGCAACCAAACTGATAAGGCATGGATGCAATTGTAAATGTACAAAATACTGGATACTAGCTTATAGAGAAAATAACGCTAGAGGTAGCTGATCCAGGATTTATCAGATTGAATCATGGGGAATCAGGAAGAAATTACTCTAGGAAGGTCAGAGACCAATTCTGCGGAGATAGCACCAGATGCACTTTGTGCGCAGAATGCCCCAATAGCTGATCACAAACCCCTAATAAGACCTGAGTGGACATTAAGTTATATGGCATGACAGAGGATCTGGCCTCACTCAATAGAGCTGAGAAAGATTTCAATGATGTTGCCCCTATAACAATAGTGGTTCCAGATTACAGAAAGGCGATACCTCCTCCAGGCTGCATGGCAGGAAAGAGAGTGAAGAGTTCCACCCAGCAGATGTTATCATTTGGTCCCCTTAGCAATAACCTTTACTGCGGTAATACAAGCAATGGTGGGAAATTTGAAAAAGGTGCCCAGCAGTGCAAACAGCGAGGTAGCTCCTGATGTTTCAACCAAACCAGTCTTACTCACTAAGTGAGTCTTAAGACAGCGTGCCTGTGGTACAGCTCTGGGTCTGGAAAGCTCTTTGCAGCTAACACAGTATAGTCAGTCCTGAAAAGCCCCAGAATACAGAGTCCAGTACCCAAAGATTATATTCCAGGCTTGCTCTGCACACCCAGTATAGCAGGGTGCAAATACAGCCTCCAAAGCTAGTGCTGGGGAAATGCCAATCCAGATAGCAGCCATATCTTCAAATTAAATATACCACGGAGCAAAGAAGGTTGGCAAAAAAAAAAAATGGTTGACATTTTTTTTCCAGTAGTGTTAAAAAAAAAAAAAAAAAAAAAAAAAAAGAAGATGTCCAACCTTCTACAAACACCATACTGGTGAGAAAGGAGGGGTAATGCAGGGGCTGGTTTGGAAGTGTTCAGCTTGCCAATATCCAAACAGCCCTATATGGACTGGTTAAAAAAAAAAAAAAAAAAAAAAAAAAAAAAAAATTCTTAAAAATAAAATACTTTGCATTTGTAAACAAAAGATAAATTTAGTCTTTGTGTCCATTCACACTGGTACGACTTTTCAGGCGACTTGGTCAGCCTGACAAGTCGTGCACCGTCGCTCCCACTGTGTAGTACAGGAGCCTTTCTAATAGGAGCGACACAAGTCGCTCCGACTTAGAAAAAGGGTCCTGTACTACTTGGGGGCGACCTGGAGGCAACTTGCATTGACTTCCATTATGTGAAGTCCGTGCAAGTCGCGCTGCACGCGACTTCACAGGTCGCCCCATAAGTCGGAGCGACCTCATGTGAACGGGGACTTCATCTCAAACTACAAAGAGAAATGCATATTTTAGTTGGTTTCCACAAATAGAATCTGTTATCACTCACCACTGCTGAGAGCCAAAGCCATACCAAGCTAACTGCAGGATCTGAAAGCCAAGCCCAAGGAGAATAGTGTTCTTATTACCGATAGATCTCATGAGAACACCCAACATCACAGTCTGGAGACACAATGAAGGATATTATAATATACAGTTTTTTAGAACAAAAAAAAAAAAAAACATTATTCCATATAAAAAAATAATATTGAACATTAATGCAAGAGCTTTAGCTTCACTCGTAACCCTTATGTCCAGAAAGTGATAGAACACAACAAACGTCAAAAGGTAACATATATGCTTTCTATATACAGTTCTCTCTCGACTTATTCATATGTGGTAGAGGCACTGATGGTAGTTTTACCGAAGTGCAACAAATTGACAACATCCAGAATAAGTACAAGCAGAGAACTGGGGGCAAATATTAAAACGTACCTGAGCTAAAATAGACAATATTCCAACAACGCCTATAAATGTAGCCACAGTTTCTGATGAAAAGCCAATCACCTGTTAAGAAATAAAAATAGGAGAACTATTAAATGTTTGAAATATTTTCAAAAAGGAAGTTTTGTGATTCTTATTGTTAATAAAGAAGTTTGCAAGCTTTTTATTATGACTGATGTGATCTGCTGGTCTCTGGACTAATTTAGAAAATAGTCTGCAATAGTCTTGTCTGGTGTGATGCATCAAATTTCTTATGAACTAGCTTTTCAGATACAACAATCCCAAGAGCTTATTTTATATATACGGTACATTTCTTGAAATAAACATTTCAGCAACTTGCCTGACTTCCAGTTTCTTGTTAAACGGGTTACAGACTATGCAAAAAGATGTACCCAGGATTAAATATATACATGGAAAAGCAGTCCCTTTGCTGTATTGATTAAACATACACAAAACAAATTCAAGCATATGCGTGTACAATATAAAACTTTTTAGCAATCTGGATTTTTAATGCTTACCTGTCTCAAGTAGAGAAAAAAACTTGAGTACTGCCCAGCTTCAGGAAGGTAAGACAGAAAGACAGTTATACAGATGAGGAGGACTGTGGAATCCTGGCCAACCTTTCGCAACGACTGTAATAAGGAAAATCGCAAGTTATGATAACAAATATGTCCCTTAGGAAAATACTTCAGAACCACCTTTGCTTAGTCCATAGTTTTTTCCATGCTAAAAAAAGCATGCTTAAGAAGGGAACCAATGCATACTTCTATACCAATAATAAAGACCATTTAGAAAACATGTACAGTTGTGCTCATAAGTTTACATACCCTGGCAGAATTTATGACTTCTTGGCCATTTTTCCAAGAATATGAATGATAACACAAAAACTTTTCTTTCACTCATGGTTAGTGTTTGGCTGAAGCCACTTATTATCAATCAACTGTGTTTACTCTTTTTAAAATCATAACAGAAACTACCCAAATTACCCTGATCAAAAGTTTACATACCTTGGTAATTTTGGCCTTATAACATGCACACAAGTTGACACAAAGGGGTTTGAATGGCTATTAAGGCTGGGTTCACACTGGGACGGCTTCAAAGTCACCCCTAACTCTGAAGCCGCCCCGTGCAGCGCGACTTCAGCGTGGCTTGCAGACGACTTCTCTAATAGAAGTCAATGCAAGTCGCCCCAAAGTAGTGCAGGAACCTTTTTCTAAGTCGGAGCGACTTGAGTTGCTCCGATTAGAACGGTTCCATTGCACTGCATGGAGCGCGACTTGTCAGTGTGAACAGGGACTTAAGGTAACCATCCTCACCTGTGATCTGTTTACTTGTAATTAGTGTGTGTGTATAAAAAGGTCAACAAGTTTCTGGACTCCTGACACGGACCCTTGCACCTTTCATCCAGGGCTGCACTGACATTTCTGGATTCTGAGTCATGGGGAAAGCAAAAGAATTGTCAAAGGATCTGCGGGAAAAGGTAGTTGGAACTGTATAAAACAGGAAAGGGATATAAAAAGATATCCAAGGAATTGAGAAAGCTAATCAGCAGTGTTAACACTCGAATCAAGAAGTGGAAAATGAGGGATTCTGTTGAAACCAAACCACGGTCAGGTAGACCAACTAAAATTTCAGCCACAACTGCCAGGAAAATTGTTCGGGATGCAAAGAAAAACCCACAAATAACTTCAGGTGAAATAAAGGACTCTGAAAACATGTGCTGTGGCTTTTTCAAGATGCACAATAAAAAGGCACTTGAAGAAAGATGGACAGCATGGTCGAGTTGCCAGAAGAAAGCCATTACTACGCAAATGCCACAAAGTATCTCGCTTACAATACGCCAAACAGCACAGAGACAAGTCTCAAAACATTCTGGCACAAAGTCATTTGGAGTGATGAGACCAAAATTTAGCTTTTTGGCCACAACCATAAACGCTACATTTGGAGAGGAGTCAACAAGGCTTATGATAAAAGGTACACCATTTCTACTGTGAAACACGGACATGGATCATTGATGTTTTGGGGATGTGTGAGCTACAAAAGGCACAGGAAATTTGGTCAGAATTGATGGCAAGATGAATGCAGTATGTTATCAAAAGAATACTGGAGGAAAATTTGCACTCATCAGTCTGGAAGCTGCGCATGGGGCGTACTTGGACATTCCAACATGACAATGATCCTAAACACAAGGCCAAGTTGACCTGTCATTGGCTACAGCAGAATAAAGGGAAGGTTCTGGAGTGGCCATCTCAGTCTCCGGACCTCAATATCATTGAGCCACTCTGGGGAGATCTCAAACGTGCAGTTCATGCAAGACAGCCCAAGAATTTACAGGAACTGGAGGCTTTTTGCCAGGAAGAATGGGCAGCTTTATCATCTGAGAAGATAAAGAGCCTTATCCACAAATACCACAAAAGACTTCAAGCTGTCATTGATGTTAAAGGGTGCAATACACGGTATTAAGAACTGGGGTATGTAAACTTTTGATCAGGGTCATTTGGGTAGTTTCTATTGTCATTATGATAAAAAGAGTAAAACACACCACAAGACTGCTCTTCCTGTATGGTTTGAAATGTCTGCATTCTTCTGCCTCAATAAAAACCTATATTTGGAGAAAAAAAAAAAAAAAAAAAAAGGAGTAAAACACAGTTGATTGATAATAAATGGCTTCAGCTAAACACTAACCATGAGTGAAAGAAAAGTTTTTGTGTTATCATTTATATTCTCTGAAAAATGGCCAAGAAATCATAAATTCTGCTAGGGTATGTAACATTATAAGCACAACTGTATGTAGGAATTGGCATACTAGAAATAGAAATTTGTTTTAGAAACACTCATGTACATACACTGTAAGAGAACATAGCGGATATGAATTTTCAGCCTAAAGTAGAACTATAGGAAAAACTTATTTTCATTTTGGATAGAATAATGTACGGTTATAACCCCTGTCAGATTTTTTTTTTCCCCCATCTGTGTCCCATTGGGGAGATTTCCCTTCACTTCCTATCCCATAGCCAAGCAGGAAGTAAGAAGAAATACCTGCAAATTAAGGCAATTATAAGGGGACCCCCAGGTCACCGAAACTAGAATCACCATTGGAAGAGTTCACCTCTATTACTTTTCTGGATACAACCCAAAATTTGGGATTTTCTTTTTTTTTTAATGATAATGGTAAACAGGAAAAATAGAGAGAACGAATCTCCTCAATGGGGGCACAGAAAGCAAAAAAACATATAATTAATAAGTGTTCTAATCCCTCTCGACTATCCAAAATGATAAAAAGTTTTGACTTAAGTTATACTTTAAAGCTGAAACCCAGTTTTCACTGACAACAGCAAAGCTTGTGACATGCAACACTCGTGAAACCCTTAACAAGGCGCCAGAAAAAAACTTTCACAAATCTAAATAGAATTGGTGGAAGTGTAACTCTAACAAGTACATCCTTTTGGAAACTATTGCCCGATATCCATCTACATATTTGCAAATTTCCCCAATCCATCATAGATGTCATGTCCATTTTTTACTTCTCGTCATGAAGCTGACTGTATTAAAAAACAAGGAAAACACCGCAAGAGATTTGTATTGACCGTATTTGCCCCCTGATGCAGTAATGACTGATTCCGAGAACCGTTATTTAGCCTAAGAGCACATTTTCCGACTCTAGTCCTAAGGGACCGCCAAGGGTTATTTTACAAGGGTGATATTTAGCCTGCGATTATGGCTACTGCAATTCATTAAGAGCTATTGCTCTAAAAAAAAATGTGATTCTACTTTTTGCTATTTAAAGCTCGACTTCAGCCCAAAACCTTTTTTTTTAGTGTGATGAACACTTTAGAATCTCAACAGGATTTTTACTTTGTTTGTCTCTTTATGGGAGATTTCCACAAATTTTCTGCCTCAATGAGCTAGAAAAAAAAAAAAATCAGCAGGGATATGGACAGCATTTATTACCGGACAGAAATTCTAACCCTTCTCCAAACTATTTAACCACTTGCCGACCGCCGCAAGTACATATACTGCGGCGGTCAGCCCCCCCTGGGCGAAGTGACATATGGGTACGTCACTCGCCCGCGAGCCAATAGGGGGCAAGCGCTCCCGCCCCCGCTCGTTCACTGCCATCCCAGCGTGAGTGACCGGCGGCTTCGATGTCCTCCCGTCACTCGCGATCTCCCGCTGGAGAGGGAGAAAGGCAGGCGGCTGATGTAAACAAAGCCGCCTGTCATTCTCCCTGGTGAAACTGCAGAGATCATACGATCCTGCTATGTAGACATTTGGTCCGCAGCAGAATCGAATTGCATGGTGGCTCACACCAGTGCGATCCGATTCATGTGCAAACTGTCAGATCGCACTACGATATGCGATCTGATCTGGGGGTGTCGTTAATTTTGAATTGACACCCCCCCAGTGTATCGCATATGGCAGTGTGAACTGTTCTGTGGATGTGACACGGGAGCACGGAGTATATTCGCAGTGTTTCCACATCGCAATAGTGTGAACCGGGACTTACTGTTAAAGCCTAGTTGAACAAGCTGAAGTTAGAAGCCGATTGGTTACAATGCACAGCTGCACCAGATTCTTGTGTGCACCAGTTTTAGCAAACTTCCCCCTTGATGTCTAGTCTGGGTGAGTGTAATATTTTTAAGAGATAAAAATGAATTAAACTAAAGTACAAGTAGGATCACAGTAAAAGATTTAAATGTTTGTGAGTCTTCTCTGTGGTCCTTTTTTACCTAACATTGCTATGCTGAAAATACTAAATGACATTCTGTTATGTCAATCCTCCAATTCCAATACTGAGACACTAACCTAGAGCAAATGAAGATAAGGACTTCAGACTTTCCAAAAGGTTACTTGTTTCAACTATGCGCTTCAGAATGTAATAAATTCAGTAAGTCATAATGCCAGCTAACCTACATGAATTATGTCTGCGATGGAAGTGGCTGTATTTTTTACGTCATGTTTTCCAAATTTTAAAAAAGGGACTTTACACTTTTGTAAGGTTGTAAAGACAACTGCAAAACAAGAGCGGTTTGAACAATAGCAGACTTCTTTACATTTTATGTAGAATGAGGCACTGGCAACAGGCTCAAAAGCAGACAATTTCTTCAGACAATTTTCCCCAACAAATTTCATCAGCAAAATTTTAATGCACTCATTTTTACTATTTTGTTAGGCAATTGGCCAAAATTCATATGCCAGTAATCAGAAAACCCTCGCTTTTTATGCTATATAATACAAAATCACTTGAAGTGGTACAACTTCTCACTCTTAAAGCTGATCTTCACTGCATCTGAGCAACACAAACCAAAAATGCTGTCCAATTCATTTTTTTTTTCCTTCTATGCAAAGTCCCCCATCCATCCATGGCTCAATTTTGCTGAGAAATCGCTTTGATGACGCATTGCGGAGGTACGTCTCTATATATCCACTTGTGTGGGAGCCCTTGAGCCCTCACTTCGCAAGGTCTCCCTCCTTGGAAATAACAAGTTTTCTACTGTATTTTTATGCTTGTCTATTTCGGACTGTACTACCCGACCATTGAGATGGTTATACTGTTACGTACCATTTTCAATCATTGCATTTTTTTATCACACGTTTGTATGCTGAAAACTTTCAATAAAAATCATTGAAAAGGAAATCGCTTTGAAAATCACCCCCCTAGCATTACTGGTAGTGGCCATCTTGAGCATGGGCAAACGATTGATGTAGCATTTACTTCCTGCCCTTAGCTCAATTATGCACACAGGAAAGTGTGCTTCGCTGAGAAAACCCCTCCTCCTCTGCTGAAGACTCCTGGCATGTATAACATAATTTGCCTAGACAAGAGACCAGGAAATAACTGAAGAAATTTATAAAAAAAAAAATAAATAAATAAAAAAAAAAAAAGTTTAAAACAAGTAAATATATACTTTTCTATCTATTTACTAATACTAGCAGCATGAGGATTAATAATAATCAATGTTGAATGGGAGAGTGAAGTTCCACTTTAAACACGCTTCAGTTCCTTTCACAGAATAATTGAAGTGCCCCTACGAAGTGATATTTTCTTACCGCAAAGGGGTCTGCTTGCTCCCAAGATATGGGTGCTCCCCAGGAAACTGGGCGCATTTCTTCTGGAAGCGACTCAGGAACAGCAATTAGGATGAATCCTATATCAAGAAGTGCCACTCCAGATGCCAATACTACCACTAGAGTGTCGCTGTATGCTCGAGCCAAGTAGGCACCGATTGCTGGACTAGTTACCAAGCTGGCAGCAAAAGTAGCAGACACCTGAAAACAATGGGCAACATTGGTGAAAATTATATATAGACATAGAATACAGAGATTAAGTAAGCACACATTTAGGGAAAGAATAACATTATATGCCTCACAGACATCAAGCTTGATGTTTTTTTTTTTAAAATTGGAATTTGTTCTAAAATGTAGGAACAAGAACATCAATGTCTTGGCATCAAAGAATAAAGTATGTATACACATACACACGTTGGCCTTACCACATAAAAACATACAGTGTGATTTCAGAGGCTTTTCATAAACAAACAGTATTATTTAAATGGAGTGTAAACCTTCTGGGCAAAGTGACGGTAGGTTTGCAGTGGAGGATTCGTTCTAGCCAAATCTAGGCTGTTACAGTACAGATTACCATGCGCTCTAGGAAGAACACTACCTTTTTCAATAATTGCTTGCAAAAACAAATCTTAATTAGCCATATGGAATACTGGACTTTCCAGCCCAACAATGCCTATGAACAGTTGTTAAAACAAGTCAAGTAAAAATAATTATACTAGGGAGGCTACACTAAGGAGATGGCTTACAGAAGAAGTCGAGGGGAAGCTACTATGCGGACTTTAGTAACAAGATGAAAACAAATATCGAAGGCCTTGTTTGCTAAACTGAGGCAAGAATGCATCTGGAAAGCTAGTTTGGCACACAGAATGGAAGGAAAGCAAGAGAAGGGCACTTTATTTTAAAGTGCAGATAACTATTAAAATGAACAAAAACATAAAACATAGATTGTGTCCTATAGCGCAGCATCCCCAGGGCACCCATTCTAGTTTTACAAGTTCCAATGGGATTTATTACCTGCTGCAAGGCATACTTTATAATTACTGTACAAAAGGTGCTTCAGCTCTCAATGAAGTATGAAGTGCAGCAGGTTTCAATGACTGCTCCTTCAGAACAATCCAAGCACAGAACAGGTTATACAAAACTAAATCTGCACAAACCCACAGTGCATATTTAAATTCATTAAAATGAAACAGGATAGTCAAATTCTGAAGTAGGGAGAAGCACCGACTAGGGATTTCTAATGGGAGCTTTTTAAGTGTTATTAAACCTAAGAACGAAAATGTATTTTAAACGCAGCTTTCAAATTATTAATGTAATATTCTTTTTTTTTTTTTTTGGGGGGGGGGGGGGGATTTTTCCTTTATTTTCACCTGGTGAGGCAGCCAAAAAGACTGTTATTTTTCAATTTTCTTTAATGGACCAAGTTGTCCTGACAAAGTATCAGTTAGAGGGCTGAGAAACCATTTAACACCAACAGAGTTGCTTATAATGCTCAGCTTGTATTAATTTATGTAAACTGCTTAAAAAGTATTAGCTTTAAGGCTACATTCACACCTGAGCGCGTTTTTTACCGCGATTTTACAGGCCTTTTTTGTGCAGGCGTTTTTAGATGGAATAGAAACCAATGGAAAACGCCTGTAATCTGCCCAAAAAGAAGCTCATGTACTTTTTTGAGCGTTAGGCGTTTTGCTTACAGCGTCAAAACGCTCGGATGTGAACAGGGGCCATTGAAATGAATAGGATTTGTCTTGTTGGGCGTTTTGAGAGCTGATCCTAGAGCAGAAAAACTCCCCAAAAACGCCCAAAAACGCCTAGATGTGAACGGAGCCTTAAATGTTAAAGTCCATCTAAATCTCTTAGTCTAACACTATCCTCTCCCCAAAATGGCAATGCTGCTGTCCAATGGCATCTCGGTTAGTCCTCTATATGTAATGGAGACAGGAAATATGTTAGTGGCTGAAAAATAAAGGAAAAGCCAAAAAAAAAAATTAAAAAATGAATGCAGCCATCACTATCATATTTAAAGCGTTATTAAATTACTACTCTAAGTCACTGTGAGCATGTAAGCTTTTTATTGCAGCACAGACATGCAATGTCTCTTCTGCAATAAACTACACCAACTCCCCTGACCACAGTGATCCCCACAATGTTAGCCGCATGATCAGCTCACAGAGTGCCGGATCTTATGTGCCAGGATGATTAGCTCCTTCGCATGCACAGGAGTGAGGTCATTCCACACTGGCCAAAGAAGAGGCCCAAACACCGGCACACAGGAGAACACGTCGGGGCCGACATGTTGAACAGGTGAGTATCTCTTCCTATATAGTTCAGCTTTTGTAAAATGTTACACGCATATTCAGGGTGTAACATGTAACTGTAGCACTGGCCCACGCACACCCATTGTGACAGCGAGCAGGGATCTTCCCCCACCGCTCACTATCACAAGTAAAAACGCAGCCGTACAGTGTTTCGCCTGCCTGGCGGCGTCATTCATTCACAGAGTTCTGTGAATGTGAAAACTACAAAGCCCGGCAGCCTTTGCAGCTACCAGGGCACTGTTGAGCACTCTAGATAGTTTATTGAGTCTTCCTGACTGTGTGTAACTGCCTGCTCGAGCCCTGCATAGCACCCACGATCTGCTATCGTGGGTCAATACTTTGCAGGATCTTAGTTAAAAATAAAAAAATGCACATTTTTTTTTACCTGAAAAAAGATGTACACTTCTTTTTTTTTTTTTTTTTCTTTTACAAAAGTGAACTTTCCTTTAACCACTTGCCTACTGTGCACTTAAACACCCTTCCCATCCAGGCCAATTTTCAGCTTTCAGCGCTGTCACACTTTGACTGACAATTGCGCGGTCATGCTACACTGTACCCATTTGAAATTTTTATCATTTTTTTCACACAAATAGAGCTTTCTTTTGGTGGTATTTAATCATCTCTGGGTTTTTTATTTTTTACAAAAAAAAAGAATAAAGACAGAAAATTTTGAAAAAAAAAAAAAAGTTTTTCTTATTTTCTGTGAGTAAATTTTGAAAATAAATTTTTCTCCTTCACTGAAGGGCGCTGATGAGGCGGCACTGATGGGCACTGATAGGCTGCACTGATGGGCACTGATGAGGCGGCACTTATGGGCACTGATGAGGTGGCACTTATGGGCACTGATGAGGAGGTACTAATATGCCGCAATGATGAGCACTGATAGGCGGCACTGATAGGTGGCACTGATAGGTGGCACTGATAGGGGGCACTGATAGGGGGCACTGATAGGGGGCACTGATAGGGGGCACTGCTGGGCACTGAGAGGCGGCACTGGCGGGCGGCACTGCTGGGCACTGAGAGGCGGCACTGATGGGCACTGGCGGATGGCACTGATGGACAATGACGGGTGGCACTGATGGGCAGCACTGATGAGCACTGATGGGCAGCACCATCAGTGCCCACACTCAGTGCCCATAGTGCTGCCAGTCAGTGCTTATCAGTGCCTAGATGAGCAGGCACTGATGGGCACTGACTGGCAGCACTATGGGTACTGATTGTGGGCATTGATGGGGACACTGATGGCGGGCACTGTGGGCACTGATGGGGGGGCACTGTGTATGTTTTTTACCTTGTAGTAATCAGGGCACTGGTGATCAGTGCCCTGATTACATGTCTCTTTGTCCCTGGTGCTGTGCAGCTCTCCCTCCTTCCTCACACTGCAGGCTCCGTGTGAGGAAGGAGCGCCGGCGATGAGAGATGATCTCATATGTTTACATATGAGATCATCTCTCATTGGATGATCCGATCACGTGGTGAATGGCCGCTGTGATTGGCCATTCACCACGATCTGTGATCGGCCGTGTCCAAGGGACACGGCCGACACAGATTCTCCCCGCTGCACGCTCGCGGGAGCGCGCGGGGGGCGTGTCACTGGGAGGCCGTTTAAAAACGGCCTCCCGAAAATTCGAGTCCGCGCTGCAGCCGTATATAGGCTGTAGCGCGGATGGCAAGTAGTTAAGCAATGGTAAAATGCAATATATTACAATATAATCCAAGGCAAAAATGTAGTTTTAGATAGAGAGAGGAGGTTTTTGTTGTGGTTTATGCCCTCTTTAGGGACATTCACCGTATTTGTCCTGTGTACTGTTTTCACTGACAGTTAAAGTAAAAGAAAAACCCTACATTTTGTGTTGTTCCCAGAACAGGAAAAGATGGGAAATCTTCCAATAGGGACACCTGTTCTGGTCACAAGGGATTACACCTCACTTTGGAGAGATTTCCTCTGTTTTGGTTATGTGACTGGAAGTGAAGGGAAAGCTTGCCAATGGGCAGACCTACAGCGTCATTGACTCCTGCTCTTGGGTCTGTGGAACACATCGCGTCCCGGACTTCCTGGTTTTATAAAAGAGGCTGAGGCTGCTTGTTGAACTTTTACATCAATGTAAGTGCAATACTACCTACTTTTAATACATTTGGTCTTACGGAGTTATGCTATGGAGCTTGTTTTTAATATTTCCGCATATCTAGGAGACTGCTGGGGCAGTGGAAATAAAGAAAAGGAGTGACCGCTTCCTGTGGGACCTGGATATCCCCATACAGCCAGGTAGTGCTGTGAATGCTCGTTATCCCCACGAAGGGAGAGATTTTTGGTGAGTGGAGCACGTGTGGAGACACAGGGCACACTGTAGTAATGTCACTGGTACCCCCAAAAGTGTCAAAAATGTCAGTTAGTTGTCCGATCTGTCCGCGGTAATGTCGCAGTCCCGCTAAAAATCATAGATCGCCACCATTACTAGTAAAAAAAAAAAAAAAAAAAATACCACATCTACTTCATAACACTCTACCCAATAGGAAAAAGATGGCAAAAAAACAAAGGTTATGAAGCTGGGTGCTTTACACTATCAAAAATGAAGAAAAAATGTTTTGCCTTTAGTTTACTTTAAATTTTTGTTTTTAATGCTGCTTTAAGTCTAACAGAGTTTGGCCAGTTGCTTTTTTTGCCACCAGTTCCATCTAGATTGAAGTAATGCTTGGCATTCCATCAATTATCTTAGTGTCTTTCCCTCCTCTATGCCTAGGACATGAGCAAGGCTCGGACAAAGATAAAATAAAAATGAAATCTCCATTTTATGTTTTAATCAACCGAACGGTTAAGCACTGGGGTCTGGGGTTTAATTCTCACCAAGGACACTATCCAAATAGAGTTTGGATGTTCTTCCAGTGTGCAGGCACAACAGCTTTTATGAACAAGGTCTCTGGCTTGAGGGCTCTACAAGCAGGTGTAGCGTAGTTAGAATTGCAATGTTTGACTCCTTGGAGATACCAGGAGTCAATAGTAGCAATGTTTTTGCATTAAATATTCAGTGCTATGTGATCTGCCTAGTGCCCATTTCCAAGCTTTGAGAAGGGTGTAAAGCAGCCTTTCTCAACCTTTTCAATACAGAGGAACCCCTGAAATAACTTTCCGGTCTCAGGGAATCCCTGATAAAAATGACTATATCTACAACTCATGATACATTAGTGTGATGGTCAGTGGGAAGAATGGTCCTTACACATGTGGTCATTGGGAACAATTAACCCCCTTACAAATACCTTAAAAGATCAATGGTGTCAGTGAGAACTTACTGAGAGGCAGAAATTTCTCATTGCTCAAGGAACCCCTAGCTACCTCTGGAGGAACCATTCAGTTCCATGGAACCCAGGTTGAGAAACCCTGGTGTAGACCGTAAGAAAATTTAGCACACAATTTTTTTTTATTGGTATTGTAAGACTAAGAAGATACATAGTTACATACATAGTTTGTGAGGTTGAAAAAAAGACATCAGTCCACCCAGTTCAACCTATGATGTGTGTGTGTGTTTGCTGTTAACCGTACATTGTGTACCCCTGTATGTTGTGGTCTTTAAGGTGCCCATCTAATAGTTTTTTTAAACTATCGATGCTCCCTGCTGATACGACTGCTTGTGGAAGAGAATTCCACATCCTTACCGCTCTTACAGTGAAGAACCCCTTACGTATTTTAAGGTTAAACCGTTTTTCCTCTAGTTTTAGTGAGTGGCCACGTGTCTTATTGTATTCCCTTTCTCTAAAAAGTTTGTTCCTTATGCTAGGGTTGCCAGTACAGTATTTGTACATTGATATCATATCCCCCCTCAAATCAAGACTACCTTAATGCTGCCAGGTAGAAAGAGCACAGTATGATGAAGCACAGAATACAGGTGGAAAGGCAGGTTTATCTAAAATGTTCAATATTGCTCTACAGCAAATCGCCAGATATATGATGTACAAGGTGAGAGTCAGCAATTCATAAAATTAGAAGTATGTTTTTTGCCAATTTATTCTTGCTACTACACGAGGCATCTTTTCTATAAATATGGGACACATTGGGGTTGATTTACTAAAACTGGAGAGTGAAAAATGTGGTGTAGTTCTCGAAAGAAACCAGTCAACTTCCAGATTTTTTTCTGATGCAGATACCATGCAGAGTTTCAACAGATTTTGCACTCTACAGTTTTAGTAAATCAACCCCATACAGTAAATAGAAAAAAAAGGTGCACACACTTGGCCCAAAAGGAAAAATTTCTGGGGAGATTCTTACGTGCCAAAGCAAAACACTGCATGAAAATACAGGACCGCACACTGGTCGAATATCAACAGTTCATCATAATCTGAGTTCTAGAATTGTATATAAATTTGCTGAGACATATAGTGGGCTTTTTATTTATTATACCGGACACTTCTAACCCCCCCCCCCCCCCTGCCCAGGCCAAATTTTCAGTTTTCAGTGTGGTCGCACTTTGAATGACAATTGCGCAACCATGCAACACTCTACCCATATGAAATTTATAGAATTTGAGACAGAACTTTCTTTTGGTGGTATTTTCTCACCATTGTTTATTTTCTGCTAAACAAAAAAAAAAAATAATTGAAGAAAGACCTCAAATTAAAAACCCTTTTTTTTTTCTCATTTCTGCAAAAAAGTAATCTTTCTTCTTCACTGATGTGCACTGATGAGGATGCGTTGATGGGCAATGATGAGGGGGCACTGATAAGCAGCCTATCTAGTAGGGGTGGTAAGGGTAGTGCAGGTAGGCCAGACAGTTGGTGATAGAATAATTTGTTGCCAGGATTGCCTCAACTGAATGGTTTGCTGTCTCCCGGTTTTAGGATTTGGCATGTGGTGGATTGGGTTGATAAATTACTGGGAGGGGCTGGGCATGATCTTGCTGTCTTGGTCTACGGTGGAACGAATGACAAAATATATGGAAGGTTGAAGGGAAGGACTTCCAAGGTGATATTCTCGGAAATATTGCCTTTGCCATGCGCAACACAGGAAAGACAGAGATTAGAGAACTGAATGCATGGCTAAAGACCTGGTGTAAGAGGGAAGGATTTGGGTTTTTAGAACACTGGGCTGACTTTTTATTGGGGTACAACCTATATGCTTAAGATGGTTTGCACCTAAATGGACGGTGGTCTGCTGTGCTGGGGAGAGGTTTATGGGAAGGCTGGAGGAGTTTTTAAAGCAGGATTGAGAGGGGAGGATGAATTAAATTATAATGGGGCAGACAGGTCAGACAGGGGTCAGCCCCTATTGGTGGGTGGGATGGGGAAAGATGGGGGGATGGCTAAGGCAGGTGATAAGAAGGTTCCCATGTTACAAACAACCATTGGAAATGGTACGATTTGTAGTAAATGAAAAAATATGCAACATAAGTGTGCAAAATGTGACAATTAATTAAAATTAGACTGGGAGGGAATATTGGCAATGATGAACACAGAACAGAAATGGGAAATTTTTCAAAAAGACTGTATGCAAACTCACACGGCTAATGTGTAAGGTAAAGTCTACAGGCTTGGAAATACCAGTTTGTAAATGGATAGAAAATTGGCTAAAAGATTGAATTCAGAGGGGGGAATACATAGTAGAGAAGGATCTGGGGGTTTTGGTAGATTATAAGCTTAATAATAGCATGCAATGCCAAACTGTGGCTTCCAAAGCTAGCAAGGGAGAGAGAGAGAGACTTAGTAAGACCTCATTTGGAATATGCAGTTCGGGTTTGGGCACCAGTTCTCAAAAAGGATATCGGGGAACTGGGGAAAGTGCAGAGAAAAGCAACCAAACTGATAAGAGACATGGAGGAGCTCAGCTACGAGGAAAGATTAGAGGAATTTATTCTCTCTTGAGAAGAGGAAATTACAGGGTGTTATGATCAACATGTACAAATACATAAGGGGTCAATATAGTGAACTTAGATTAGGAACTTTAAAATTAAGTCGGCACATAATCCAGACACATTAGTTACACAAAAATTATTCTTGGCACCTTCATTTTTTATTTATTTTAGCTTCTTGTAACCCACTAAATAGACATTAGTATAACAAAGAGTGAGTCGGTAGTGTGAGCCAATCTGGGCTCTATTACCTTATACAGCACTGCCAGTCAAACACTGTGAACATGATTACAGGAGGAGAGAATAGGAGGATGACATCATCATAGTGCTTTTTTTTTTTTTTTGCTATCCTTGACCAAGCTGTACTGCTTAACTGCACTGAAGCCAAGAGCCTGAATACGTGAGCTAGCTATGTATTGAAAGAGTTACAGAACATATTTAAAAATGATTCTGCAGGTAAACATGTAGCGCTCACCAGGCCATATGCTGTGCTTCGCTCATGTTCTTGGGTGATATCAGCCACGTAAGCAAAGATCACAGAGAATGTGACAGCGAAGACACCGGACATAGAAATCACTGCAAAATACCACCTGTAGGAAATCCCAAAAGCATCAGAGAGTTGTACAAACAGGATATAAAAAGATATAAAAAGATAACGAGGTAAACCATAATCCCAGGTTCATAAGTAATAGTGATATGAAGAAAGATATGGAGAAAACAAAAATAAATAAAACACCATTGTGACATGAAACTAATAGGCAAACCTCATATTTTTTTCCTATGTGGATTGTATAGAGAAATACAAATTTCACAAAGAATAAAAATCACTTTTTACAAAATGTTACATAGAGAAATGAAAAAAGACAGAAATGTAGCCTCATTTAATCGATGTGCCTGAAAGAACTGTAAGTTGCTGTATGTTTGATAATGGTAAAACATTATATGCTAGCTACCTACAACTGTTGTCATTACATACCACGGGCTGATCTTGAGCAGAGGTATAGGTGCACAGGTGAAGAAAACAGTGAGAAGAAGGAATGACTTTCTGCCCCACACATCTGACAATGCTCCAATGAGGGGGGCACTAAGGAAGGAGAGAAGTCCCTGAAGAATTGAGGCAGAATTAGGGTGGCATAGATACACACAAGAAACTAAAGCTGTTTATGTGCATAGGCATTCCTTGCCAGATCATTACCTTAACTCCATGTATTAAACCATTCATTAAAAATGTGTGTTGTGGAAAGGTCTGGTGCAGAACCTGTAAGAAAAGCATCACGTTTAATGTTTCCTGAAAAAAGTACGTAACCATTACAGAAGATCTGGGTTGTGATCTTACTTACCGTTAACATGGGAGTTGTCAGCAGACCCCAGGCAAAAAACTCTAGGAATATAACCACCACCGCATGGTAGACACTTGGTTCACCAACCCCCTGCCGCTGAGAGAAAAGAGAAGTGAATGTGCATTATCTACATGAAGGTCAAATGGCTCTAACAAGTTCTTGCTGTGCAAAGCAAATATTATTTACTGTACTGTATATAATAGTGAGCTGGGAGCCTGATAATTCCAAGTTGGTGTCAGGCATGTTGTATTATAATGAAAGAAGACGCACATAGCTAGCCATTCTGTTCATACAAAATGTCATTATTCCAGCCTCCTATATTATGTTGCTAAGTGCGAACATACACAGAATCACAACTTTGCACCCTTTTTTTTCTATATTGCATTAAAGTGATATTAAGACCCCGTTCAGACAGGGGCGACACGACTTGATGGGGCGACCTGTGAAGTCGCGGTGCACGGCGCGACTTGCACGGATCTTCAGATCATTGAAATCAATGCAAGTCGTCTCCAGGTCGCCCCGAAGTAGTACAGAACCCTTTTTCTAAGTCGAAATGACTTGTGTCGCTCCTATTAGAACCGGTCCTGTGCCAATCAATGGCAGGCGACCCACCGCGACTTGCCAGGCGACAAAGTCGCCTGACAAGTCGCGCTAGTGTGAATGGGGTCTAAAGGTTTATTATAATAAAAAAAAACAAAAAAAAAAAACAAACATGTAATACTTACCTGCTCTGTGCAGTCCTGATCCTCTTTCTTGGGTCCCCCGCTGGCGCTCCTCGCCCGTCCTTCCTGCCAGGTGGCTCCTGAGCAAGCAGCTTGCTATAGGGCACCCATAGAGGCTCCTGCCTGAGTCACTGCTCTATGTGTCCATTTACACACAAAGCCATGGCTCGGCCCGACCCAATCTCTCCTCATTGGCTTACTGGCTGCAAAATGACAGCAGATTGCATCTTGTGCCTAGCGCTGGAAGAAGATCGGCCTCAGGTAAGTGTTAGGGGGCAGCTGCACAAAGAAGGTTTTTTACCTTCATGCATAGAACGCATGAAGGGAAAAAAACCTTGAGCCTTTAGAACCACTTTAAAGAATATAAAACATGACAATAAGAAAATAGCAACAAGTGCACCATATGGTACGAGTGAGAGACAGGTCTCTTTCACAAGTTTCAAACTCAATGCATAATACACAAAACACTAAAACCCACCCCCTCACTACAAAATTTTAACAAAACTAATATGGAAACATGCTTGTAATCCAAAGCACTCGTATATCAAAGCAAATTTCCCCATAGGAAATAACAGAAACTCAGATTAATAATTCCACAACTATTTATTCATAAATCCTTCAGTTTATAGTCCATATAAAAAGATTATAGCAATGTGATAGGTTGTGTAACCATAAAATGTCCATCCACAAATGGCCGCCTCCACAACGGGATGAGAAGCAAAATCCAGCAGGAGTATAAAAGAGAAGAGAGGCGCCTCTAAGTGTAGCGATATGATTACATTGAAGGTTCAACATTTAGCAACTTACATTGTTGATGATTAAATGAGGCACATCACATCATGAGGCACATCTAAGTATGCAGGCATCCAGGGTAAAGCTGTCCACAAAGACCGTCCTCTGCACCGCCGGCTCTCACTGCTGTCAGTTTGCAGTCATGTCCGGGAAGACTACCCTGCAGTAGAGTGATCTAAAAGTGAGACTTGAAGCGCTCGTGGAGTGGAGTGTGGAAGGGATGACATCGATGGCGGTGAGGAGGATGGTCTATGTGGACAGCTTTACCCCAGATGCCTCCATACTTAGATGTGTCTGTTTTATTAATCAACCATGTGAATTGCTAAATGTTGAACCTTCATTAAATGTAACCATATTGCTACACTTAGAGGCGACTCTCCTCTTTTATACTCAGTTGTGACAGGACGCTGCTTGTATATCAAGACAAAATTTATAAAAAAAAAAAATATGTTCCTTGCAAAATGCTTTCAAACCAAAATTACTCTCAATCCAAGGTTTTACTGCATAAAGAAAATGACAAGTCATATATAAAACTACATGTGTGTTGTCAAAATGTCAGCAGGCAAACAGTTTTTCTGAACTCCTATCCTTAAAGCGGAGTTCATCCCAAAAGTGGAACTTCCGTTAATCTGTTTGTTCCCCCCCTCTGGTGCCACATTTGTCACTTTTCGGGGGGATGGGGGGGGACGGGTACCTGTTTTTGACAGGTACCCGTCCCTACTTCCGGTGGACTCGTCTGCGGCAAAGTACGTCACAAGCCCAGCCCCCTCCTCCTTCGCCCGCCGCCACCCCATTCAGAATGCACAGCGCGCTTCACTTGTGCACAGTAGGGAACCGGCCGTGAAGCCACAGGGCTTCACGGCTGGGTTCTCTTACCAGCAATGGCGGCGGCGGCGGCAGCACCTCACAGCCGATGAAAACATTGGCTGGGGTGCAGACATCGCTGGATTCCAGGACAGGTAAGTGTCCTAATATTAAAAGTCAGACTTAATTTTTGTTCTGGGGGCAGAACTCTGCTTTAATAAACCTGGCTATAGCCATAGCTTGTTTGTACAGATAAACTCATTTCCCAAATCTACAAATTTACTAAAGCTGGAGAGTGCAAAATCAGGCTCACTTCCGCTTAGAAACCAATCACTGGTATATGAAAAAATAATCTGTCCTTTCTCAAGAGGGCTGCAGTCAGAAATGTTAAGGGGGGTGTTTTTCAAAGTACTGTAATTTCTCAGCAAAATAAAGCATGGAGACATGGATGGATAGGGGAGTTTGCTTTGACTAACAAAAATTAATCAAATCATGTTTTTGATTTTTGGTACTCAGATGCAGTGTAGTTCACCTTTAAGGTTTGAACATGCACTACAGACACAGATTTAGCCGTTGTGATACATGTAGCACCCTCCTATATAGGTGCTAGGTAGGTAAAGCATTGTTGCTCTGCTTATCAGGGGAGCCTGATCAGTAGCTAGGCCTGCTCTATATATGCGATTCATGTGGGCTGAGGGAGTGTCCCCACTGTATTCAATGGAGGAGGTTCGTTAGACAGTGGAGGAAACCTGGCCAATGACGCACAGGCTTTTGTACCTGTCCCAGTGGGTTGGCACAGTGAGGGGTGCATCATGGGATAGGGTATAAATGCCAAGAGCACATGAGGAAGGGGGGTCTTTGGGCAGGAAGCCAAGTCTAAGGCCTCTTGCACACAATACTCCTGTTTGAGCATCTACTTTTTTCCAGACCTTTTTTCTTGTATGTATTTGCGAGTATTTGAGAGTATTTGAGAGTATTCGCGTGTATTCAAGTGTATTTGCGAGTATTGAGGCTTAAATTACTGACCAAAAATGCAGATTTTTCTATTTTGTTCTTACTGAAGAATACACAGCGCTTGTTTACGCGCCTGTGTGCATAGGCACATTACAATTAATGGGCTATATTTTAGCTCAAAAAGCTGTACTGAGCATTTTTAAGCCGCAAGATGCCCAAACAGGAGTATCGTGTGCAAGAGGCCTAAGAAGGAGGGTGACAGTTGTCTCTCCTTCTGCTGTTGTGGATGGCGGACACAGGCGGTCGGCCTTGTGAGCCAGGAGTGTGGGGCTGAATCCGGAGGTCCAGGAAAGCTGACTAGTGGAGTTGGAGGCAGAGCAACTCTGGGAAAACCAGTGTCCATGAGTACCGGGAAGCTAGCCAGGGGTTTGCCCAGGAAGTGGACCACCCCAGTGGACAGGTGTCAGCACACACAGTAAGAGAGAAAGGGGGTGCCAAGTTAGAACCCTGAAGAGAAATTCAAACGGGAAAACGTAATCTATCTTCACTTCAGTGGCAAGGTGAAGCAGCTGCCTTGCCGCATTCTAAAGTCAGGTGTCCTCACCATTGTAAATAGTTGTCAGTTGGAGTATCCCATTTATCCCTTCTCCTATCCAAGTTCTACAATAAACTACAAAACAACAGCCCCTGGACTGCTCATTGTCTGAGCCAAGTATTTAAATTGATAAGTTTCATAGACTGTTGCTGCGGTTAACCCAGGGGAATCCAGAAAGTACTATATCCAGCAGCTGTGTTAATTGTGACGTCAAAATTTCAATTTTTTTTTAGTCTTAGTCTTTTGACGTAAAATTGCTATTTTAGTTGTGTTTTAGTCATCTGAATACTTTTCATTTTAGTCGACTAACACAGTGTTAATTTCCCCGAAAAAAACATTTTAGTCGAAAAAATAAAAGTGCCACAAAGCAAGGTCCATAAAGACATGGATGAGCGAGTTTAGGGTGGTCTGCACAAAGTCTTGACCTCAACCCCATAGAACACCTTTTAGATGAATTAGAGTGGAAACTACTTTGAGCCAGGCCTTCTCATCCAATATCAGTGCCTGACATCACAAATACGCTTCAGGAAGAATGGTCAAACATTCCCATAGACACACTCCTAAACCTCGTGGACAGTCTTCCAATAAGAGTTGAAGCTGTTCTATCTGCAAAAGGGTGAGCCAACTGAATATTGAACCCTATGGACTAAAACTGGGATGTCAATAAAGTTCACGTGCGTGTAAAGGCAGGCGTCCCAATACTTTTGACAATATAGTGTATAACAAAGAAGAAAATATTTAGTTTTTTTGAACATTTTTGGTTTATTTTTTGTTTATATAATAGAAAAAAAAAAAAAGCAGTGGTAATTAAGTACCACAAAAGAAAGCTCTATTTGTGTAAAAAAAAATTATATAAATTTAGTTTGCGTACAGTGTTGTATGGCTGCGCAATCACCATTTAAAGTAGTACAGTGATGAATAGCAAAAAATATCCTAGTCATAAAGGGGGTAAAACCTTGCACAGCTCAAGTGGTTGATGCATTCCTTGCATTAGGGAAAAAATGTTTAAAAGAATCACCCCTTTCCCCCCCCCATACTTACCTGAGCTCTCACTCAATCCAGCAATGTGCCCATCAACAGCAGCTCTTTCCTCTCACTTCCCCGGCCTCAAAGGCTATGCTGAGACAGCAGAAGCCATTGGCTCCCGCTGCTGTAAGTCAAATACTGTGATGAGGGAGCAGGGCTGAGCTGCGCTGTCTGTGTCTATTGACACAGGCAGTGCGGCTCAGGATTGAGCCCGCAGGTGTTCCATGATAGGAATGGTGGCACATCCAGATGAGGCAAGGGTCCCCAGAAGTGGACGATCTGGGCTATTATCTTGAACAGAGCAGGCAAGTATAAACCTGTTGGTTATTTAAAAAAACAAAAAACAAAACAAAACTAGATTTTTGTACTTACTGTAAAATCCTTTTCTCTAAAATTCATTCACAGACGCAGCTCCATATCTTCTTAGACTATTGGGTTATGCTCCTCCAATCAGAAATAAGCACTAAGCTTTACCACGCCTATGGGGCTGTCCCTGCGGGCATAACCCCACACACACTGCTACAGCAGCCAATTCCGTTGCAAGCAGTGTTTAGAAGACAAAAAAACCCCATTCATTCAGAAGCAGAAGGATGGATGCTGCGTCTGTCAATGAACGTCAGAGAAAAAGATTTTACGGTAAGTACAAAAATCCAGTTTTCTCTATCATTTATTGACAGACGCAGCTCCATAGCTTCTTAGACCATGGGATGTCCCAAGCAGTATTTTCATGAGGGGTGGGAAGACAACGCAAAAAAGAACGTAACTCCCCAAAGGCTAAACTTAGCCAACCAGGTAACATGGAGCTCACCTAGAAAAAACATACACCCCTCAAAGAGAAACAAAAAAGATTCTCTTTAAACGGCAGCCTGCAAAACCTTGCAGCCAAAGGAAGCATCCGAAGATGCCAACACACCAACTTTGTAGAACTTTGCGAACGTGTGCACGGACAACCAGGTTGCCGCCTTGCAAACTTGCAGCACTGACGCCTGATAGCGAAAAGCCCAAGAAGCACTCAGCACCCTAGTAGAATGCGCCTTGAAAAGGGAAAGGAGGAACCTGACCCCTCAGTGAATAAACCTGAACTAGCGTCTGTCTGATCCATCTGGATATGGTCAAAGCAGACGCAGCCAATCCTTACTAAATCCTTCGGTAAGGACAAATAGAGCATCTGATTTTCTGAACGACTCAGTAGCCGTCAGGTAGACTCTAATTGCCTGCATCACCTCCAAAGAATGCAATGGCATTTCCTTGGAATGCTTGGGACTTAGGACAAAGTGAAGGCAGCACAATGTCTTCATTCAAATGCAAATCAGTAACCACCTTAGGAAAAAACTACTGATTAATTCGGAGTACCACTTATCTTTGTGGGCCACCAGATAAGGGGAGCGGCAGGACAACGCCGCCAATTCAGATACTCTGCGGGCAGAAGTAATTGCCACCAAAAAGGCAACCTTCTCAGACAAGGCAAGCAGAGGAATCTCCCTAATGTTCTCAAAGAGAGGTTTTTGAAGAACAAATACCAAATTCAGATCCCACGGGGTTCGCCTCGGGGGGGGGGGGGGGTTTAGTCATATGGCGAACCCCCTGAATAAAAGTGCGAATCAGGGCATGCGTAGCTAAAGGGCGTTTGAAAAACACAGCCAGAGCCGACACTTGGCCTTTGATGGTGACCAAGCCAACCGCTGTTCAACACCTTCTTGAAGAAAAGTGAAAACCCTAGCCACCGAGAACAGGCGGGGGTGCATCTTCAATGATTCACACCATGAAATGTACGATTTGCACGCACGATGATAGATATTCCTGGAAGTAGACTTCCTGGCCTTCAGTAATGTAGGAATCACTGAAACAGAAAAACCTCTATTCTTCAATACCTGGCTTTCAACAGCCATGCTATTAAAGCCAGCTACTGTAAAGCAGGATGGAAGATCAGTCCTTGAGATAGCAGATCATCCCTTAGAGGAAGTCTCCAGGGAGCATTGGCGACCAACCTTATCAGGTCTGCGTACCAAGACCGGCTAGGCCAGTCTGGGCCCACCAGAATGACCAGAACCCCTTCCACTTCTATCCTGCGAAGAAGCCTCGGCAGAAGTTTTAGCGGAGGGAATGCATAAATCAGCTGAGACTTACTCCAAGGAGCCACCAGTGCGTCTATGGCATCGGCCAGAGGATCCCGAGACCTGGCTAGGAACCTCTGAACCTTCTCGTTGAGTCGAGAAGCAAACAGGTCGACGTCGGGTGTCTGGACACACAGGAGATGAAAACACTCCGGGTTTAGGGACCACTCCACTCTGATCCAACACCTGACAAATCAGGTAACCTGCCAGTTCTCCACACCTGGGATGTGCACAGCAGAGAGGGCTGGAACAAACTTTTCCGCCCAATCCAGGAACTCGGCCACCTCCCGGGCTGCCAAGAAACTCTTGGTGCCCCCATGACGATTGATGTAAGCCATGGCTGTGGCATTGTCTGATTGAATCCGGACCGGACAATCTTGCAGACAATGCTCAGGCAAAGCTTTATCGCTCTGAGCTCCAAAATATTTTAATCGGAAGTTTGGACTCTTCTACTGTCCGGGATCCCTGGGTGAAGACCTTTCCCAGCACTCCTCCCCAGCCTGACAGGCTGGCGTCCATGGTTACCACCATCAAATACAATAGAAGGAAGGACTTGCACTGGCGTAGTGCTTATGAGTGAAGCCACCATAGTAAAGCAGTCTTTGTGTTGTGATTCAACCGAATGAAAGCGTCCTAGGACTTTGGATCTTTGTTCTATTTGATGAGAATCTCCCTTTGTAAGGGCCTCGTATGGAACTGAGCAAACGCTACAATTCATAATGCTCCTCGCCTGCAGCGAAGCAAAGAAAATGCTGGTGTCCAGCGTAGGGATGTGTAGATATGCGTCCCTGATATCTATGGAGGCAAAAAGTCTCCTTGGTGTAGAGACGCCACTACTGTTAGAATTCCATTCAAAACTTCGATACCTGCACAAAGCGGTTCAGAGCCTTGAGGTCCAGAACTTGACGTACTTTGCCTTCTTTTCTGGGCACCGTAAACAGGTTTGAATAGAATCCCTGGAAGCGTTCGAGACGGAACCGACAATCACCCCTTGCTCCTGCGTGCTGAAAAAAAAAGGGTCTATTACGCAGTGACTTGCCCTTACCGGATTCCCATAAAGACCCAAATAGGCAGTCCCCCATAAAGGGGAGATCTGTAGAGCCTTTTTATAAGCCCGATCCGCAGACCAGCTTTTTAGCCACACCATGTGTGGTTACCATTATTGCGTTTAGAACAACGCCACTGATGCGCGACAATTTTGTCACAGTAGGCAGGAAAAGGAAGTACCTTTACCGCCTTTAGGGGATCTGCGGGCCCCGAGGGAACTGGCACCCCCCATGTTAAAATTTTCTGCACGTGCAGTAAAAAAGGAATCATCCTCACTGCAGAGCACCCGAATTGCGTGGATGCAGACCGATTATAGTCGCTATATGCCAAGCTCACCCTGGGAGCATAGCAAGCAGGGAAGGTCGCCGACTGCAGTCACGCAAGGAGACGCCAGCTAAAGAGCATAAATTACATAAGAGGATATAGCCCCCTATAAAGGGGAAAAAGGGGCCCTCCATAACGCAGATGTGCAGACAGAGTACCCCCACACAACAATGTACCCACGGCCCCCCCAGTTTAGGTTGGGGCCAAAAGACTACCGTGACTGTTAGAGGGGTTGGGGGAATGGAAGGGAACCCAGGGGGTCTGACCATCCCAAGGAGGGGACCACGTCCACCCTGAGACCGCCAGAGGATAGGGGGACAGTATTACCATACCACGGTACCAGGTGGGCGCCACTCCGAACAGTCCACCTCCCACCAGGGGTGGGGGTGCTGCCAGCCAGGGGGGGTACGCTGAGACTCAGGGCGTTCCAGGTCGATTGCGTCCCAGTGAGACTTGTCCACTCCCAGGCTCGTCCCCATCCATCGGGGCTCTGTCTTGGCGAGGCCAAGTTCTACAATTAACAATTTTTCCCTATTAACAGCTAAGACACAAGTTCCAGCAGGGAACAAGGTCCTGTTCCTAAACTAGGCAGAAACAAACTTTTTTTTTCAATAACTTTAAGCATCAGGGTAAGGAGGGCTGCAGGTTGGGCACCAGGTATATGGAATCACTATAGAATCGACTTGCACATATTCCAAAACACAATGCTGGCAGCAGAAGAAATCTTTAGCTACATGGTAAATCGTTCTGTATCTGTAAAGCAAGCAGTCCACAATCAGTGGCTTAGGAGCCACACAGCTTTCAGCTATCACTGATGTGATCACTCTGGCTTTGCAATGAAAAACTGAAACTTGGCAGAAACAGTCTGTAAAATGGGAATGTGTGAACCCATGTCTTCCATAAAACAATCTCTGCAAAAGGGCCAAACAAAGATATCTGAAAATGCAAGATCAGAATGGGAGACAATATCATGATGGTGGGTACCCCGCAGCTTGCTGGTCACCGGCTGTTGGGAGGAACAGGCAAAGATGCAGGTTAGAAAACGGAGCTTGATCACTCTTGTTCCTCGGCTGATAGGTCAATGCCTGCTCTACACCCGTATAGTGGAATATTTGTAAACTGTGCCCATAGTACACGTATCTGTAGCACTTTTTTGATAGCCTGCCCTGGCAGCAGTTGGATTTTTACCTGTACAATCAGCAGTCCAGTGATGTCCAGGGACAGATAATTGGCCACAGACATTTGTCATATATAAAAAAGGTGATGGTATGAATACTCTGCAATGGTGGAGGGGTTGGTAATTAGTAGTGTAGCTAGATAGCAATTCCCTTTGGTATTTCTAAAGCGTATTGTTTTACACTGACCCTACACTAACAAATAATAGGCTGTCAGAAGTCTAAATAAGGGGAATTGATAATGGCTGACGTCTAAATGATTGTCCAAATAAACAGCACACATACAGTGCATATGGAAAGTATTCACAACGCTTCACTATTTCCACATTTTGTTATGATACAGCCTTTTTCCAAAATGGATTAAATTCATTATTTTCCTCAAAATTCTACAAACACCACCCCATAATGACAGCTTGCAAGTATTTTGTTTGAAATCTTTGCAAATGTATTAAAAATAAAGAAAAAAAAAATACTTTGTTGAAGCACCTTTGACACCGATTACAGCCTCAAGTCTTTTTGAGTATGATGCTACAAGCTTGCCATTCAGGCCAAAGAGTTCAATCTTTGTTTCATCAGACCAGAGAACTTTGTTTCTCATTGTCTGAGAATCCTTCAGGTGCCTTTTGGCAAACTCCAAGAGGGCTGTCATGTGCCTTTTACTGAGGAGTGGCTTCCATCTGGCCACTCTACCATACAGGCCTGATTGGTGGATTGCTGCAAAGATGGTTGTTCTTCTGGAAGGTTCTCCTCTTTCAAAAGGGAAATACTGGAGCTCTGTCAGAGTGACCATTGGCTCAATTTTGAGTGTCATGGCAAAGGCTGTGAATACTTAATGTACATGGGATTTTTTAAAAACAAGAAACTTCTTTCACATTGTCATTATGGGGTGCAGCAGCATCAGACCATTGGAGGAGACAAACATACAACGTCTCACTACTATCGGTGATCTTGTAAGTGATTTTAATTGCTTTTGGGCCAAATAAACTTTAAGACAGGTTACACTATGAGGAAGTGTTCTCTTTCTTTTGTTTCTTGAGCCCTATGGCGATTAAGTGATGATCGGTTGCTCATGCAGGAGACAGGAGTGGAGGACCTACAGTGGGTACGGAAAGTATTCAGACCCCCTTAAATTTTTCACTCTTTGTTATATTGCAGCCATTTGCTAAAATCATTTAAGTTCATTCTTCTTCCTCATGAATGTACACACAGCTCCCCATACTGACAGAAAAACACAGAATTGTTGACATTGTTGCAGATTTATTAAAAAAGAAAAACTGAAATATCACATGGTCCTAAGTATTCAGACCCTTTGCTGTGACACTCATATATTTAACTCATGTGCTTTCCATTTCTTCTGATCATCCTTGAGATGGTTCTACACCTTCATTTGAGTCCAGCTGTGTTTGATTATACTGATTGGACTTGATTAGGAAAGCCACACACTTGTCTATATAAGACCTTCCAGATCACAATGCATGTCAGAGCAAATGAGAATCATGAGGTCAAAGGAACTGCCTGAAGAGCTCAGAGACAGAATTGTGGCAAGGCACAGATCTGGCCAAGGTTACAAAAAGATTTCTGCTGCACTTAAGGTTCCTAAGAGCACAGTGGCCTCCATAATCCTCAAATGGAAGACGTTTGGGACGACCAGAACCCTTCCTAGAGATGGCCGTCCGGCCAAACTGAGCTATCGGGGGAGAAGAGCCTTGGTGAGAGAGGTAAAGAAGAACCCAAAGATCACTGTGGCTGAGCTCCAGAGATGCAGTCAGGAGATGGGAGAAAGTTGTAGAAAGTCAACCATCACTGCAGCCCTCCACCAGTCGGGGCTTTATGGCAGAGTGGCCCGACGGAAGCCTCTCCTCAGTGTAAGACACATGAAAGCCCGCGTGGAGTTTGCTAAAAAAACACCTGAAGGACTCCAAGATGGTGAGAAATAAGATTCTCTGGTCTGATGAGACCAAAATAGAACTTTTTGGCCTTAATTCTAAGCGGTATGTGTGGAGAAAACCAGGCACTGCTCATCACCTGTCCAATACAGTCCCAACAGTGAAGCATGGTGGTGGCAGCATCATGCTGTGGGGGTGTTTTTCAGCTGCAGAGACAGGACGACTGGTTGCAATCAAAGGAAAGATGAATGTGGCCAAGTACAGGGATATCCTGGACAAAAACCTTCTCCAGAGTGCTCTGGACCTCAGACTGGGCCGAAGGTTTACCTTCCAACAAGACAATGACCCTAAGCACACAGCTAAAATAACGAAGGAGTGGCTTCACAACAACTCCGTGACTGTTCTTGAATGGCCCAGCCAGAGCCCTGACTTAAACCCAATTGAGCATCTCTGGAGAGACCTAAAAATGGCTGTCCACCAACGTTTACCTTTCAACCTGACAGAACTGGAGAGGATCTGCAAGGAGGAATGGCAGAGGATCCCCAAATCCAGGTGTGAAAGACTTGTTGCATCTTTCCCAAAAAGACTCCTGGCTGTATTAGATCAAAAGGGGGCTTCTACTAAATACTGAGCAAAGGGTCTGAATACTTAGGACCATGTGATATTTCAGTTTTTCTTTTTTAATGAATCTGCAACAATGTCAACAATTCTGTGTTTTTCTGTCAGTATGGGGTGCTATGTGTACATTCATGAGGAAGAAGAATGAACTTAAATGATTTTAGCAAATGGCTGCAATATAACAAAGAGTGAAAAATTTAAGGGGGTCTGAATACTTTCCGTACCCACTGTATCTGCCTATGTTACATGCTGTATATGACCTTTGTTATGAGGGTCATATAATTCCAGTAAGAGTCAGTGTGTATGGGTGTTTGGTGGTGGCGCTTTCCATTAACCACTTAAGCCCCGGAGGATTTGGCTGCTAAAAGACCAGGGAGTATTTTGCGATTCGGCACTGCATGAATTTAACGGACAATTGAGCGGTCGTGCGACGCTGTACCTAAACGAATTTGATGTCCTTTTTTTCCCCCACAAACAGAGCTTTCTTTTGGTGGTATTTGATCACCTGTGCGATTTTTTGATCATGCGCTATAAACAAAAAAAAAGGGTCAATTTTGCAAAAATAACAATATTTTTCACATTTTTTTTATATGAAATTCCCCCCCAAAAAAAATGTAAAAATCAAAATTTTTTAACATTTTCGGCCAATTTGTTTTATGCTACATATGTTTGGTTAAAAAAAAAGAAAATCGCAAAAAGCGTATTTTGATTGGTTTGCGCAAAAGTTATCGCGTTTACTAACAAAGGGAAAAATTTATGTAATTTTTGTTGTTTTTTTTTTTAACGCGTAATGGCGGCGATCTGCGACTTTTTTGCGGTACTGCAACATTGGGGCGGACAGATCGGACCCTTGACTGACATTTCTGACACTTTTGGGGTTACCAGTGACATTTCTACAGTAATCAGTGCTATATATATGCACTGTTACTGTAAAATTACACTGGCAGTGAAGGGGTTAACTTTATTTGAGAGGGAGGGGCTGTGTGTGTCCCTAGGGGCGTGATTCTAACTGATTGGCTGTGGCTAGAGCTGTAGGAACAATGATCAATGGTCCTACATAGTAGAACCGTATGATCAGTGTTTCTACACAGGTGAGAATGACAGGCAGCTTGTTTACACAAGCCGCCTGCCTTTCTCCCTCTCCCCCCGACGATCGCAGAGTGACAGGCGGACATCAGGTCTGCCGGTCACACGCGCGGGGGGGGGGTCCGTGACTTCGCTCCCCAGAGCCTCACAGGCTAGTGACGTACCGATACGTCACTCTGCCTGTGAGGGGCTGACACCCGCAGTATATGTACTTGCGGCGGTCGGCAAGCGGTTAAGGATCTTCACTTCTTTCTGCATAAGGATTTTCGCATACATCTATATTGATCATCCTAAAAACTGTTGTTTCCCTCCTGGATTTTTATGGACATTCTGTGCAAACAGTTTTAAGATTAGCGCCACATTTTACATATACATTATGGGGTATTGTTTGAAGAATTTTTAGGGAAAATAATGAATTTAATTCATTTTGGAATAAGGCTGTAACATAAAATGTGGAAAAAGTGAAGCGCTGTGAATACTTTCCGGGTGCTCTGTATTCCTTAGGGCCCTTTCGCATGGGCATTCGTCTCAGTTTTGGATGGAAAATGAACAGCAATTCATTCACATTACTAAAATACAAATGGACTCTGTGCTAATGTCAAACACTTGCAGAAAGTTGTTAAGCTAATACTGTGCTCCCACGAAAAAAAAAAAAAAAAAAGGGCTGCTTACCACAAATATTCTATGAATATACAAAACACATATGTATAGCACCGTCTCTTTATCAGGTTGCCGACCTGCAGCAGTACATTTACTGTGGATGGATGGCTCATACAAGCACCATAAAGGTACCTGTACTTCATGGTCTGCATCCTGGTTCAGGCAGCGCACATACGCCCAAGCCTGCCGTCTCTGCTGGGATTGAACACAGTGGGACTTAAACTCAGTTCAAACTACTGCGACCTGAAAGTTGCACGACTTTGCAGGTGACTTTGTCTTGTGCAAGTATGCAGGGATAAAAGCATACAGGGAGATGCCATGCATTGCCTAGGTAATTTTTCTGTAAAGTCGGATCCAAAATCACATCAACAGAGGAGAATCTGACTTGAGGTGACTTCCATTAACCTCTTCCTAACCACGCCGAAAGACGACTACAGAGCAGGCCTAAATTTCCAGGAGGGCGTCCATGTACGTTCCCATGCATGAGCTGCCTGCGGGGCTCGCTCTGTGATCAGTCAACATGACTCGGCTGATCATACATCAGAGTAAGGGGCCGATCCCGGCCTCTTACCTCGTGATCAGCTGTCAGCCACTGACAGCTGATCACCTGATGTAAATAGAGCCGGTAATCGGCTTTTTTCCCAGATAGCGTGAGGAGGAAAAATTATAAAATTGAATTTGGGTACAGTGTTGCATAACCTGTAAATTGTTATTCAAAGTATGACAGAGCTGAAAGCTGAAAATTGGCCTGGGCAGGAAGGGGGTTTAAATGCTCAGTAGGCAAATTGTAAAGTCTATGGGCACATGTTGGATAGAAGTCACCTTGAAGTAGTAAAGGAACCTTTTCCAAAAAGCAACTTCAGTAGTGCTAAGACAGCTCTCACTGACTAACATTGGATTTCACATGTCATGCGACTTGGGGTACCACAAGTCGGATCCCAAGTAGCAGCAGTGTGAACCGAGCTTTAGTCAGCAAGTCCCGGCCAATCATTCATGGCCGGGACCTGCTGATCAGCTGCATCCAATCCCAGCCCAGAGCCCTGTGTTGACAAAAACACAGTGCTCTGTATAGAGGGAAATATCTCTGCAAAGAAGGCAGAAGAAACAAAGTGAACTTTGGTAAAAAGCAGCACACCCTTACACATTGTTGGGCACACCCCTAGCCCCTTGATTACCCTGAGATGGTAACCCATTTCCCAGCCAGTGTCATTAGTACTGTGACAGTGTACAGTATTAGTCCTGATCACTGTATTAGTGTCATTAGTGATTAGTGGTGTCAGATTGCTCGCCGCACTATCACAGTCCCACTAAAAGCTGGACGATCATTTCTATTACTGGTATAAAAAAATAAAAAAAATTCCAGTACATTTACCATACATTTACCATGATATTTGGGGGTTCTAAGTAATTTTCTAGCAAAAAAATACTGATTTTAACTTGTAAACAACAAATGTCAGAAAAAGGCCTGGTCCTTAAGTGGTTAAAGTGAATAGGACTGTCTGAGTCAACAGCGGGTCAGAGGAGGAGCCGCTGTGGGACAGAGATCACAGTTGCTCTTTCAAAATTAGGATTTAAATCAAGCCTTTTTACTAGTGATTGAAATCAGGATTTAAAATCAACTTGATTAAAATCAAATCCACCCTACAAAGAAAAACAAAGTTCTATGCTGCTCTATGTCACTGCAGTGTCTGTGATGTGAAATAAAATAATCAAAGAGAGCAGCGAATTCTAGATCCTCTTTCTTGTATACAAAGAGAAACAAACAGCATTGGAACATAGAAAAACTTCACACTTCTGATTTGTCAGGCGACTTGGTCGCCTGACAAGTTGCGGTCCATGCTGTGCAATGGTTCCCGTTCTAATAGGAGCCACTCAAGTCGCTGCGACTTAGAAAAAGGTTCCTGCGCCTTTTTTTTGCAAAGTCGGAGCGACTTGTATTGACTTCCATTATGTGAAGTCGTTGCAAGTCGCGCGTGCACGGGCGACGGCATTAGTCGCCCAAAGTCGGGTCAGATCAGTGTGAACCGACACTTAGGCCTCATGCACACAGGGCGTTTGAAAAAACAAGCTGCAAAGTCAGTTCTGACACCAGGAAAAAACAGCTTTTAGGCGCTTCAGGCGTTTTTACAGTCTAACACTGCTGCTCCAGAACGCACTGGCCCTGGAGTTTTTCTTTTTTTTTTTTTTTTTTTACAGCTTAAAAACTCCTATGCCACTTGCAGCTCCTAAAAGCCTGTGTGTGCATGAGGCCATAGAATAACATGGAGAGGTGTTTTTTTTTTTTTTTTTTTTCCAGCTTAAAAAAAGTCTAGCGCTCCTAAAAGCAGCTGGAAAAAACGCCCCGTGTGCATGAGGCCTAAGAACAAATTCTCCACCATCCACTGTGAACTTTTACAGAGGCATCCAGAAGTCCAAATAAAATTGTGGTGTTAGCACACCGTGTGAATTGGAATCCAAAGCCAATCCTTTACCACCACAAAAAAAAAATTGCACTCCTTACCAAATACGTAGACTCTTTATTACAAGGCGATAAACTGCGCTTATCCCACATAAATGGGTATCGGGGAAGTTGGTCACATTCAGAATACTCTCCTCAGACCTTCCAAAAAGCCATATAAATAGGCGAAAGCAAATCGCACATCGTGTGATATTGTAAAACAACTTGAAAATATTCACCAGCAGATATACTCACAAACCGGAGGATATAAATGCACATATCGGAACTTATCGGCCTGTAATTAAAATGGACAAGGCTGCATCCTTTTCCACTGAACAGATGGAAGTGGATGCGGTCCGTTTTTAGGTGAGAGACATACAGTATTTATTTTTTGTTTATACTTTAGTCACCTGAACCCGATTTGTTTCTTCGACAAATAAAAAAAAAGGATGCAAAAACGGATGTAGACTGAACAGAGCTGAAGTGCAAACTGGTGTAACCTGAATCAGTATTCATCAGTTCTTTTGTTTTTGCCCAAAAAAAAAAATATGACTGAACTGATAAAAGGACCCTATATTTTAATATATCAGATGTTTTCTAGTAATTCCAATATTTAGCAGTATCAGTCAAAATGCTGGTGTTAAAATAAATAAATAATACCCCCTTTTTTTTGCTTGGTCTATAGTAATGTTACAAAAATGATAATGTAAAATGGCGAGAAACATAAAGCACAGTGGAGTGTTAGACTAGAGCTAGGGGTAGAGGCTATGAACAGCAGTTACCTGCTCCTGAGTTAATATTTGCTCTGTATGGAGCTTTCATATTGGCAGGATTTCAGACAGCACAGATTCTTACTTAAAAGCCTTAACCCCTTATTAGCCAGCCCTCATGTCTTCTTACCCAGTAATGTACAGTTTAACCAGTTCCCGACCGCCCACCGCAGATATACTGCGCAAAATTAAGTAGATCTACTTGATTTTGTGCACGCAATCTCGGCGGTGTTTAGACACAGTGGGAGGCAGGCCGCGGGAGGAGCGGTGGCGATTGCCGCCGGCCTCCCGTGATCATCAAACAAACTGACAGAAGACCCAACTGCTTATGTAAACAAAGCAGGCGAAGTCATCTGTCACACAGGCAGAGAGAGATCAGGAGTTTCAGCTTAGCCTGTCACAGAGCCCTTCCCCCCACAGTCAGTAAGCACCAACAGGCATACATTAACCCATTTGATCACCCCTCAGTGTTAACCCCTTCCCTGCCAGTGTCATCTATACAGTAATAATAAAAGGGTGGGGGGGGGGGGGGCGGGACTTTGAATGAGACGCACGGTGGGATTTGCCGTGCGTCTCCATCCCTAATTCAATTGAAAATAAAGAAGGGTTGGGACTTTATATGAGAGACACGACAAACCAAGGCTATCAGGACAAAAATACCATATTTGATACATGCAAAACATATGTACATGATAAAATGATTGCAAACATGATATGCAATTGTGTAAAGAATGAGATGATAATACATGACCCCAATCCAAGTTCATAGAGACCAGCATGGTAATCAGCATGAGTAAGGAAGTAATAAAGTAAGGTCATAACATCCATAACTGACGCGTTCCGAGGACTAGATTTCACCACTTTAAGAGTAGATGTATGATCTGTGTCTAATAGAAAACATGTGTATAAGGAATTGCAGTAATGATGGTGAATAAAAACTGGGCAGGGGAGGGAAGGGGAGACAAACTACCACATCCCAAATCTTACATAAAAACTCTGGCAATGACTGGTACTGGAGGTAGAGGCATGGACCCAGGTGTCTACCACGGGAGCTGAGGGCGTAGAAGGGCCACGGATATGGGGAAAAACGCCACACACAAGGAAGAGTGTGGGTTGAGGTGATTGAAGTGGTACTGGTAGCAACATAGGAAGGTATCTATATAAGATGAGTAATATTGAGTAGTAAATGAGCATATACTATATAGAAAAACATTGTGCTACTAGAATAGTATAAGTGGAAAGTAAAAAATCAAGTAGTACAGTTGATCCAAATGACTAAGAGATAAGTTTAGTGAAGAATGATGAGAGAGTATGAAGGGTGAGCACCAAAAGCAAAGTGTAGAGAAACCATAGTGGTGGAAAAGTGAACCATATGGATAATTGCCTCAGAAAAAAAAGAAAGGTAGATCAACCCACATTCTTCCTTGTGTGTGGCGTTTTTCGCCATATCCGTGGCCCTTCTACGCCCTCAGCTCCTGTGGCAGACACCTGGGTCCATGCCTCTACCTCCGGTACCAGTCATTGCCAGAGTTTTTATGCAAGATTTGGGATTTGTCTCCCCCTTCATAGTTTTTATTCACCATCATTACTGCAATTCCTTATACGGATGTTTTCTATTAGACACAGATCATACATCTACTCTTGAAGAAGTGGCAAAATCTAGTGCACGAAACGCGTCAGTTATGGATGTCATGACCTTACTTATTACTTACTCATGCTGATTACCATGCTGGTCTCTATAAACTTGGATTGGGGTCATGCATTTTTTTTTTATCATCTTATTCTTTACACAATTGCATATCAGGTGTGTAATCATTTTATCATGTTCATATTTTTTGTATGTATCAATAAATATGGTATTTTTGTCCTGTTAGCCTCGGTTTGTCGTGTCTCTCATATAAAGTCCCAACCCTTCTTTATTTTCTATACAGTAACAGTGCATAATATTTAGCACTGATTACTGTAGTAATGTCACTGGTCCCCAAAAAGTGTCAAAAATGTCAGTAAAGGCCCGTACACACGTACCGATCGTCGGCATACAAACGTCGGTGGACGAAGGATCTGCCGATTGTACGCGTGTTAGTATGGTGCCTCCGACAGATGTCTGCGCACAATCCGCGGACAAAAGTCTTTCGTGCAAACATGAAAATATTTGTATGCCGACACCAGAACGGACGATTGTTCGCCTGTCAGTACACAATTCGGCCGACAGACCGCAGATTTGCAAGACTGGGCATGCTCAGAAAATAGAAAACACAGGGAAAGTTAACCATTACATGACATCACTTCTGCAGTCGGCGGACAAAATTCTTGTGCTGTCCTTGTGCTGTCTTTGCACTTTTCAGCAGACACCGACATCCCGGGGAGAAAAGAGGAACATTTGTATGCCGACCATCGGTACGTGTGTACGGGGCTTTAGGGGTCCGATCTGTCCATTGCAATGTCACAGTCCCGCAAAATCGCAGATCGCTGCCATTGCTAATAAAAAAATAAACAAATAAAAAGTCCAAAAATCTATCCCGTAGTTTGTTAACGCTATAACTTTTGCGCAAACCAATTAAAATATGCTTTTCTGGGATTTTTACCAAAAAATATTTAGCAGAATACAAAGTGGCCTAAACTCAAAAAAAAAAATTTTTATTGGGAATGTTTTATAGCAGAAAGTAAAAAATATTGTGGTTTTTTTTTTTTGCTTATAGTGCAAAATCTAAAACCCGCAGAGGTGATCAAATACCACCAAAAGAAAGCTCTGTTTGTGGGGGAAAAAAAAGGACATCAATTGTATTTGTGTACAGCTTTGCACGACTGCAGAATTTTTCGTTAAAGTAACGCAGTGCCGAATCACAAAAAAATGGCCTGGCCATTAAGGGGTAAAACCTTTCGGAGCTGAAGTGGTTAAAATCAAGCTGGATGCCAGACTGCACTGGTCTCTAAATTGCCCGGCTGAGCTGTTACCAAGCCCTATGGCGATGCAAAAGAATATCCACACTCTTCTAACTGCCAGACTCAACAGCTGCATTCAACAGGAGAAGAAGCATTGCAAACAAAACACAAATTATACACGTCGCTATTTTCCCTAAAATTACCATAAAAAGCACAGCTCAATGTTTTGTAGTTAGGGGACTATGAAAAAGGAACACATTATTTAAAATTAAAATGTTTAACCACTTAAGCCCCGGAGGATTTGGCTGCTCAAAGACCAGGGCCTATTTTGCGATTCGGCACTACGTGACTTTAACGGACAATTGCGTGGTCGTGCAACGCTGTACCCAAATGAAATTGACATCCTTTTTTTCCCCACAAATAGAGCTTTCTTTTGGTGGTATTTGATCACCTGTACGATTATTATTTTTTGCGCTATAAACAAAAAAATAGCGACAATTTTGAAAAAACTACAATATTTTTCACATTTTTTTATATGAAATTCCCCCAAAAAAATGTAAAAGTCAAAATTTAACATTTGAAAAAAATCGCAATAAGCGTATTTTGATTGGTTTGAGCAAAAGTTATTGCGTTTACTAACTAAAAAACTTTTTTTTTTTAACTGGTAATGGCGGCGATCTGCGATTTTTTTTTAGCGGGACTGCGACATTGCGGCGGACAGATCGGACCCTTGCCCGACATTTTTGACACTTTTGGGGGTACCAGTGACATAACTACAGTAATCAGTGCTATACATATGCACTGTTACTGTAAAAATTAAACTGGCAGGGAAAGGGGTTAACTTTAACGGTGATCAATGGGTTAAATGTATCCCTAGGGGCGTGATTCTAACTGTGGGGGGGGGGGGGGGGGCGTGGTTTGTGATGTAACCACAGAGACATACAATCCTACATAGCAGGATTGTATGATCTCTGCTGTTACATCAGGGAGAATGACAGGCGGCTTTGTTTACATCAGCCGCCTGCCTTTCTCCCTCTCCAGTGGGAGATTGCGAGTGGCGGGCGGACATCAGAGCCTCCGGTCACTCGCGCAGGGATGTTAGTGAACGAGCGGGAGCGCGGCTGCCCCCTAGAGGCTCGTGGGCGCGTGACGTAGCCCTACTTCGTTTTGCCTGTAGGGGCTGACCGCCACAGTAAATAGTTGTGCGGCGGTTGGCAAGCGGTTAATAGCACTTTATTAGGAGAAAAAAAAAAAATACATATATACTGCAAATCCCAAATACAACCACTGGAGGACAAAACACATAGGGATGAGCTTTGCATCCTGACCTCACACTCTATCGTCTCACGCTTGTGTGACAGCGTTTCATGGAAGTTTTGTTGTCTCTTTTATTTTAGCTTAAGTGTTAGTTTTAATAAATTAACATTTCTGCACTATGAGAGTGTCCTCTTTCTTTGTATGATTATGTCACCGCTACATCCATGCACAGAGGAATCTTCTAGAGTATACTGGCCACTGAGGATTTTAGGTACAAACTGACCTCTATATTTGCAAGTGATGTCTTATAATTCAGTGAGCTTGTATTTAAATTACCTAGTAATGGGATGATCCCCACAAGCAGACACATTTTCCTTTTTGAGGTCAACACATCTATCTGGTGAGTAGTGGCAGAATTCACTGTGGCTGGATGTCTATACAAGTAAATAAAAGTGGAAATGAAGTCTCACTCCTGATGCTGCAATCATAGGATAGACAAAAGAAATCTCACTTTTGGCGCTGCAATTGCCTTTATTCATAAGCACAGACATTTATTTGGTTTGTACTTTGGAAATTGTACCAACCCTTAAAAATAAAACAAATCTCTGGATTTTATGAAAACTTTACAGGCCAGACTCTGGGTATATTGTGGAGCACATTCAAAGAAAAATGAACCTGACGTAATCACACCTGAGCCAAGCAATTTCTAGTCCAGTCCCAGTTTACACTAGTGCAATGTGGGGAAACCCTGCAAATCAGTGCCGGTTCCTGCATCGCAGCAGAATCGCACAGTGGTTCACTTCACACTAAGAATCACTGGGGGCGTCAATGTAACGTTATTGACACCCCCAGATTGTCTTGCAGATGGCAGTGCGAACTGTGAAATAGTGCAGGAATTGGATGGCACCCATGCAATCTGTGTATGAATGGACATACAGAGCAGTGGCTCGGGAGCGAGCCTGCTTGGATGCCTCCATTACAAGCTGCTTGCTCTTGGGGTACAAAGCAGGGGCTAGGAGCACCTGTGAGGAACCCGAGGAAGATCAGGGCCGCTCTGTGCAAAACCAGTGCATGGAGAAGGTTAGTATGACTCCCCCCCCCCTTACCTTTTAGAAAAATAACAAAACAAGCCTTTAATATTATTTTAATTGGCCAGAATAATAATTTATTCTGGCCATTGAAATGAATAGACTCTGAAGGGCTAAACAGTGTTTTTTCTGCGAAAACCCCACTGCTCCTGGATGCACTAGCTTTTTTTTTTCTACCTCTAAGGCATCTCGCAGCTTGTAAAAGCTCAGTACAGCTTTTTTTTTTTCGGAGCTAAAATACAGCCCATTAATTGTAATGTGCCTGTGCACACAGGCGTGTAAACAAGCGCTGTGCATTCTTCAGTAAAAACAAAATAGAAAAATCTGCATTTTTGGTCAGTAATTTAAGCCTCAATGCACGCAAATACGCACAAAAAAAAGTCTGGAAAAAGTAGATGCTCAAACAGGAGTATGGTGTGCAAGAGGCCTAAACCACCCACTTCTAAACGCCTCTATATAACTATATGTGCATGGACACATGGGGGAGATTTACTAAAACTGGTGCACTCAGACTCTGGTACAGCTGTGCATGATAGCCAATCAGCATCTAACTTCAGCTTTGACAATAAAACCTGGAAGTGGATTCATTTCTATGTGCAGCTGCACCAGAATGTGCATCATGCAGTTTCAGTAAATAACCCCTAAACCCCTTTCACACGGGCTTTATGATCCAGTCCACCTGTCAGCTTTTCAGGCGGACCGGATCGGATCCTTCATGCACCCCTATGGAGCAGTGGATGTCAGTGGTGACATCTCCACTGAAACCCGCTGCTATCCGATCTGATCCTGTCCGTGAAATCCGGACAGATGGAAACCTTATTTTTCATCCGTCTGGAGGATCGGATCGGATAAGATTGGATGAAAACGGACAGGCAGTCCATTTTCATCCGATCTCCCATAGAGGAAAGCGAGGATCTGACAGGTCTGTCCCTGCAAAGTAAGCGGAGATGGAGCGGTCATCCACCTGCTCGGCGGGGCGGGAAGCTGCGAATTGATCCCCACTAAGCAAAACGGAGTCCGCCAGGTGGAAAGCTTGTGTGAAAGGGGCCTTATAGGCTAACATTGAGGGATGTTTAGAGGAAGGGAAAGAAAAAAAACCTACCAGGCACCCCTAAGAGCAGCCTCAAAAACATCCAGTGTGCATGAGGCCTTAGGCCACTTGTGTCAAACACAAGGCCACGGGCCGAATCCGGCCCTCCAAGCCATTTCATGCAGCCCTCGCACCTCTCCTGCAGTTGCAGGAGAGCTCCAGCCCTCCTCCAGACCCTGTGCTTTCCAGTAATGCCTCTAGCTTCTTCCCAGAAGCAGCACAAGGTAAGAGTGGGGCATTGTAATGTAAAGGAGGGTGGGGGACTCAACCTCTGATGGTAGAGAGGCTCCTGACGTCTTATGTAAGGGTATGGGATGCTCTGAACATCTAGTCTTACAGATACAACCGGCCCTTTTGAGGGCAATTGTATTGCTGATTCGGCCCTTGATTAAATTGAGTTTGCCACCCCTGCCTTAGGCAATGAAAAGGACAAGGGGGGAGAATACCAGTTCTCACAGGATAAAAAAAAATTTCTGAAATATGGTTGAAGAAAATGCTCAAATAATGCTCGATTCCAGAATTTACAGGCATTCCTATTAATGTTCATAGGGCCATAAATGCCCAAATCTGTCTCAAAAGAATGGCAGTCTTTGAGCTACAGGCTTCCGAGTCATTCCAATTGGAATGGTTCCACTTCACTGAATAGGGCACGACTTGCCAGAGGAATAGGTCACCAGACAGGTCGCCCCAGTGTGAACCCTTAAAATATATAAACTCAATAAGAAAAATAGAATAATATATTGCAACAGCTTATTAGTCTATAGATGTGATGAATGCATACGGTTTCTTTTTTAGGCCTTTTTCCCCTTTATTTTTATGTGGCAACACATTTTCTGTCCTGATATGACAACACTCCCCGACTTTACCATATCACTGGAAGATCACTGTTATCACCCTAGAACAGGACTACAGAACACCTTCCCCTCTCCTCATATCGACCACATAGGGGGAAAGGTGCTCTACAGTTCTAGATAGATAGATGGGAGCATTGTAACTAATAATAGTGCTGCACAGGCATAGAGCGCACATTTCTGGCAGGATCAACAGGTATTTTTGCACTTACTAAATATACCAAAACACTTTCAATGGTGTATTAACGGACCAAAAAGGGAGCAAGTACATTGTTAGGGTTTACATACACTTCCATGTCCCTCTTCCTCAAAATTTTTCCTGTTTAAAAATCATTAACTGCCTGCCACTCGGTCACAGTAGATTTTATTGCCCCTTGATGTTAACCTCTTTCCAGTCTGGGTCATTAGTACAGTATTATCACTGATCACTGTATTAGTGTGTCACTGTCAGTTAGTGACCCTCCCAGATAGTGTCTGCTAGTACCAGATTGCCACCGCCCTATCACAGTCACACTATAAGTCGCTGATCATTGCCATTACAGTGCAGCATCTATAGCTGTAGAAAATTAAAAAAAACTTTTTTTTTTTCTTTAACCAAAGACATGGTGCAGAATACATTTTGGCCTAAATGTATGAAGAATTTTTTTACCGGATAGGTTTTATAAAAGAAAGCAGAACATGTCAGGGTTTTTTTTTCCTCAAAATTTCCTGTCTTTTTTTGTTTATATAATAAAAAAATAAATAAAAGCCCAGCGATCAAATACCACCAAAAAAAAAAAAAAAAAAAAAGCTCTGTTTGTATGAAAGGATTAATATAAGCTCCATGCAAACTAGCGTTTTTTAAGCTCCTAGAAGCTAAATAGTGTTATCCTATGTGTCCCTGCACACTACATTAGGTTCCTTTCACACGGGCGCCTCCGCAAAGCAGGATCCGCTTGCTCAGCAGGGGATCTCTCCGCTGATCCCCGCTGAGCAGGCGATGACAGGTCTGTGTCCACTCCGCTATGCTGAGTAGACACGGACACAGCCCGCTTTAGTCTATGGGGCAATCAGATGGAAACAGACTGCCTGTACGTTTCCATCCAATGCCATCTGATCTGCCAGACACCTGTTTTTGGCGGACATGATGGGATCAGATGAAAGCGGATGTTAGAGGACCCGCCGCTTCATAAAAGAGACTGGAGGGTCCAAGGGGATAAAACCTTCGGGAGGTCAAGTTCATACTTCACATGAGCTAGTGGAGTCTAAACACCACATTAGATTTATTGGAGATTGAAGTGGGTCATGAATCGGCGGTGAAGAAAACTGCACAATGAACATTTGGCAGAGCAGGAACAGCATGTGTATGATTGACATCGAAGGACTAAAAGTGAAGCCTAACTCAAAAAGTCTGATGCATTTTATTGGTTTTTCATTTTTGTTTTAAAGGTTGTTGAGAAAAATATGTTACCACTCCTGATCATGTAGAACAAGTTTAAGGTCCGGTTCACATTAGTGCGATCACAGAGATCGCATGTCATTTGGAGTGCACTGCTCCTAAAATTGCTGTCTACATATGTGGGCATGACCTATGAATGCGTTGGCTTCTGTGTGCGAGTACAAGGGGGTGGGGTGCTTACATTTTTTTAGGTTTGATTTTTTATGCTTTCACTTTAAATTTTTTTTAATCACTTTTATTTTTAAATACAAGGATTGTAAACATCCCTTGTAATAAAAAACAGGGCATGACAGGTCCTCTTTACAGAAAGATCTGGGGTCTAGAAGTCCTCACATCAAAACAGAATATAAAAAAAATATAAATCGTTCTCAGGCTTCCCAGCAAAAGAAAAAAAAAACAAAAACGGTAGTGTTTACATCTGCCAGCATCATGGCGTCACTTCCGGCCTCTGAGGGTCATAGAGATGGCCGGGGACCATCTGGTCTGGGGTCAGCTCTATGGTAAACCGCTGCCGGATTCAATGCCGGTTCACACATATGCAATGAGGGAACCCTGCGAATCCACTGTGGGCTCCCGCATCGCACTCGACTCGCACGCAGTTCACACTGCCATATGCGAACTGCTGGGGGCGTCAATACAAAGTTAACAACACCCCCAGATCAGTTTGCATATCGCAGTGCGAACTGTCAGTTTGGACATGAATCAGATTGCATAGGTGTGAACATTCATGCAATCCGATTCTGGTGTATACCAAAAAAAAGGGTCCTGTGTGACTTTGGTCCAAATGCAATGCAAATTCAGCCATACAATCTGTATGGCTGAATTCGCAACGCACGGACATTGCATGTGATTTGCAGAACGGTACGCTCCGAATCACATGCGATGTCTGTCATTGCTGAAGTGTGAACCGCCACTCATTCTCCGGCTCGCCGATCACATGGGTGAGCCGGGAGAAGCACCAGAGGGTGAGGGGAATCCCCTCCCGCTGCCTGTAAAAGCAATTAAGCGACTAAACAGCCGCTATGATGGCTTTTATAAGTGAGGGAATTGCCGCCTGGGAAAAAAAAAAAAAAGGATGTCTAGGTGATACCTGTAGCTGTAGGCATCATTCAGATGTCTCCACTTCAACCTAAGTATGTCATATGACGTCCACCTAAGGTTAAGTGGTTAGAAAAAAAAAATAACACAGCCGCAGGGAAATCGCATGCTTTTTTTTTATTGTTATATTTAAAATATTTAAAAAATTTTGTTTATCGATTTTTTTCTTTAAAAGCACAAATACAAAAACAATCACGACAGTCTGACAACAGATTACACTGTATAACACAAAAAATAGTCAGCACAAGGCTCCTGTATAACTCCCAGACTTGATATAGGTGTAATGTTTAACAAGTTCCTATATATATATATATATATATATATATAATTTATATTCATTTGCATGTGATAGAAGACTAAGCAAATAATATATTAGCTCCCCACACCTACAATGCGCCACATTATCGTTAAGTGGTACCATAGAACCTCACTACTCCAATACATCATCACCCCCATGTAAGTGAGTATATAATTCCCCCCATCCCACATTCAAATCCCCTTACACAGGACAATACCATCTGCTAGATTTTGAATGAGCCGGTCAGACACCGTGAATGTGCCGTTTATCCAACAATCCCATACGCTATTGAATTTAGTAGGTATTCCTCTATTTGCGCAAGTCGCCTTATATACCGCAAGCTATTTCGGACCTTGCGATTTTCCTGCGGTTCCAGCACCCTTAAACACGCTGCATGGGAACAGTATGGACTGTTCCCTGTCCCACCACATAAGACTTTAGTTCAATCTGAGTTTATTGAGAAAGAAGGGATTTACAGAATATGGGGAAAAGCGAGGGAGCAAGAAATATACAGAAACAATTTTCAGCCATGTCAGATAGTGAACTTTGAGTAAGAGCATACAACAATCAATATCAATTAATGTTGATAGGAAACAAACTAACAAGTCCATTGGATCACGGTTGTATCGCAGCTTAACAAACAGCAACTTGGTGTAACATGGGTCAACATAAGCAAAAGATAAGACAAATAAAGGATAACACTGGTAGAGACACCGCCATAGCTGGCGTCACATTAGAAGATGATGTGAAGTGTGTAAGGCATTGGTAAATACTCAGGTTTCTCGCTGAGAAGCGCCCAAAAACAACAAGTGAACACAAAAAGGATTGCCATATGGTGCCAGTGGTATAGCCAAAGCGATAGATAGAGAAAGGGGAGATGGGGTAAAGTAGGAGGATGAAAACAGAGGTAAGCCAAGAGGGTGAAGAAGGTAGAGGAAATCAGGAGGGGCTGCCAATGTCCGACTACTGCTCCCCAGCACCCAGCAACACAGGTGATTCGAGCCAGGACTTGAAGGCATCCAAACACCGAAACATGTCCCAGGACACCCATGCAGCAGAGAACCGTTCCTCTCTGCCCCCCTCTCATGCCAGCAGGTTTTCCCCAAATCTGTCAAGTTCCAGAGCCCACTCAAGTTTAGAGGGTACGTGCTTGGTTCTCCAGTGCCTGGGTATCACCGTCCTAGCAGCTGCCAAGAAAAAGCCGCCAAGAAAAACCGCAGGACGTCTCTCTTGATCGACCACCACATAAGACTTTTATGATAGCCTACATGGCTACATCATGGACTACCTTTTTAGTTTAATACTATTAGCTTGCGCCACTGTGTATCTACTTTTATCTTAAACACGATGCGTCCATCTTAAACACGATGCGTCCATCTTAAACACGATGCGTCCATCTTAAACACGATGCGTCCATCTTAAAACACGTTGTGTCTATCTTAAACTGCGTCCATCTTAAACACGCTGCGTCCATCTTAAACACGATGCGTCCATCTTAAACACGATGCGTCCATCTTAAACACGATGCGTCCATCTTAAACACGCTGCGTCTATCTTAAACACGCCGCGTCTATCTTAAACACGCCGCGTCTATCTTAAACACGCCGCGTCTATCTTAAACACGCTGCGTCTATCTTAAACACGCTGCGTCCATCTTAAACTGCGTCTATCTTAAACACGCCGCGTCTATCTTAAACACGCCGCGTCTATCTTAAACACGCTGCGTCCATCTTAAACTGCGTCTATCTTAAACACGCTGCGTCTATCTTAAACACGATGCGTCTATCTTAAACACGATGCGTGGGAGTGCAATTCCGCTCTGGCGTCCCATAGAAGCAGCGCGATTTGGCTGCTGGTGGTTGCAGGTATGAGAACATGTGCGATTCCTGCGCCCGCAGACTGCAGGTAAGCATGAACCAAGGGTCAATTTTCAGTACCGACTGGTCGAATGTTTATTTGTTATTGCACTCAATGTTAAAGTGAAAAACACTGAGGGTTTAATACTACTTTTAAAGTGCCTGAACAGGAAGGTTGTCTTTGTCCATGCTCCCACAAAGCAAGCAAATCCTTCCTTTTCATAGGAATATAAAGGCAGGGATCTGATTGGCTACACTTTGATAACACAGACTGACTGATGGACATTAAAGAGTGATACATGAAGCCCTGGTATATGGAAGTTTCCACGCCTGGAAGGCCTCAGTCACACTGTGCCACCATGGCCCCTGTCACCTGTAGAGTAGCTGTATACAGTAGAGGTGCACCTCCTCCATACTATCAGGTCTCATCCCATCACTGACAGCTGTACGAAGCCATACACCATGGCACCACCATGACATCATATGCAAATGACCAGTTGCCGCCATATGTTCCTGTCATCCCGGAGAAGCCCCTTCCAAGTCTTACAATGAACCCGGCCACCACACTTCCCAAATAAGCAGCTTGTCATGGCTCACTCACCGTCCCTCCATCTTTAATGATAATTTTCTTAGCCAGAAGAATGCTGCGATTTAACCTCTTCTTTTTTTTCTTTTCCCCAGTCATGGTGAGCTCAGGCCCGTCATCCCGACACCGGGAAAGGCTCCGCAGGTAGGCCCTCACAGCTCACCGGGCCACACTACCATGGAAACGGCGGCCCCCCCTCCGCATCATTCCCCCCCTCACCCGCTTCCGGCCTCCACTGCTCCCTCCACCCATCGCCTTCTAAGCGACCAATGAGGCGTCAGCGTTTCCTCACTGGAGCCTGTCAGTGGCAGGCTTTGATGTCCTTTAGCTCTAACGCGGACGCTGATTGGCTAGGGCATGTGACGTGACGACGATAAGGGACTAGAAAGCGGCTCCATATTGAGTGTGGCACAAGCGTGAGCTGTCATTACAGGCGCTGTAATCCATATGTTTATGGCTTTTACTGCTGCTAGCAGCTGTGTGCCTCCACTCCATATGTGTCTATGTTTCTAGCGATTATATAAACACTTAGAGGCATGGAGGCAGTTCTAGCTCTGTCCAGGGACAGTAGAATCTGGTTATTATCACCATTATATTCAATGACAGCCCTGGTTTGGGAGTTGTACTCATACAGTGACCTAAAAACATTAACCACTTAAGCACCAGAAAATTTTACCCCCTTTCTGACCAGGGGGTATTTTGCGATTCGGCACTGCGTGACTTTACGGACAATTGCACGGTCGTGCGACTCTGTACCTAAACTAATTTGACGTCCTTTTTTTCCCACAAACAGAGCTTTCTTTTGGTGGTATTTGATCACCAATGCGATTTTTTTGATCATGCACTATAATAAAAAAAAGAGCGACAATTTTGCAAAAATAACAATATTTTTCACATTTTTTTATATGAAATTCCCCCCCAAAAAATGTAAAAATCATAATTTTTTTAAATTTTTGGCCAATTTGTTTTCTGCTACATGTTTGGTAAAAAAAAAAAAAATCACAATAAACGTATTTTGATTGGTTTGCGCAAAAGTTATTGCGTTTACTAACTATGGGAAAGAGTAATGGCAGCGATCTGCGATTTTTTTTGCGGGACTGCGACATTGCGGCGGACAGATCGGACCATTGACTGACATTTTTGACACTTTTGGGGGTACCAGTGACAGGTTGTAAACCATAAAATTTTTTTTTATTTTTTTTCAACCTGAAAGAGAAACACATAATGAGCTAGTATGCATTGCATACTAGCTCATTATGAAATACTTACCTTAGAACGAGCCCCCGCCGTGCCGCCCGCTTACCTGTATGACGGGCGACATGTTCAGTCGCCCATCTTCCGGGATCACGGCATCCGGTCATCTGATTGGCCGGAGCCGCGGTGACGTCACTCCCGCGCATGCGCGCGCGAGCCGACGGTCACGGCACGGGGCTCTGAAGGAACGGCACCAGCGGCCATTCCTTCAGAGTGCATGCGCCAGTGACGTAACTGGCTGCATGCAAAGTAAATATCTCCTAAACGGTACATGTTTAGGAGATATTTACAGTACCTATAGGTAAGCCTTATCATAGGCTTACCTATTGGTAAAAGTGTCAGAGGAGGGTTTACTTCCTCTTTTTTTTTTTGGAAAATTTGTTTTTATTGAATTTTTGCACAAGAAAACAGACAAGACAATGCCACCCAGGGCAACAAGCATAAACAGTGACAACAGGTCAAACCCCTCCCATACCACCCACCCCACTCCAGGCTCCATCCAGCACGTCCAGTGCAAAAACAAAGCTTCCATCAGTAATAAAGATACCCCTCAAGTCTGCTCCAATTATCCAGTAGTAAGGTCATAGAACATATAGATTAGTCCAGCACAGAGCCCACAAGCAGCAACCCCATGGCTTAGTCAAAAAATAGAGAGACTTCTATACATGCAGTGAGAACACAACGAACAGGAAAACATCACCGACCGGCATGTCCATCCCCCCCCCCAGACAATCCCGAACAGTAGCACACAGAACACTAAAGCGGATCAACGGAGGTCGAGGCCGGAGAGTCTATCCATGTTTTCCATACTTTATCAAACTTGCGGGGGCATCCCCTACTGAGATACGCGGCCTTATAGAGCGGAGTCACTTTATTAACCAAGCCTTTCCAGAAAAGGATCGTGGGAGCCAAGGGACTCTTCCAGTGTAAGAGCAGAGCCTTGCGAGCATAGAAAAGCAGTAAGCTGACCAGAGTATGAACGGCCCTCGCAGGGGCCAAGCCATCCACCAACCCCAAGAGGCAAACCTCCACGGAGCTGGGGACCGGAATCTTAACCACCTCCACAATACAAGCTAAGACGGATGCCCAATAGTCCTTGACCACCGGGGCACCCCCAGAAGATGTGACTGAAGTCCGCCGGTGAATGGGAGCAACGCCAGCACTCCGCCGAGGCCGTCTGATAAATACGTGCCAGCCTCGCCGGCGTGTAATAAATCCGATGCAGAAATTTAAAGTGAATCAGACGGTCCCTCGCAGAGACCAGGTAGGCGAAGGGTGAACTCCACATATCATCCCAGTCATCACCATCCAGGTCAGGCACCTCCTCCACCCAGCGTTCCCGACACCTACGTACAGCAGGTGGAGTGATAGCGAACAATTCCCTGTACAGCTCTGAGAGAGGCTTCCGCATATCCGCCGCTTGTATCGCCGTTTCAAGAGCTGAAGCTTTAATCACAACCCGAGAGGAACCGAATTGTGCCACAAACGCATGGCGAAGTTGAAGATAGCGAAAAAAATACCCATTTGGAAGATCATAACGCGCCTTCAGGGCATCAAAGGTGCACAGCTCCCCACCAGAGACAATATCCCCCAGCAACTTCACCCCCTTAACGGCCCAGATGGTAGGATCAGGGATCGAGGCAAAATGAGGAAACTTGGGGTTCCACCACAATGGGGAGGCCGGGGAAACACCAGTGGCTCCTGGCTCCACCAGCACCTGCATCTGTTCCCAGGCTTTGATGGTAGAACGCATCGTTCCTGTCAGCTTTAATGCAGCCCTGGACCCTCGATGCAGTAAAAGGCGAAGACTCTCGTAGGAGCCCAAAACAGCCGCCTCCAGCACCGTGGCGGAGTCCCCATCGTCCCCCGCAAGCCAGCGTCGCGCCACCACTCCCTGCCCAGCCAGGAAATATTTATAAAGATCAGGTAAAGCCAATCCCCCCTGACCCCAGGGCTCCTGCAACACCTGCAGACCAATTCTATTGAGGAGAGGTACCCCAAATAAAGGAACCTATCAGGCCATGAACGCGGCGGAAGAAAGAACGCGGGACCCACACCGGGGAATTTCTAAGGAAATACAGAAAGACAGGGAGAAGTTTCATTTTCACCAAGTTAATGCGCCCCAGAACCGACAAAGGTAAGTCGCGCCACACCTCCGCCCTGCGTTTAAAGACCTCCAGCAATGGGTTAAGATTCAGAGTAAGATAATCCGCCACCCTCGCCGACACCCTGACTCCCAGGTAGGTGAACTCAGTCACCCATTTCAATGGCAGCGCCCCATCAGCTGCAGCAATGGCACCAGGATCAATAGGGAGCATAGTGGATTTATCCCAATTTACCCTTAGGCCGGAAAACTTTGCAAAAGTGTCCAGGATATTGAATACCGCCCGCAGGGAAGCATTGGGATCCTTCAAAAATAAAAGCATATCATCCGCATAAAGTGCCAGGCACTCCTTAATGGAGCCCACTTCCAGAGCCCCCACCTCCGGAGATGCACGCAATGCAATAGCCAAGGGTTCAATCATCAGAGAGAACAAAAAGGGTGAAAGAGGGCAGCCCTGCCTAGTCCCCCTACCCACTGCAAAAAAGGGAGACAGGGAGGATCCAATCTTCAACGCCATACGCGGGGAGGAGCACAAGAGGGAAATCCACTTGCAAAATTTAGGACCAAACCCCATGCGCCTCAGCACCACCCCCATGTACCCCCAATCCACCGTGTCGAAGGCCTTGGCAATGTCCAAGGACACCACCACCCTAGTGCCAACCGAGGCATGGGACACCTGCAAATGAGTAAACAGACGTCGAAGGTTGGTGTCCGTGGACTTGCCCGGCATAAACCCGGTCTGATCAATGTCCACCAGGGAAGGCAAGACCACCGCCAGCCTAGTAGCCAAGACCTTCGTGAGTATCTTGAGATCCACATTGAGTAAGGCAATGGGGCGGTAGGAGGAACACAGGGTGTGATCCTTCCCCGGCTTGGGCAGAAGAACAACATACGCCTCGAGCATGGAACCCGGCAGGGCCCCCTGATCGAAACACGCAGCATACAATGCCTGGAGCCTGGGAGCCAGGGAGTCTGAGTACTGCCGATACCACTCCACCGGGAACCCATCAGGGCCCGGCAATTTATTGGAGGGAAAGGACGAGATGGCTCTCTCTATTTCCTTCAACGTGATGTCATTGTCCAGCCACGCACTGTCCTCACCCTCCAAGACCGGAACCGGCAAGCCAGATAAAAGGCGCTCCAACTCCTCCAGGTCATATGCAGGCAGGGGGGAATAGGTGTCAGAGTAGTAATCCATAAAGACCCGGGAGATCTCCCCCGGGTCCCTAACCAGTTCCCCTGAACTGGACTTGATGCACGGAACACTTACCGAAGCCCTCTGATCTGCCACCAAAAAGGCCAAAAGCTTACCATTCTTGTCTCCCTTCTCAAAAAGTGACTCCGCTCTATGTTTAAGGTTGGCATGCGCAAAATCAGTATCCAACAAAGCCAAACGCCTCCTGGCCTCCTCCAGGGCCGCATAGGCCGCCGGTCCCGGAGCGGCCGAGTATTCATCTTCCAACCTACGGACCTCCAGCAGAACAGCTTCTCTGTCAGCATTAGCCTCCCTACGAGATGCCTTAATCGCAGAGATGTAATGACCCCGCATAACCGCTTTGAAAGCATCCCACAGGACTACCCCTGCCGTGGACGAGGCATTATCTTCCCAATATGTAGGCATCTGGGGCTCTACCTGCTGCATCACCTTGTCAGTTTGCAGCCAACCCGGCGAAAGGCGCCATGCACCCCTAGTTCCACCCGCTCCCACCCGCAGAGTCAGCAGCAGTGGGTTGTGATCAGAGAGGCCACCCGCCAAATATGATCTATCCTGGACGCCGTTCTGTGCACCCCAGACCAACAGGAGTAGCCACGTACCCCAGGGTTTTTCCAGCGCCACAGCTCCGTAAGCTGAGCCGCGGAAGACCAGGACACCAGTTCAGGAGACGACAGTCTACCCGGGTTAGAGGAGTCCAGCCCGCCGTCCAGAACAGCATTGAAATCCCCCGCCATAATTAGAGGAAGGTGCACATAAGGGGCCAAGGTCACCAGGAGATCCACCAGAATCTGAGAGTGGAACGGGGGAGGTAAGTAAACACTCACCAGTACCACCTGCCGGTGAAAAATCTCCAGGAGAACAATAACATACCGTCCGCCAGGATCCGTAATTACCTTTTAAATCGAGCAGGGTGCATTTCTACCCAGCAAAATAGACACCCCACGGGCATACGTGGAGTATGTGGCATTGAAGATCCTCTGAATCCAAGGCCTCTTCAAGGCAAGCACCCTGCTCCCATCCAAATGTGTCTCCTGGAGGAGGATAACATGCGGTTGAACAGATTTAATATACCTAAAAATGGCTGTGCGTTTCACCTTGTCATTGAGACCCCGCACATTCCATGACATGATTTTAAGTAGCTCAGCCATAGAACAGCAGAGGGACACATAGCAGGAGGGAGCCGGAGGACCAAGCACAGCCCGAGGACCAACCCGATCCCCCAACTCCATCCAGACATTCAGCAATACAGACACATAAGTAAAAAAGAACAGTGACCACCGGATGGAGCCTGGAGCCAAGAACAAAAAAACATCCCTGCTGTGATACCCAAACCTGGAACAAAAAAAAGTGCAACAGGCTGCAACATAAAGGCATGGCTGCAACATAAAAACCGCAGCCGGCGTTACTCGTGTCCACCAAAGGCAGCCCCAAAAAAGGGGGGGCCGTTAGATAGTCATTCCTCAAAAAAAGGAAAAAAAAACCTAAAGGGAGGAAAAATAGAGTCAAAACAAAAAAGAAAAAATTGTCAGTTCAACAACGTGTAGCACACAGAGCTCCAATGATCTGTAGACCATTCCACAGCCCCAGGAATAGAAGCACGGATCCAGCCCAGGGCAACCTAGGAAACTTCAGGGCAGGATCAGCAATACAGGAACCATAGATGTCCCCCCATCAGCAATTGAGGAGGCAGACCGTGCGTAGACAGGAGCTGCAAATAGGGAGTACAGTGCAGCAGGGCCCCAAGAGCCCCATATCATCCAAGAGAGCAGGTGCATCAGAGGAAATTAAATGGATTCCAACCAGTCAGCAGCCTCCCCCGCCGAATTGAAGAAAAGGACAGATCCCTTGTAATCCACACGCAAGCGGCTCGGGTACATCATGCCATATTTCAGGCCCTTAGTTCTCAGGAGTTTGCGCACTTCAGTAAAGGATCTGCGTTTTTTCTGCGTCTCCACAGAGAAGTCAGGAAATAACATTATCTTGCTGTTCTCAAACTGCAATTCCTCCTGTTTCCTGGCCTCAGAGAGGATACGATCCCTGTCACGGAAGTTCAAAAAGCGGACCAGAAACGGGCGCGGGGGGGCCCCGGGTGGCCGAGGTCCCGTGGGAACCCTATGGGCCCTTTCCACCACATATTTCGGGGGAGGGGGAGGCAATTTGAGTAGATCACAAAAGAACTTCTCAGCAAACAATGTAGAATTAGATCCCTCAGCCTTCTCTGGCAAGCCGACCACCCTGATATTGTTGCGACGCTGTCGGTTCTCAGCATCCTCCATCTTGTCCGCCAAAGCATTCACCTGGGCCTGCATGGCAATGATTTGTGCCGAATGGGAAGCAGTAACATCCTCCACCTCAGACACCCGGCCCTCAGTCTCAGTCAGGCGCCCCCTGATTTTATCCAGATCATGGCAGATTAGGGTACATTCAGAGGCCAGGTGGTCAATCCGGAGCATCAGGGCAGTTTTTGAGGCGTCTATAGCAGCCAGTATGGGAGCAGTAATATCCCCCCCTCCATGTGACCCCCCAGTCTGACCAGCGGTCCCCAGCAGAGACCCCTCGGTACCTGAGTCCATAGGCTGTGCCAGAGGAGGGTTCCCGGCCCCCGCAGACATCTTTCCCGACTTCAAGAAGGCCTGGACGCCTGTGGCTGCAGAGGAAGAAGATGAGGCCTGGACCTGCAAGATGGCGGCGGCCGCTTTCGCGCCTCACGGCGGGACCGCTCGTTTAGGCCGCGGGGTCGGTGCTGAAACCCGGGATTTTCTCCCCGGCATCCGTGCCACACCTGTGCCCGATGCGGAGGAGGGCAAAACCGCCGCGATCCGAGGCACAGGGGCCGTGGATGGAGCCGGATAAGGACAGGATGGTGGAGAGCTCTGCTAACACACGTCCGGCGCCATCTACATCCCGGCCACGCCCCTTACTTCCTCTTTAAAGAAGCAGGAGCAAGCACAGTTTTCAAGTAAATATTACCCTCAGGGGTCTCCAAACTATGGCACTCCAGTTGTTCAGGAACTACAATTCCCATCATACCTAGACATGCGAGTTTTACAATGCCTAATGGGATGTGTAGTTCCACAACAGCTGGAGGGCCATAGTTTGGAGATCCCTGCGGCCTAGTTACTTAACCACTTCTGGACCCAAAGATTTTCCCTCTTAATGACCAGGCCATTTTTTGCGATTCGGTACTGTGTTCCTTTAACGGACAATTGCGCAGTCGTGGGACGCTGTACCCGAATTCAATTGATGTCCTTTTCCCCCCACAAATAGAGCTTTCTTTTGGTGGCATTTGATAACCTGTGCGGTTTTTAGATTTTGTGCTATAAACAAAAAAGAGCGACAATTTTGAAAAAAAAAAACCCACTATTTTTTACTATAAAACATTCCCAATAAAAAATGTTTTAAAAATCAAATTTTTTTTATCAGTTTAGGCCAATTTGTATTCTGCTACATAGTTTTGGTAAAAAAAAAAAAAAATACCAAAAAGCGTATTTGAATTGGTTTGCGCAAAAGTTATAGCGTTTACAAACAAAGGGATAGATTTTTGGACTTTTTATTTATTTTTATTTTTTATTAGTAATGGCGGCGATCAGCGATTGTTAGCAGGGCTGCGACATTGCAGCGGACAGATCGGGCACCTGACATTTTTGACACTTTTTGGGGACCAGTGACATTAATACAGTAATCAGTGCTAAATAATATGCACTGTTACTGTAGAAATGACACTGGCAGGGAAGGGGTTAACACTGGGGGTGATCAAGGGGTTAAGTGTATGCCTAATAGTGCTTAATAACTGTGTGGGGGGATGGGTTGGACAGAGGCAGGGAGAGATCGGTGATTCAGCTTAGCTGAATCAAACAATCTTTCCCTGCCTCTCTGACAGAAGACCCGCCTGCTTTGTTAACATAGGTAGACGGCTCTTCTGTCATTCTAGTTGAATATTGTGGGAGGCCGGCGGCGATCAAACCCGCTCCTGCTGGGTCTAATCACAGCGGTAGTGTGGCTCAGGCGGCGCGTGTGCGTCGCCGAAACTGTGTGCACATAATCACATAGATCTATGTGATTATGGCAGCCGAGCCACCCTGGCGCAGTATATCTGCATGGGGCGGTCGGCAAGCGGTTAAAGAGGAGTTCCGCCTGGAGAAAAAAAAATTAAAAGTCAGCAACTACAAATACTGCTGACTTCTAAAATGTAGACACTTACCTGTCCAGGGAGCCCGCGATGTCAGCAGCCCAGCAGATTTTTGGATCGGCTACCGCCGCCAAAGGCATTACAATGGAGAGAGAAAGAAAGGGGAATGTAGGGAGAGAGAAAGAAGGAAAGAAAAGAAAGAAACAGGGACGGAGAGAGAAAGAAATAGAGAAGGGAAGAAAGAAAGAGGGATGAAGGGAGAGAGAGAAAGAAAGAAAAAGAAAGAGGGATGGAGGGAGAGAGAAAGAAAAGGAAAGATGGACAGATGGAGAAAGAAGGAGGGATGGAGAGAGAAAGAAAGAGATAAGGAAAATAAGAGAAGAAAAGAGGGATGAAGGGAGAGAGAGATAAAGAAAAAGAAAGAGGAACAGAGAACGAGGAATGGAGGGAGAGAGAAGTAAAGAGGAAGAGGGGGGGGGGAGAGAGAAAAAAAGAATACGAGAAAGAGGAATGGAGGGAGAGAGAAAGAAAGAATAAAAGAAAGAGGGAAGGAAAGAAAGGGAAAAGGAAATAAAGAAAGAGGGAGGGAGGGAGAGAAAAATAAAGGATGAAGGGAGAGAGAAAGGAAAGAAAAAGAGAAGGGAAGAAAGAGGGATTAAGGGAGAGAGAAAGAAAAAGAAAGAGGGATGCAGGGAGAGAGAAGGAAAAAAAAAGAGAAGGAAAGAAAGAAAGAGGGATGGGGGGAGAGAGAATGAAAGAAAGAAAGAAAGAAAGAGGGATGAAGGGAGAGAGAAAGAAAGAAAAAGAAGGAAAGAAAGAAAGTGGGATGGAGGGAGAGAGAAAGAATGAAAGAGGTATGGAGAGAGAAAGAAAGAAAGAGGGATGGAGGGAGAGAGAAAGAAAGAAAACTAGTAATGGAGGGAAGAAGTTCTGGGACACGCACCCACACAGATGTCATATTGTCAACAGCGGCTTTGTCCGTGCAGCCGCTGCGTCCCAATTGACATGAATAAGATTGCATTGTGCATCTGTGCAATCCATGCAGGCAAAACACGATCCTGACATGGGCGTACTCTTAAGTTGGCCCGTGTAGCATCCCTGCCCTGGGCTGGCTAAGTGTAGTGATTTAGTGTAGAAGGCCCCTTTCACACGGGCTTTCCGATCAGATCCGCCTGTCAGTTTTTCAGGTGGACCTGATCAGACAATCCATGCATCCCTATGCAGCAGTGGATGTCAGCGGTGACATCTCCGCTGACACCCGCTGCTATCCGATCCCATCCTGTCCATGAAATCCAGATGGATGGAAACCCTATTTTCCATCCGTCTGGAGGATTGGATTGGATAGGAGCAGATGAAAACGGACAGGCCATCCGTTTTCATCCAATCTCCCATAGAGGAGAGCGATCGATCCCCGCTGCGCAAACAGAGTCCCGTGTGAAAGCCAGTGTGAAAGGACCCTTACTCTGCTGTAGCTTGCTGAGCTGCAATTCATTTGTTAGGTCTGATCAGGTTCATCCCTAAGCCTGGTGGCTAATTGCTTCTGCCTGCCTCTGGAAGAATGTTCCAGAAATAGCGTAGGAGGGTCAGTCTGTAGGCAGGTGCAGTTTGTTTTCTCCACCGCAGGTAGCGCTCAACCGCAGCGGCTCTGCAGCTGGAGAGGAAGTCAGGAGGAACCCAGTTCCTCTATGGTTTTCTGGGTCCCTGGTAAGCAATATTCAATTAGATGCTGTTGACCTTTGTGACTCTGGCAGCCATCTTGGGTCAAGCAGAGACTATTTAGGGCCCTGCCTCCCGGGTTGGGCGTGCTTTGCGCAAGAAAGTAGTGGAGGAAAAGGTACCCTGTCTGCATGGGCATCCGCAGGTAGGGGCAAGGGGGGGCAAATGCCCCCCCCCCCCGGAATCTCAACTTCCCCTTTCATGTGGTTGTTAAACAATTTTATACCATCCTGTCTGGTCTGTTTAATAATCCTGTGTGCCCGTGTGTCTGTGTGCCTGTGTGTCTCTGTATGTATTTAAAAAAAATAAGCCTTTCTTTACCAGTTTTCAGAGCGCCGAGTACCGCTCACGTGACCCGTCAGCTTTCTTCTCTCCCCGTCTGACAGCTGCCTGCAGTGGGCAGGGCCAAGGATTCCTCACTGATGTCAGTCAGGAGGGGAGGAGGAGGGGAGGGGGTGAGGAGGAGAGAGGCTGAGGGTCACGTGAGCGGCGAGTGGTGCTCTGAAAACTTGTAAAGAATGGCTTATTTTTATAAAACACAGACACAGGGGCACACAGGATTATTAAACAGACTGTAGACAGAATATAAAACTTTAAATGAAATTACAGCAGCAGGAGGGGAGGGCGGGCACTGACACAGGAGCAGACAGGCATGGAGATTGAGGGGAGAGAGGACAGGAGGGCTGCGGATGACAGAGGCACGTAAACTGACCACAGTGTCAGGGCTCAGCAGCCATGGTATACTGTGGTCAGTTTACAGAGGGGAGTACATAGCCAGGCAGGATGAGCCAGGTATTTTAGGTGATAGAAGGGGCCAAATTGCACAACAAAGCACTGTGCTCTATAACATGCTTTAAGGGAACAGGATACATTTTTTTTTTTAGGTTAAAAATGCGTTAAAAATAAATTCTGGTGTTTGCTCTTTAAAAAGAAATACTCAAAATAAGTATAATGACTAAGCCCCTCCCCTTTATGACATTGTTGAAAGGGGGCGGAGCATGGGTGACCAAAAATGATGCCCCCCCCTGAAAAAAGTTCTGCGGACGCCCGTGCCTGTCTGTTAAGGACAGTAGTAGTGATAGGGAAAAGTTCCAGATGAGGAGGGAAAGCACAGGGTCGCATCTCTTCTGGACATCTTCCAGATTGGGCATAAGACAACCAGGCTGCATTCTGCCCTTCTCTACAGACACTGTCACACTGGAACCTGCTCTGTTTACATTGCTGTAACTGTCAGTGCACCTGGTTGGGCAGTCTTCCCACCAGGATTTCTGTGCCTTGTTGCTGCATTGCTTCAATACAAGTTTATTCTTGCACCTGACTGTGGGAATTATTGTCGCAGCACCACGTTGCACTCTACCTACAAGTCGCTTGGTTATAAATATTTATCTGACCTTTGGTTCACAGTAATATCCGCGCTATGGAGAAATAATCTATTTCTAGATGTAAAATATCTTTAAAAAATGGCTGCTGCCTACCTCTGAAATATAGACCAACGGTCAATATTGAATTAGTGTGGGGGTAGTGAGGTAATTGGCGCTGCCTAAATTTAGTTGTAATTATGGGTAATATATCATATGTATGGGGTCAGTTCATATATATATATATATATATATATATATACATAAAGTGCAGTATATAAAACAGTATAAAATATTCAAGTAATCAATTAATCCAGTGAATGAAAATAATAATACTAAAGTGACTTAGTGCAATAAATCTGTGCGCATAATTTCCAACTATTCATTAAATATGCGTGCGCATGTGCAGCAGTGATAGATTGGCCAGATAATACTGGCTGTGGTGTCTAAGATTAGCCGAAAGTAATAATAATTAAAAAAATCATAAGCTGCTAATCAACATCAATAACTAGTGAAATACATCAGATAATAAGTGGTTAACGATATAAAAAACTTTGATAAATAAAAGTGATAAAGTGTTATCCGTGCGAGTGATAGAAATATAATTTAGCTGTGAAAAAAGTAAAATATGTATTTCATATATAATAAAAATAGATCTCTGGCGGTAAAAAGTTCAATCGTTTGGGTGAATAAAAAGCAAGTTCATATGAAGTCCATATAAAAGTGTATATAAGGGTGGGCTGTTGCGGTATTCGGCTCCGTGGGCGTTTTTCGTGGTGCTCCGGGTATAAGAGTGCCGGGTGTGGAAACAGTGCTCCCTTAGTCCCAACTTTGCCCGCACTCACCAGAAATTAACACCCCTACAGGGGTAATCAGCGTGTAAGACCTGAATCCATTCCCTGGTCCAAGATGGTCCCATAGGCTGATCCCTTTCCTGTGGCCGTGTATACCGTTTGTATTATATGCCCCTCGTGCTCATAAACCATGGATCCAGGGTTCCATATAGAGGAAGGAAATCTCGTATAGTGATGTACCGTTTAAATGAAATGTACTTTATTGTAAAATAAACAATGTACTCACATTTTTAAAAACAAACGTAGGCGATAGAAAAGCATAGGGACCGCAAGACCCTCTTTAACAGTGGCTTCCGGGACGCTGTGTTCTGGTGAGTGCGGGCAAAGTTGGGACTAAGGGAGCACTGTTTCCACACCCGGCACTCTTATACCCGGAGCACCACGAAAAACGCCCACGGAGCCGAATACCGCAACAGCCCACCCTTATATGCACTTTTATATGGACTTCATATGAACTTGCTTTTTATTCACCCAAACGATTGAACTTTTTACCGCCAGAGATCTATTTTTATTATATATGAAATACATATTTTACTTTTTTCACAGCTAAATTATATTTCTATCACTCGCACGGATAACACTTTATCACTTTTATTTATCAAAGTTTTTTATATCGTTAACCACTTATTATCTGATGTATTTCACTAGTTATTGATGTTGATTAGCAGCTTATGATTTTTTTAATTATTATTCCTTTCGGCTAATCTTAGACACCACAGCCAGTATTATCTGGCCAATCTATCACTGCTGCACATGCGCACGCATATTTAATGAATAGTTGGAAATTATGCGCACAGATTTATTGCACTAAGTCACTTTAGTATTATTATTTTCATTCACTGGATTAATTGATTACTTGAATATTTTATACTGTTTTATATACTGCACATTTATCTGACCTTAGACAGTCCCTGGGAGGGAGGCCCAGAAGTTGTGGCTGGGGAAAAGATAAATGTCTGGCAGCATCTGATCAGAGGTCTCTCTCTCTCTTGGGGTCGCCCCCCTGGGAGGCAGCTTGTGTGCTACAGAAAAGCTGTTACTGTTGGGTCTCAGTATGTGTTAAGGATGAGGGCCTGGAGGAATCTGGACTTGAAACTCTCTGGAAGACACTACCTGTGGATTGGGGCTGGAGAGGGACTGTTTTTGCTGGAAAGTGTTTCAGGAAAGCTGGTTGGGGAGCTGCCTCCGGGCATTGTGAGTAGAACCTTGCCTAGAGCTTCATGTATGCAAGTACCTTGAGTATTATTTAGAGTATTAGACACCAAAGGCTGCTGCAAGGATTGTGACTGCTCACATGGAGACACAGACTAGCTGGCTGTCCCCTCTACTTCCAGCATTACTGGGAACTGATGGACAAAATACTGCTGTAAAATAACTTTGCTTGAGAATTGGTCCTGTAATACCTGCACGTGTTTTTGGAGTACCTGCACCTTCATACCATTAAATCCTCAACCTCTACCTGCACTGCAATAAATCTTCAGGCTGGGTTCACACTTAAATCCGGTGCAGCTCACAGCGGGGTCCAGGGCATCCCTGTTCTCCGTTTCAGGGACGATTCTGGCCTAGGGTTACCACCTCATCCCTTTAAACCAGGACACACATTCATTACACAGGTTCTGTGGCTGATTAAGGTGGTAATGAAACTCACTTGGTGCCTTATGTGCATTATATCAGCCCCAGAACCTGTGTAATTAATATGTGTCCTGGACTAAAGGGATGAGGTGGCATCACCAATCAGGCCTGAATTTTTGCCTGAATTCAGACCTGAAATGGAGCCAAAGACGCACAGGACCCCTGTGGAATCCGCACAGCAGCGGCTACGGAGATGTGTGAACCAGCTCCATAAAGAGCAGGTCACAATCTCCTTTCACCCACATCCAATTCGCACTAGTGTGAACCCAGCCTCAAAAAGACACCCCTTGTCTTTGTCAGTGCTCTGGCACTGGTACCTGGGCTGGCAACCAGTGGTGTATTTAGGTTTTGTGCTGCCCTAGGCCTGACTAAACTTGTGCACCCCCTAATTTACATATGGCCCACCCCTTCCTGTAAAGGCCACGTCCTTTACTGTTTACGACCCGCCCTGTCATCTGTGAACCACAGACCACAAGTCTATCAGTGCCCATCAGCGTAGCCTCATCAGTTCCCACACATTCAGCCTCATCAGTGCCCATCTGTGCAGCCTTATCAGTGCCGCCTCATCACTGACCGCTTTATGGGGGTGCCAGACCGATTTGCCTCCTGGACCCTGCCCTCTGGCCCAATTCACCCCATAAGACTGGCACTATATTAAAAGTGTAGCGCAAGCCGGCGGAGACCCTTTTCGTGCGTGACCCCAGAGGAGGCTGTTGTTTTTTTTTTTTTTTGTGCAGGGTGCAGCTTTTTTGCTGCCCCCCCTGCAAAGTGCCACCCTAGGCCTGGGCCTTGTTGGCCTAGGCCAAGATACAGCACTGCTGGCAACCTCTGAACAGGTAATGGGGACCTGTATTATTTCCAGCGGCCCCTCCAGGTGTGAGCACTACACCCATGTAAGTGAGGCTTAATCACTTTGTCACAAGCACTCCTGATTGAGACTAGGGATGAGTTCAGGCAGGGTTGCCATTAGAAATCACCTGACAGGGCCAGGACTTTTGCCCGACCATCCCTCCCCCTAGTCCGTACGCTGCTAGTGGAGAAGAAGGAGTCAGCATGCACTGTGTGCAGTGGTGAAATTTGGGTGTGGCACTACACCATGTTTCCCAAAAAGGTCCCAGCATGGCCTGGTGATTGATATAGAAGAAGCCAGGGCTTTCATTTATTTGTCTGGAAATGCGGCATGGCAGATTGCCTGAAAATCATTAATTCGTCTCCTTTTTGCCCCTACTCCCCTGCTGAACAAATGGGGCCTGGGGAAGTTTTTTTAAATGTTACAGAGCGTTCCCTCTCTGCCTCCAGTCCATCCTGCTGAATTAGTGGGGCCAGATCCAGTATAGGAAGGCTGGCGCTACCACCTTGTCAGCAGCCTTGAGCTCAGGCATGTTTGGATTCTATTCTGAACCCACCTGAGCGATCCCACCAGGAAGTTGTCATCTATACTGTGCCAATCATAAGCAGCTGAGACATTCTCCACTCGTGAGGAATGTCCCCATCTGCACATGATTGGCACAGTATAGATGACAGCTTTCTTGCTCAGGTGGGTTCAGTCTAGGATTCGAATATGTCTGAACTAATCCCTAATTAAGCCCTCGTTCACATAGGAGTAACTTATGCGATTTGACAGGTCAAATTGCATAACAAGTCTCATCCTTTGCTGGCAATTGCACTGTTAAAATCAGTGCGATGCCAACTTTGCGGTCCTGCATCAATTTGAAAAAGTAGTTCCTGCATTACTTTTGGTGATTTCAGATGTGACTTGCATAGATATCTGTGCATGAAGCTGCACACGTGTCTTCCAAATCGCACCCGGAGTCACACCAACATGCGTCTTTGAAATCGTGTGATTTCAATTGAAGTCACATGATTTCAAAGCTGTAGCTGAGCCTGCAAGCAGCTGTGTCAACGCAATTTTAGCTAATGAAACATCAGCCAGTTAGGGTTTACATTTTTTTAAAGGCATGGTCAAACTAACCCATACTGTAAAACGCAGTGTCTTACAACGCAGAGAGCTGTTAAGGTGGGGTCTGGCAGGGAGCAATATGAAGTGCATTTTAGCACATCGTGCTGCTTACTTTTTTCTTTTCTTTTTTTAGGGTGTCACTTACATGACACTTTATACAAGTTTTTGCGCAGTGGCACAGTGCATTCTGTTGGAGTGTAATGACATGCGGTGCCACAGTGCCATCCACTGTGCTACGGAAAAATGCAGCACGTCTTAGTTGAAATTGGAAAATTAATAATTCAACAAGCATTTGCATAGGGGTCCCATGGCTACGTTGAAAAGCAAAGCCAACCCTAAAGCCTGGTACATACTAGTAGCTATTTTTCATTCAACCCTATTGGCTAGAAGTGCTGATCGGGTGCTGATTGGCAGACATTTTTCAGTCATACCCTTTCAACAAAAGCTGGACGAAAGGCTGGCTTCTGTCAGACTGAATGCCGTACCTACAGTACGGGCCAAATGTCTGCTGGTTTCCATTGAAACGGCCGATGCCGCCTGATATTTGGCCTGTGTGTACTCTTTATTCTAACAAATTTATGTGATCACTATGTCAGATTTAAAAAAAAAACAATAAACTGCACTGCTCAAAAAAATTAGAGGAACGCTTTTTAATCAGAGTATAGCATCAAGTTAATTAATATATATGTATATTAACCTGGTCAGTTAAGTAGCAGAGGGGGTTGTTAATCAGTTTCAGCTGCTTTGGTGTTAAAGAAATTAACAACAGATGCACTAGATGGGCAACAATGAGATAAACTGAAACACAGAAATGGTTTTTACAGGTGGAGGCCACTGACTTTTGTTCCCCTACTCATCTTTTCTCACTGTTTTTCACTAGTTTTGGCTAGGCTCAGTGTCACTACTGGTAGCATGAGGAGATACCTGAACCCTATAGAGATTGCACAGGCAGTCCAACTCCACCAAGATGGCTCATCAATACGTGCCATTGCCAGAAGATTTGCTGTGTCCCCAATCACAGTTTCAATAGCATGAAGGAGATTCCAGGAGACAAGCAGTCTCCAAAATGACCTCCAGCAGGTCACTGGTGTGAATGTCTCTGACCAAACAATCAGAAACAGAATTCATGAGGGTGGCCTGAGTGCTGATGTCCTCTAGTGGGCCCTGTGCTCACTGCCCGGCACCGTGGAGCTTGATTGGCATTTGCCATTGAACACAAGAATTGGCAGGTCCGCCACTGGCACCCTGTGCTTTTTACAGATGAGAGCAGGTTCACCCTGAACACATGTGACAAACGTCAAAGGGTCTGGAGAAGCCGTGGAGAACATTATGCTGCCTGTCGGGTTTAGTGGTGGGTCAGTGGTGGTCTGGGATAGCATATTGATGGAGGGACGCACAGACCTCTACAGGCCAAAAAATTGCACCCTTACTGCCATTAGGTATCATGGTGAAATCCTTGGACCCATTGTCAGACACTACGCTGTGCAGTGGGTCCTGGGTTCCTCCTGGTGCAGGACAATTCCCAGCCTCATGTGGCGGGAGTATGAAGCCAGTTCCTGGAGGATGAAGGAAATTATACCATTGAATGGCCCCTACACTCGCCCTACCTAAATCCTCTAGAACACCTCTTGGACATTATGTTTCGTTCCATCCAACGGCGCCAGGTTGCACCTCAGTCTGTTTAGGAACTTAGTGATACCCTGGTCCAGATCTGGGAGGAAATACCCCAGGACACGCACATGGGGGTCATACAAACTGCTGAGTACCATTTTAGGTTTAATGAAATTTCAGCAAAAAGTACTAGCCTGCTGCATCATTTTTTCACTTTGATTTTTGGGGTGTCTTTGAATTCAGCCCTCTGTAGGTTGATAATTTTCATTTCCATCAAACACTGTGGCATCCTTTCATTTCTAACACATTACCCAGTCCATATTCGTATAGAAATCCAGCATGGTATTTTTCCCCATTGAGATCTGATGTGTTTTCAAAGTGTTTTTTACATTTTTTTGAGCAGTGTAATAAACCAATCAAAAGGGAATGCAAGCTAAACACAAAAGGCAATTTTCAAAATACCTTTACATAACAAATAAAAAAGAAAGTGCAGCACAAACCAATACTACATATGAAAGTTTATAATGAAGATGTAGTTCCGAGAACATCATAAATTGTTCATAATATATATAAATATATATAGATCCCATGAGAGCGTGACACATATGACATTCACGTGACAAATGTGTTGGGTCCCACCACCAAGGAGCAAAATGGACCACTCACCTCAGTGTTGTGACCCCCTGAGATAACAGGATGGTCAAAACAGGCATTCACTCATGGGGATACATCCATGTGTTGTGATACTGCTAATAGCTCTGCTCACTATGCGGGGCTCCATCAAACACATCTGTCAAACACATATGCAATAAAAAGAAGTGACAATATAGTGCTCTCTATTTAAAAAAAATGTAATGATTAAAAAGGTAAAATCCACTTACATTCATGAGTACTGTCTTCAGTGAGTATAAAATCGCATTGTGTTACACAGTAGTCCTAAAGCTTGCATGCAGATAGCCGCGGGTGACACTGATGCTTGTCTTGACCATCCTAGCTCAGGGGTCACAACATTGAGGTGAGTGGCCCATTTTGCTCCTCGTAGGTGGGACCCAACACGTTTGTCACTTGGATGTCATATGTGTCATGCTCTTTCTCACCAGATCTATACATTTATGGACAATTTATAATTTTTTTGGAGCTACATTTTCATTATAAACTTTAATATGTAGTATTGGTTTGCACTGCACTTTCTCTTTTTTTTATTGATTACTATGTCAGGACTGACAAGGTGATCACATGACTTTGTTGTTAAACAAACCCATTTCAGGGAGATATATTTTTAAGATTGAAGAATATTTATTTATCAACAAGGCCATGTCTAGGCTGGGTTCACATTGGTGTTATGCAAGACATCGCGTGTGATTCAAACCGCACTACTATGAAAAACACATGCGATGTCTGTGCAATGCAATTTCAGCCATACAGATTGTATGGCTGAATTCGCATCACATTCGGACCCTTGACTGACATGTTTGACACTTTTGGGGGTACCAGTGACATTACTACAGTAATCAGTGCTAAAAATATAGCAAATTATAGGAAGGCGCCTGGCTCTTTTTAAAGATATGTCTGAACCTGCTGCCCTTTTAATTGTAAAAACAATATAAAATATGGGACGTAGATGAAAAAGGCGCTGGTGATCTTTTATATTTACTGGAATAAAACTTGTTCAGGGTAGCATGTGTATTAAATATATATTAAAAGTGCTTGTTGGTGAATTATTATAATTGAAGGTGATAAATATTTTTTAAAGTGCACAACTCAAAATTAAAAAAATATTTCTGTTACTTATTGATAAATAAATATATAAATAATTATATATAAATAAATAGATATATTGTACATGCAACAAGCAAATCAATTATATAAATATATAATATTCCGTGCAGCAAACAAATAAAAGTGCTTAATAGTGCGTGCATAAAAAAACTCGTCAAATATAAGCAAATAAGTTCATGCTCTCCAGTGAAAAAAATAATAATTATATAGCAAGTGTCTCTGTAATTCGTGCAAAAAATATGCTCCTTAAAGTGCTTCAGGTGGTGGGGTGTGACACACGTGGCCTCTTACCAGCTTCCAATGAGTCACAATGACTCCCAACGCCTGTGATCCCTTTAATTGGGTGGATCAGACCTCTCCTCGATCTCTTTTGGGATGGATATCTGCTCCTACATTAGGCATGTATGGACCATATAGTCCGCATAAAGATAAACAAAAAAAGCCTCCAATAGTGAAATATTGTATGCTTTATTTGAAAATTAATAAAAAAGGTATACAGTTGGTCCCTTACTATTAGTTGTGCCCTCCTGGCACTGGGCAATTCGGCAGTACACAAAATCTTTCAATAGTGGGGAATCGTATCCGAGGATCTGCAGCTTCCTCTTAGTTTTCCTCTCACTGTGCTGTGTGCGGCGGTCGGCGAGCGTCCCTGCCTCTGCTACGAATGCCTGTATGTTTTGCTTCCGGGTTTGTCAGTAACCACAATGCATTTCGCATCTGTGCGTCATCAGGCGGCTACTGTTCCCCGGGATCTCTTTCCTTAAGTGTCACGGACCTTCTTTTGATTGGCTATTACTCAGTATATTATCGGCATCTTATTTACAATTTATTTTCAGCTAACACTTATTGCCAATTATTTCTTTATTTTAATACTGGCAGTCTATATGGGGATTTTGTAAATTTTATTTCAATGTACTCGGATTTATGCTGCATATCCGTCGTATACGTTCCCCTCACTCACATGTATCATACAATTTTCATAACAGTTCATAAAAAGCTATTACATTTCTCACAATCCATTAACATACAGTATAAAACTTTATTGATTATCAAAATTTATTAAAAATTATTAAAATTATCTTTTTGTTTTTAGCTTTATTTAAAACCATGATATGGACTAGTTTCTTATATTTCTAGCGCCATCTAGTGGAAATTTTTGGGAATCAAGATTAATTAGGTTCTATAATGGGAATCTTTTCCAATATTTATAATAGGACGGCTCTAATCTTATAATTTAAATATTTTTAAAATTATTTTAAAATATATAAATAAATGTAAACATGTTATACAAAGTATTAGATAGTAAAAAATTAAAATTTATTTAAAATAGCTAAAATGTCAAGGGATATATATATAAAAAGAGATGGATTTATTTCTGAATATCTATAAAATTCTATTATTAAAAATTATTAAGAAAACAATTTAGATCTATGTCCGCATTTAGCCCCAAGGGTTTTAATGTTTTTAAACGATGTATCCAGACGGTTTCATTCTGTGATATTTTTTTCCGCATGTCTGCGCCTCTCCAATGATTAAATATTTTATCAATCCCACAAAACCAAAGGAGGGAAGGATCCTGGTTGTGGTATAGTCTGAAATGATTGGATAAGCTGTGCTTTTTGAAACCTTTTTTAATATTATCGACATGTTCTCCTATCCTTGTTGCTAAAGTGCGAGTAGTGCGTCCAATGTATTTAAGTCCACAGGGGCAAATGCACATATATGTAACGAATTTGGTGTCGCAAGTAATAAATTGTTTTATCTCAAACTCTCGGTTGTCTGAAGAGAAAAACTTGTGTTCTATTCTTTTCTTAAATTTGCTTATCCTGCAGGCTTTACATCTTCTGCATCTATAGAAACCATTTTTTGCAAAGAACATTTGTTGTCTTTTAGGTGGATCCGGAACATTTTTTGCTAACATATTGCGTAATCCTGGAGCCCTTTTGTAAATAAATTTAGGGTGTTTAGGGAGTAATGATTTCAACGTGTCATCTCTTAATAATATGTGCCAATTTCTCTTTATACACTTCTCAACTTCTTTATATTGTGTATTAAACCCCGTAATGAAAGCCAGTTCGAAGTTCGATTTTCCTTTTTTCTTCTTTTTCTTCTTCAGAAGGTCTTCTCTCTTTACTTCGGATATTTTCTTCTGGGTTTGTTTCAACTCTTTCTCTTTATAGCCTTTTTCTTTAAATCTTTCTATTAGTTTGTCTGTCTGTATATTGTAGTCTTTCAGATCTGTACAGTTCCTTCTTATCCGGGTGAATTGTCCCTTGGGTATTGCCTGTATCCATGCCGGATGGTGGCAACTCCTTTTGGAGATATATCCATTTGTGTCCACCTTTTTAAAGAAGGTTCTGGTATTTAAAGTGCCGTTGTGCTTGTATATCTCCAGATCTAGAAATTGTATTGTATTCTTATCTGTGTTTCCTGTGAATTTTATCTGGTATTTATTTTTATTCATTTTTTTAAAAAATTGTTCAAGAGACTCTTGGGATCCTTCCCACACAACCAAGATATCATCCAGATACCGACGATAGTACCTCAGTTGTTGTGGGTATTTTGAGTAGATTTCTTCTTCTTCCCATTTGGCTAAGAATATATTCGCTACGGTAGGAGCATAACGTGCTCCCATCGCTACACCTTTTATTTGGTTGTAATACTCATTCTTATACCAAAAATGATGGTTTGACATTGCCATATTTAGGCCTTCCAATAAGAATTCTCTTTGTGTGTCTTTCAAGTTTGTGTAATTTTCTAAAGCCCATTTTGTAGCGTTTAATGCATCCTTCTGTTTAATATTCGTATAAAGTGATTCTACATCAATTGATGCCAGTATCGTTTTTTCGGTGATATTTATACTTTCTAGTGACACTATTGTTTCCTTGGTGTCCTTTAGAAAGGATCTTCCAATCGCTGCTATCGGCTGAAAAAATGTGTCCAAATATTCACCAATCCTGGCGTATAAAGATTCAATGCCACTAATTATTGGCCTTCCCGGTGGCTGTTGTAGATTCTTATGGATCTTCGGGATTTGGTAGATCACCGGCATGCGTGGGGCTTTTATATTCAGATATTTTCCTTCTTTTTTATTAAGGAGGCCTTTTTTTAGGCCTTTATTGATCCACTGTACCATTTTTGCTTTCAATTTGTTAGTTGGGTTTCCAGATAGTTTCACATATGTTTCTTGATCATTTACAATATGGTCTAATTCTTTGATATAGTCCTCTTTAGTGAGGATCACCAAGCCCCCTCCTTTATCAGCTGATCTGATAATAATATTTTTCCTTTTTTCCAAACTTCTAATGGCTTCCCAGATTTCTTTCGTATTTCTAGTAGGTTTTCTTTTCAGCATTTGTACTTCTTTTTGGACAATATTCCTGAAAACTTGGATATATTGGTAAGTACTAGATTTGGGGTTGAATATTGATTTGTTCCGTAGTTGGGTATGTTGGTATTCTAGTTCTTCTTCTTCTCCTATCCCTTTTTTATGTTGTTCTGCAAAAAATTTCTTAATGTTCAATTTGCGTGTAAATTTTTCTAGATCTATAAATGTTTCAAAATGGTCTAAAGATTTGGCAGGGGCAAATTTCAAACCTTCTTGTAGTATGTTCATTTCAGATGTTGTCAGTTCCACCCCTGCTAGGTTAAAAATCCCTTGTTCTAGCCGTCCCTTTTTCGTTTTCTTTCTCCCTCCTCTACATCCTCTTTTCTTGCGTTTTCCCGCATATTGGCCCAGTAGTTGTCTTTCCAGGATCTCTCTTCCCCCTGTTGCTTATGTTGTCCTGAGGGCCCTGGCTTTTGTCCATCTTGAGGGTGTGGGTATATGTACTGTCCCGAGGGTCCTGGTTTTTGGCCATCGGAGGGGTGTGGATAATTATATTGATTATTCCTGTAGTCTTGATATGAGGGAAGTCGTTCTCTTTCTCTATATGTTCCTGAAGATTCCTGTCTTGATCCCTCTGGAGGGTAGTTGTAGTATTCTTGGTCATTTCTATAAGATGGTGGTCTTTCTCCTCCTCTGGATTGTTGATAATTATTATAGTTGTCATATTGGTAGTTGTTATTTTTTCTGTATCCTCTCCCTCTTCCGCGTCCTCTTCCTCTCCCCCTACCTCTACCTCTCACAGGTTTGAATTGAGGTGGTTGGAAAGTATGCTGGGGAGCGTAAGGTGTAGAGTTCGGATTTCTCCGTTCATAATTATGATTTTCCCTTGCTTTTGGGTAGTCCACATATCTGGGAGTGGAAAAATCTTCTCTATCTCCTAGAGGTGAAAATCTATTACTGGTGGGAACCAGAATAGTGTTCACTGTAGTGTCTCCCTCATCATCCTCACAAATAGTGGGGGTCATCTCTTCTCTCCGTAAGTTGCTATGGGGTGTTACCCTAAAATCTTTCATAAGATTATATCTTACTTCCGTGTTAGTCTGTTCTCTTTCTGGAGATGATTCCCTAGAATTGGCGCCGATCATCTCTTGCCATTTATAAACTGAGCCTTTTTTATAGTCCTCAATATCCCGCTGATATTTTTTAATTTTTTTCCTTTTTATTTCAATATCATATTGTGCTATATGTTTTTGCATCATTGTGATTTTATCTTTATACTCTTGTGTGTCATTAAGTGGAGCTAATTTTTCTTTAATACTCTGTATCTTTGATTCTATAATGGTTAATTTGGTTTTCCTTCTCTTTATTAAGAGTTCCATTAGTTGCTTTTCTTTGCTATTAAAGAATTTGAACCATTCCTCCATAGAGGTTTTGTCCTCTATTCCATCATTAGGATTCACATCCCATCTTGATCGTCTGGGAGTGATATCCTCTTCAATATACCTATCAAAGGTGGTGATGTCCCACCAGGTCCTGATTTGCCTTTCTAGGTTATATTGAAGTTGTTTAAAATGTTGTGACATATTTACTTCATTAATTGATCTTTGTTGAAAGATCTCACTGGAGTTGTAGGTTCTCTCTTTTAATAGATTAAAAACATCCATTGTTCCAGTTGATTTTGAGCCGGCTGCCATTCAATGGGTGCTTAATAAGTACCCAATAAATCAATAGCAAATTATAGGAAGGCGCCTGGCTCTTTTTAAAGATATGTCTGAACCTGCTGCCCTTTTAATTGTAAAAACAATATAAAATATGGGACGTAGATGAAAAAGGCGCTGGTGATCTTTTATATTTACTGGAATAAAACTTGTTCAGGGTAGCATGTGTATTAAATATATATTAAAAGTGCTTGTTGGTGAATTATTATAATTGAAGGTGATAAATATTTTTTAAAGTGCACAACTCAAAATTAAAAAAATATTTCTGTTACTTATTGATAAATAAATATATAAATAATTATATATAAATAAATAGATATATTGTACATGCAACAAGCAAATCAATTATATAAATATATAATATTCCGTGCAGCAAACAAATAAAAGTGCTTAATAGTGCGTGCATAAAAAAACTCGTCAAATATAAGCAAATAAGTTCATGCTCTCCAGTGAAAAAAATAATAATTATATAGCAAGTGTCTCTGTAATTCGTGCAAAAAATATGCTCCTTAAAGTGCTTCAGGTGGTGGGGTGTGACACACGTGGCCTCTTACCAGCTTCCAATGAGTCACAATGACTCCCAACGCCTGTGATCCCTTTAATTGGGTGGATCAGACCTCTCCTCGATCTCTTTTGGGATGGATATCTGCTCCTACATTAGGCATGTATGGACCATATAGTCCGCATAAAGATAAACAAAAAAAGCCTCCAATAGTGAAATATTGTATGCTTTATTTGAAAATTAATAAAAAAGGTATACAGTTGGTCCCTTACTATTAGTTGTGCCCTCCTGGCACTGGGCAATTCGGCAGTACACAAAATCTTTCAATAGTGGGGAATCGTATCCGAGGATCTGCAGCTTCCTCTTAGTTTTCCTCTCACTGTGCTGTGTGCGGCGGTCGGCGAGCGTCCCTGCCTCTGCTACGAATGCCTGTATGTTTTGCTTCCGGGTTTGTCAGTAACCACAATGCATTTCGCATCTGTGCGTCATCAGGCGGCTACTGTTCCCCGGGATCTCTTTCCTTAAGTGTCACGGACCTTCTTTTGATTGGCTATTACTCAGTATATTATCGGCATCTTATTTACAATTTATTTTCAGCTAACACTTATTGCCAATTATTTCTTTATTTTAATACTGGCAGTCTATATGGGGATTTTGTAAATTTTATTTCAATGTACTCGGATTTATGCTGCATATCCGTCGTATACGTTCCCCTCACTCACATGTATCATACAATTTTCATAACAGTTCATAAAAAGCTATTAAATTTCTCACAATCCATTAACATACAGTATAAAACTTTATTGATTATCAAAATTTATTAAAAATTATTAAAATTATCTTTTTGTTTTTAGCTTTATTTAAAACCATGATATGGACTAGTTTCTTATATTTCTAGCGCCATCTAGTGGAAATTTTTGGGAATCAAGATTAATTAGGTTCTATAATGGGAATCTTTTCCAATATTTATAATAGGACGGCTCTAATCTTATAATTTAAATATTTTTAAAATTATTTTAAAATATATAAATAAATGTAAACATGTTATACAAAGTATTAGATAGTAAAAAATTAAAATTTATTTAAAATAGCTAAAATGTCAAGGGATATATATATAAAAAGAGATGGATTTATTTCTGAATATCTATAAAATTCTATTATTAAAAATTATTAAGAAAACAATTTAGATCTATGTCCGCATTTAGCCCCAAGGGTTTTAATGTTTTTAAACGATGTATCCAGACGGTTTCATTCTGTGATATTTTTTTCCGCATGTCTGCGCCTCTCCAATGATTAAATATTTTATCAATCCCACAAAACCAAAGGAGGGAAGGATCCTGGTTGTGGTATAGTCTGAAATGATTGGATAAGCTGTGCTTTTTGAAACCTTTTTTAATATTATCGACATGTTCTCCTATCCTTGTTGCTAAAGTGCGAGTAGTGCGTCCAATGTATTTAAGTCCACAGGGGCAAATGCACATATATGTAACGAATTTGGTGTCGCAAGTAATAAATTGTTTTATCTCAAACTCTCGGTTGTCTGAAGAGAAAAACTTGTGTTCTATTCTTTTCTTAAATTTGCTTATCCTGCAGGCTTTACATCTTCTGCATCTATAGAAACCATTTTTTGCAAAGAACATTTGTTGTCTTTTAGGTGGATCCGGAACATTTTTTGCTAACATATTGCGTAATCCTGGAGCCCTTTTGTAAATAAATTTAGGGTGTTTAGGGAGTAATGATTTCAACGTGTCATCTCTTAATAATATGTGCCAATTTCTCTTTATACACTTCTCAACTTCTTTATATTGTGTATTAAACCCCGTAATGAAAGCCAGTTCGAAGTTCGATTTTCCTTTTTTCTTCTTTTTCTTCTTCAGAAGGTCTTCTCTCTTTACTTCGGATATTTTCTTCTGGGTTTGTTTCAACTCTTTCTCTTTATAGCCTTTTTCTTTAAATCTTTCTATTAGTTTGTCTGTCTGTATATTGTAGTCTTTCAGATCTGTACAGTTCCTTCTTATCCGGGTGAATTGTCCCTTGGGTATTGCCTGTATCCATGCCGGATGGTGGCAACTCCTTTTGGAGATATATCCATTTGTGTCCACCTTTTTAAAGAAGGTTCTGGTATTTAAAGTGCCGTTGTGCTTGTATATCTCCAGATCTAGAAATTGTATTGTATTCTTATCTGTGTTTCCTGTGAATTTTATCTGGTATTTATTTTTATTCATTTTTTTAAAAAATTGTTCAAGAGACTCTTGGGATCCTTCCCACACAACCAAGATATCATCCAGATACCGACGATAGTACCTCAGTTGTTGTGGGTATTTTGAGTAGATTTCTTCTTCTTCCCATTTGGCTAAGAATATATTCGCTACGGTAGGAGCATAACGTGCTCCCATCGCTACACCTTTTATTTGGTTGTAATACTCATTCTTATACCAAAAATGATGGTTTGACATTGCCATATTTAGGCCTTCCAATAAGAATTCTCTTTGTGTGTCTTTCAAGTTTGTGTAATTTTCTAAAGCCCATTTTGTAGCGTTTAATGCATCCTTCTGTTTAATATTCGTATAAAGTGATTCTACATCAATTGATGCCAGTATCGTTTTTTCGGTGATATTTATACTTTCTAGTGACACTATTGTTTCCTTGGTGTCCTTTAGAAAGGATCTTCCAATCGCTGCTATCGGCTGAAAAAATGTGTCCAAATATTCACCAATCCTGGCGTATAAAGATTCAATGCCACTAATTATTGGCCTTCCCGGTGGCTGTTGTAGATTCTTATGGATCTTCGGGATTTGGTAGATCAGGAAACCCAACTAACAAATTGAAAGCAAAAATGGTACAGTGGATCAATAAAGGCCTAAAAAAAGGCCTCCTTAATAAAAAAGAAGGAAAATATCTGAATATAAAAGCCCCACGCATGCCGGTGATCTACCAAATCCCGAAGATCCATAAGAATCTACAACAGCCACCGGGAAGGCCAATAATTAGTGGCATTGAATCTTTATACGCCAGGATTGGTGAATATTTGGACACATTTTTTCAGCCGATAGCAGCGATTGGAAGATCCTTTCTAAAGGACACCAAGGAAACAATAGTGTCACTAGAAAGTATAAATATCACCGAAAAAACGATACTGGCATCAATTGATGTAGAATCACTTTATACGAATATTAAACAGAAGGATGCATTAAACGCTACAAAATGGGCTTTAGAAAATTACACAAACTTGAAAGACACACAAAGAGAATTCTTATTGGAAGGCCTAAATATGGCAATGTCAAACCATCATTTTTGGTATAAGAATGAGTATTACAACCAAATAAAAGGTGTAGCGATGGGAGCACGTTATGCTCCTACCGTAGCGAATATATTCTTAGCCAAATGGGAAGAAGAAGAAATCTACTCAAAATACCCACAACAACTGAGGTACTATCGTCGGTATCTGGATGATATCTTGGTTGTGTGGGAAGGATCCCAAGAGTCTCTTGAACAATTTTTTAAAAAAATGAATAAAAATAAATACCAGATAAAATTCACAGGAAACACAGATAAGAATACAATACAATTTCTAGATCTGGAGATATACAAGCACAACGGCACTTTAAATACCAGAACCTTCTTTAAAAAGGTGGACACAAATGGATATATCTCCAAAAGGAGTTGCCACCATCCGGCATGGATACAGGCAATACCCAAGGGACAATTCACCCGGATAAGAAGGAACTGTACAGATCTGAAAGACTACAATATACAGACAGACAAACTAATAGAAAGATTTAAAGAAAAAGGCTATAAAGAGAAAGAGTTGAAACAAACCCAGAAGAAAATATCCGAAGTAAAGAGAGAAGACCTTCTGAAGAAGAAAAAGAAGAAAAAAGGAAAATCGAACTTCGAACTGGCTTTCATTACGGGGTTTAATACACAATATAAAGAAGTTGAGAAGTGTATAAAGAGAAATTGGCACATATTATTAAGAGATGACACGTTGAAATCATTACTCCCTAAACACCCTAAATTTATTTACAAAAGGGCTCCAGGATTACGCAATATGTTAGCAAAAAATGTTCCGGATCCACCTAAAAGACAACAAATGTTCTTTGCAAAAAATGGTTTCTATAGATGCAGAAGATGTAAAGCCTGCAGGATAAGCAAATTTAAGAAAAGAATAGAACACAAGTTTTTCTCTTCAGACAACCGAGAGTTTGAGATAAAACAATTTATTACTTGCGACACCAAATTCGTTACATATATGTGCATTTGCCCCTGTGGACTTAAATACATTGGACGCACTACTCGCACTTTAGCAACAAGGATAGGAGAACATGTCGATAATATTAAAAAAGGTTTCAAAAAGCACAGCTTATCCAATCATTTCAGACTATACCACAACCAGGATCCTTCCCTCCTTTGGTTTTGTGGGATTGATAAAATATTTAATCATTGGAGAGGCGCAGACATGCGGAAAAAAATATCACAGAATGAAACCGTCTGGATACATCGTTTAAAAACATTAAAACCCTTGGGGCTAAATGCGGACATAGATCTAAATTGTTTTCTTAATAATTTTTAATAATAGAATTTTATAGATATTCAGAAATAAATCCATCTCTTTTTATATATATATCCCTTGACATTTTAGCTATTTTAAATAAATTTTAATTTTTTACTATCTAATACTTTGTATAACATGTTTACATTTATTTATATATTTTAAAATAATTTTAAAAATATTTAAATTATAAGATTAGAGCCGTCCTATTATAAATATTGGAAAAGATTCCCATTATAGAACCTAATTAATCTTGATTCCCAAAAATTTCCACTAGATGGCGCTAGAAATATAAGAAACTAGTCCATATCATGGTTTTAAATAAAGCTAAAAACAAAAAGATAATTTTAATAATTTTTAATAAATTTTGATAATCAATAAAGTTTTATACTGTATGTTAATGGATTGTGAGAAATTTAATAGCTTTTTATGAACTGTTATGAAAATTGTATGATACATGTGAGTGAGGGGAACGTATACGACGGATATGCAGCATAAATCCGAGTACATTGAAATAAAATTTACAAAATCCCCATATAGACTGCCAGTATTAAAATAAAGAAATAATTGGCAATAAGTGTTAGCTGAAAATAAATTGTAAATAAGATGCCGATAATATACTGAGTAATAGCCAATCAAAAGAAGGTCCGTGACACTTAAGGAAAGAGATCCCGGGGAACAGTAGCCGCCTGATGACGCACAGATGCGAAATGCATTGTGGTTACTGACAAACCCGGAAGCAAAACATACAGGCATTCGTAGCAGAGGCAGGGACGCTCGCCGACCGCCGCACACAGCACAGTGAGAGGAAAACTAAGAGGAAGCTGCAGATCCTCGGATACGATTCCCCACTATTGAAAGATTTTGTGTACTGCCGAATTGCCCAGTGCCAGGAGGGCACAACTAATAGTAAGGGACCAACTGTATACCTTTTTTATTAATTTTCAAATAAAGCATACAATATTTCACTATTGGAGGCTTTTTTTGTTTATCTTTATGCGGACTATATGGTCCATACATGCCTAATGTAGGAGCAGATATCCATCCCAAAAGAGATCGAGGAGAGGTCTGATCCACCCAATTAAAGGGATCACAGGCGTTGGGAGTCATTGTGACTCATTGGAAGCTGGTAAGAGGCCACGTGTGTCACACCCCACCACCTGAAGCACTTTAAGGAGCATATTTTTTGCACGAATTACAGAGACACTTGCTATATAATTATTATTTTTTTCACTGGAGAGCATGAACTTATTTGCTTATATTTGACGAGTTTTTTTATGCACGCACTATTAAGCACTTTTATTTGTTTGCTGCACGGAATATTATATATTTATATAATTGATTTGCTTGTTGCATGTACAATATATCTATTTATTTATATATAATTATTTATATATTTATTTATCAATAAGTAACAGAAATATTTTTTTAATTTTGAGTTGTGCACTTTAAAAAATATTTATCACCTTCAATTATAATAATTCACCAACAAGCACTTTTAATATATATTTAATACACATGCTACCCTGAACAAGTTTTATTCCAGTAAATATAAAAGATCACCAGCGCCTTTTTCATCTACGTCCCATAGTGCTAAAAATATGCACTGTTACTGTAAAAATGACACTGGCAGGTAAGGGGTTAACTTTATTGGAGAAGGAGGGGTTAAGTGTGTCCCTAGGGGCGTGCTTCTAACTGTGAAGGGATGTGGCTGTTTGTGTAACAACAGAGAAATACGATCCTACATAGCAGGACCGTATGATCTCTGCAGTTACAACAGGGAGAATGACAGGCGGCTTTGTTTACATTAGCAGCCTGCCTTTCTCCCTCTCCACCCGACGATCGCGAGTGACCGGCGGACATCGGGTCTGCCGGTCACACGCGCGGGGGAGTCCGCGAACGAGCGAGGGTAGGAGCACGCCCTCGTCAGCGCGCGCTCGCCCCCCTAGGGCCTCACAGGCTAGTGACGTACCCCTACGTCACTTTGCCTGTGAGGGGCTGACTGCCGCCGTATATAGTCGTGCGGCAGTCGGCAAGAGGTTAAAACAAAACCAAACTCTCATTGCCTTTACAGCCAAGGAAGCTGCCATCTTGGTCTCTGTTTGAACTGCAAATGCAAGGTTGCTGCACATTTGATTAGCTATAACATCGGCCAAAGGCGTGCGCAGGGGGTGTGCTGGGTGTGCATGGGCACCTTCTAATCACCCCGTGTGGCGCAGATTCCCCCTGCTGATATTTCATCAAAGCCCCCAATGGGGCTCCTAAACAAAATTGTAAAAAATAATACAAAAATAAATTAGTAAAAATAAAATCTTACTGACACCGTCCACTGCCCTACTGACACCAACCTCTGCCCTACTGACAAGTCCACTACTCTACTGACACCGTCAGCTGCCCCACTAACACCATTCATGTTTTAATACATGTGGTTGCACACTGCACACCCTAATACAGTGTTGGGAAGGTTACTTTGGAAATGTAATAGGTTACAGATTACAAATTACCCTACTTAAAATATAATAAGTAGTGTAACTTTTCAATTACTTTATAAAAGTAAAGGAACTGATTACATTTGATTACTTTCAAGTTTCTAATAGATATTTTCAACTAAACTATTTACAAACAATTATAACAGGTTGGGTTAATGTTATAGTAGTACTCAACTCTGTTTACTGTTAGAATTTCAAAATCTTTCCTCACTTGAATAAGGATCATATTAATTTAATTTTAAAGCACAGCCATCACAAAACCAGAGTTCATAATACTGTTTTAGGAGGAATCAAATCTTTGCATAGCTATAACAGGAAACACTGGCAAGTAACAATGCCTTGAAAAAAAAAAACCTAAAGCATATACATAAACCCAAATAGGCAATTAAAACAGTTAATAAAAGAAAAAAACACTGGTGTCTCATAGCCATCAATGCAATTAGGGAAAAAAATTATTTAAATCTGGGGGTCTGTGTGTGTGTGCTCTTTATCCTCCAAAAATCAAACTGGACAATAGAGCGACAGATAAAGTGTCCACACCACACATTAGTCATCTTGGGCTAGGTCAGTAGCGGGACAGTGCTGTTTGTTGTAACGGAGCAGTAAGACCTGTTCCATGTGGTCATCACTCATTCTGTTTCGAGATGACGTCAAAAGATTGCCTCCATGACTAAAAAGACGCTCCACTGGAGCACTGGAAGGCAATGTGGTGTTGTACTTGATAAAAAGTCTCGTAACTATGGGAAATGCCTTAAGAGACGTCAGGTTGTTATCAGAATCTTCTAAGCACTTTCTGACTTCATCATGAGTTGTGCTGTCAGATGCTGATTTGGCATTATTAAAGACAAAAAAGTTTTCCTCTGACTCATCAGATTTCACAGAGTTGTCATCTCTCAGTTCAGCTGGACTGTGCAGTGGTTCCAGAGCAATAGCTTCCTTCAGTAAGGTTCTCCTCATGTCTTCTCTCTTCTCAGGGCTAAGCCAGCTTAAGCGGAACCTTGGCAGGGTTGTGGTCACCATCTTTGCTTCATGGCTGGCTAACACTGATCCAAAGCGCTGTTCTATGGCCTCACTGATACTAGTGACAGTGTGTGCATTATAGAGCAAATGAGGCATCTTTTCAAATAGCTTTGTCTTGAGGCTAAGCAAAGTAGGAATTAAAAATCCTAGGTAACATTTGCTTTAACCCTGGAGAATGTCAATGGCAACAGCTAAAGGCTTCAGAACCTCGGTGTACTCTTTAAGGAATGCAGACTCTTGTGGATGAAGTTTTGGCACATCAAGTTTATCACAGATCTCCCTCAGCTTTTCTTCTGGGAGCCCTGCAAGTTTTGTGATAGCCCTGAACTCTGCGTTCCATCTTGTGACTGATGGGACAGTAAAATGCATATTGGCAATCTCCTGAATCACTGCTGTGGCCAATGAAGATCTATGTGCTTTATTCCACATAGATGAGCATTTAGCCATGGCACTTCTGTATATCTTACGTGATATCTTACTTCCGAGTGCGGCGCGTCCCTGTGTGAGGCCGGCGGTTCATGATGCTACGCCCCGCTGGTGCCGACTAATGTCCTTGTGTCAACTGGTAGTAGAAGAGAGCAGTAGAAGGTCTCTCTGATCCCCCAATCTGGCTCTGTGATTATGGTACTGCCCCGTGGTCCCTATCATCTCATCTCTCATCTGACCGTGAGTAGGCTGGGCTTGTCATATGAGGAGCACACAGGGTATGACTTCCTCTCTCTTCTCCTTCTCCCCACATCCTCTGTTAATATTCAACATATCCTAGGTTTTTAAAGAAAATATTCAGGTGTAACCCTATTTGTAATCTTTAACATTTTCACAAGTAACAGTAATTTAATTACACATTTTTTCTCAGTAACTGTAACAAATTACTGTTAAATTTATTTTGTAATTAAATTACGCTTCGTTACATGTAGCTAGTTACTCCCCAACACTGCTAATGCAATAAAATGCGCTCACCTGTGACATCAACCACTTGATGGCTTGACAGTTCCTTTGACAGTAAAATGCCTTGAATGCAACAGGTAAATTGATGGGTTTAGTTCCATTTTAGGTTGAATTCACACAACAACGCAGAGCAGCCAAAGCAATTCACCTCTCTGGCCGATTTGCCTTGCCGACTGCACTAGGGGCAGGGTGGTGCATGTTTCATTATATCACATGGCTCTGTTTTTTTTTTTGCTTTGTTTTTTCATTTGTCTTTTTGTCGTTTTGTACAAGCTTTTTTTAAACTGTACAAAATGTACACTTCATTCACTGCAATGTTGGGCAGCACGATGCGCTGCGCTGCCTAACATTGCAGTGCAATTTCATACCTCCCAACTTTCTGAGATAGGAACGAAGGACACCTATTGGCAAACATATGTAGGCTATGAGGACACACCTCCTACCATGCCCCCTTAAAGGAAAAAATGATTAGTTAAATCCACAAGTGTTTTTTTTTTTTTTTTTACCACTACTGTTCCTATATATTGGCTTTTCACATTTACAAATGCAGCAATTTAGAAATTAGATGAAAGGTTTAGCATGGATAAACACTTTTCTAAAGATAAAAAAGTGCACTTTATTTTCAACTGTGAGGGACAAATGAGGAGGAAAAAGGGACAGAGGGACTTTGTTCTGAATCAGGGACAGTCCCTCGAAATCAGGGACAGTTGGGAGCCATGCAATTTAGCCTGGTGAGCTGCGGTAAAATGCAGCATGTAAGAAAGCAAATGTGTCCAGGCAGGTTGGTAGGCGACTATAGGGGAGGGAGGGGAGGGAGGGGGAGAGAATGAGAGGGAAATAATTCTACCAACCCTGGAAATGGGGATTTAATTGTGCCTATATTTCACAAAATAGAAGCCAGAATGAGAGAAGAAATAAAAAGAAATATAATTTATTTATTAACAATTACAAATGCATTATGTATACATGTATATTTTCTTCAACAATCATATCCATAAAACAATGTATGTCTGAAGTATATCACATAAAAAACGCTCACGGATCGACGCGTTTCGGTACAATAGCTTCCTCAGGATCCGCACATTATAAAACAATGTATGTCTGAAGTATATCACATAAAGTGCAGCATGCATGTTTGCTGCCAAGTGAGAACTAAATGCCGCAGCTTCTGGGCACCTTAACTATATAACCAGTGGGCGCTACTGAAGCGTCCCCTGGTTACATTTGTGCATGCTGTCATCTCGCAAGAAGAGGAAGGGAGGTTTCATTCGATCCTTTACCCTTACTTCTCTTACATTGCCCAATCTCCTCCACATGACAAGCGATAGAGCTGCAACAAAGATCGAAACAGCAAGGGTTATGTGCGCCTTGCTTGGCTTCTTCCTCAGACAGAGAACCTCTGTCTCCCCATGTTGTGCAATGATTAAGGGCCCCCCCCATTGCACCTATGGATGATGCACCAACATATAGCATTATATAAAATGGGATCAAGCTATTTGGAGATGTCACCCTCTGTTAGTGTCCCCATAATGTTTGTGCATGATAATAATTGCTGCTTACCAACTCTCTAAAAAAAAAAAAAAAAAATTCTTCTGAACACTAAAACACCTGCAGATTTATGAATAAAAACATTGTGTTTGTTTCTAGTACATATATTTTAATTAATGCTTCATAGCTCTGTTCAAATAAAAAATGTACTTTCTAAAAAATGATTTGTTTCGAGATAACTATATAGAACTATATATAGTATGTAATACTTATTTTTCATTGAAAACCTCAAATATCTGGTGGAACATCTGTCACAAGAGTCACATCTGTTTGATAGCACCTGAATTATTATAATGACATTGGTGGTCCCTGGGCATTTAATTCACTGCTTACAGCGGCCGTACATATTTTTTTGCCTTTTGATCACATAATAAAACTACTCATAAATCTTACTTATTACAGGCACAAAACCAAGGCACAAATGTGTTATATATTTGATTTGCATAATGAGGTATCTGGTCAATTTGATTTTGAGTTATGAGGCTACATAATTAATAATTTGCATCCAAATCCCCATTTATTCCAGTAATCATTATGTTGGTGGATCATTTTAGGATTTACCAGTCTTACTAATCAACTGGGTTGCCATAGTGATAACTTTTTGTACTAAAGTATCCTGTAAGCACATATTTTGATTTTTTTCTCTGCATCGCCAAGTCTGCCAGTAATACTCTGAATAACATTAAAAAGTCAATTCCACTAGAAATGTTATGTCTATGATTCACCAGTTCATGTTCTTTTCATTCATATACTTTAGTTTAAAAAATACAGAAATGATCTACCTAAATAAAAAATATTAAGAACATATGATATGAAATGGCTTAATTGTATAAAAACGACATAGAACCTGACCTAGGGCAGCACATACAGCCCTCATTTTCATTGACTAATATTTTGTTTGCAGTATTTTTGTTTCTCAATGTAATGAAACAAGAACAGAGATTATACATTCAGAGTCTATGTACAGTTAGATTGAGTCATTGACATTCAATAATATTGTTCCAGTCATAAATTGCATTTTTTTCTGCTTCACTTGTCTAGACATAGTATGCAAATGGTTGTGAGTTGTAGACAGAGGAATGACATATCCGTAAGCAATAGAAGAAAAAAGAAAAAAGTTGCATCTTTTGGATCTCTAAAGCTTAAGGGATATAATCCTGAAAGTGTGGATGTGTGTTTCCCATTGAAATATCTAGAATGAAAAGAAAAAGGGGAAGGAGTAGGGTCCCAGAAAACATTGACCTATATTCCATTAATAAATAGAATTGTAAGCAAGCTATGGACATTTAAATATATACATATCATTAACAAGCAACAGATAAGCTTTGAAACAAGACTTCACTAACCCCTGTGGCTTTAGGCACTGTGGATTAATTCATCATGTAAAATATTATGTATTGTTTATTAAGGAGTATTTCACAAAAGTGAGTACACCCCTCACATTTTTGTAAATATTTTATTATATCTTTTCATGTGACAACAATGAAGAAATTACACTTTACTACAATGTAAAGTAGTGAGTGTACAGCTTGTATAACAGTGTAAATTTGCTGTCCCCTAAAAATAACTCAACACACAGCCATTAATGTCTAAACGACTGTGAGTACACCCCCTAAGTTAAAATGTTCAAATTGGGCCCAAAGTGTCAAGATTTTGTGTGGCCACCATTATTTTCAAGTACTGCCTTATCCCTCTTGGGCATGGAGTTCACCAGAGCTTCACAGGTTGCCACTGGAGTCCTCTTCCACTCCTCCATGACGACATCACGGAGCTGGTGAATGTTAGAGACCTTGCGCTCTTCCACCTTCCATTTGAGGATGCCCCACAGATGCTAAATAGGGTTTAGGTCTGTACACATGCTTGGCCAGTCAACCACCTTTGCCTTCAGCTTCTTTAGCAAGGCAGTGGTCGTCTTGGAAGTGTGTTTGGGGTCGTTATCATGTTGGAATACTACCCTGTGGCCCAGTCTCCAAAGGGAGGGAATCGTGCTTTGCTTCAGTATGTCACAGTACATGTTGGCATTCATGGTTCCCTCAATGAACTGTAGCTCCCCAGTGCTGGCAGCACTCATGCAGCCCCAGACCATGACACTCCCACCACCATGCTTGACTGTAGGCAAGACACACTTGTCTTTGTACTCCTCACCTGGTTGCCGCCATACACGCTTGACACAGTCTAAACCAAAAACGCTTTTTCTTGGTTTCATAAGACAACAGGACATGGTTCCAGTAATCCAGGTCCTTATGGGCCATACACACTATAAGATTTTCTGAAGACTTTTTCCTTTAGATTTACCAAAACCATATAATATGAGGTCAAACCTAAACACTTTCAATTTTTTATGCAATCTGGCAGGCCCTTGCACTACATAGAAAAGGTAAATCTGAAGGAAAAAGTCTTCAGAAAATCTTATAGTGTGTATGGCCCTTTAGTCTGCTTGTCTTCAGCATACTGTTTGTGGGCTTTCTTGTGCATCATCTTTAGAAGAGGCTTCCTTCTCTGGGACGACAGCCATACAGACCAATTTGATGCAGTGTGCGGCGTATAGTCTGAGCACTGACAGGCTGACCCCCCCACCCCTTCAATCTCTGCAGCAATGCTGGCAGCACTCATACCTCTATTTCCCAAAGACAACCTCTGGCATATGACGCTGAGCACGTGCACTCAACCTCTTTTGTTGACCATGAACGAGGCCTGTTCTGAGTGGAACCTGTCCTGTTAAACCGCTGTATGGTCTTGGCCACCGTACCGTACTGCAGCTCGCCTCAGTTTCAGGGTCTTGGCAATCTTCTTATAGCCTAGGCCATCTTTATGTAGAGCAACAATTCTTTTTTTTTTTAAGATCCTCAGAGAGGTACCATGTTGAACTTCAGTGACCAGTATGAGAAGGTGAGAAAGATAACACCAAATTTAACACACCTACTCCCCATTGATACCTGAGACCTTGTAACACTAACGAGTCATATGACACCAGGGAGGGAAAATATCTAATTGGGCCCAATTTGGACATTTTCACTTAGGGGTGTACTCACTTTTGTTGCCAGCGGTTCAGACATTAATGGCTGTGTGTTGAGTTATTTTGAGGGGACAGCAAATTTACTGAATTCAGCTCCAGAAATAGTTAAGTTTTTTTCTTCAAGGTAGCCGTGTACAGAAATGCATATGCAATGGAAGAATTGCATTTTTTACAAATGAGTGTACTGAGGTTTGTATGTGTCTTTCAGACTCTCGCTTGTGGTACAGTAATTATAGTAGAAGTATGGGCAAAGCTCTTTTGGTCATACTTCTCCAGTGGGTCACAGGAGTGCGCTTAGCTCTGCACTCCTGTGACCCAGATTCAGCTGACAGCGCTGCCGTCCCACGGTTTTGGTGCTGGTTAGCTCCTCTTTCCTATAGACTTCTATGAGATCCTTTGGTTTTGGTGCAGTTTCAGAAAGCTCATCAAAATTCCTGCATGCTGTATCTTTGGTGCGCTTTCTGAAACCACATCAAATCCACAGGACATCATAGAAATCTATTGGAAAGCGCAGCTAACCCGCAGATTAGCTGCGCTTTCCCATACACTTCTATGATGCTGGCGGTTTTGGTGCGGTTTCAGAAAGTGCAGCAAAGATGCAGCATGCAGGAATTTTAATGCATTTTCAAAAACAGTACCAAAACCACAGGATCTCTTAGAAGTTTATAAGAAAGCTCAGCTAACCCGCACCATAAACCGCAGCTTGGCTGTTTTTTTTTTTAGAAAGAGCACAGCGGAGGAGTGTGAAGCCGCTGTTCCGTGAGAATTACCTACCCGTGAGAAAAACCTACCCCTCGTCACTTCCGGTACTCGGCACTGTATGTAATGCAGCGGGTACATTAAAACAGCTGGGCTGCAATACAAATCATCTCCGCTCCTGTCCCGGTCACTTCCCTGATCTCGGATAGTAAATATAAAAGCGGCAGCGGCTGTATGAAAAGATAAATCACGGAGCCGAAAGCCGCTTTTATATTTACTTGCCGAGAGCAGGGAAGTGACCGGGACAGGAGCGGAGATGATTCGTATTGCCGCACAGCTGTTTTATGTAAGCGCCGCGTCGGTAGGTTTTCCTCACGGTACACCGTGATCGTTTCATACTAGTGCGCATGCGCACTAGTAAGCTCCTCTGTTCTTCCATCACGTATCCGGGGCTCTGAGCATGCGCAGTGCTGCGCTGCTCAGCTCTTTCTGGCCGGAAGTGACGTGGGGTAGGTAATTCTCACGGGGTAGGTAATTCTCACGGAACACCGCATTGGTGCTTATGTATCACATGCTAACTAGAAAGAAACCTTAAAATATGTGAATAAAGTTGCTGACCACACTGGATACAAGTTACCTTACAGCAGTGATGGCGAACATTGACACCCCAGATGTTTTGGAACTACATTTCCCATGATGCTCAACTACACTGCAAGTGCATAAGCATCATGGAAAATGTAGTTCCAAAACATCTGGGGTGCCAAGGTTCGCCATCACTGCCTTACAGCATAAAAAAAGCACAACTGCGTTGCATCTGTCTATGTGATATGCATTGTGAGATCCCATACAAACTCTGAGTGGATTTGATATAGATATTCGACTGTTAGATAAAGATTCTTAGTATCCTATTAATAGCTGCCTACTTATACTTTTTGTATTGCTAAGTACTATGAATATAGAGTTCTAGTAGAAGTTCTGCATCAGCTGTTCTGGTTAGTTGTACCAGAAAGATATACTAAGCTCTGAAAGGTGAGCGTAACATTTACTCAGTTTTATGTTTCATGTTTCTGGAAACATGCCTTGTATGTCATGGTGTGTTATTCTAACTTCCCAGAAATCGCTAAGGGCCCTTTCACACCATCACATTGGAAAACATCTGCTTTTCATAAAGCGTTTTTAACCTTTAAAGTTTAACACAACGCAAGACACATTTTACATGCATAGTAAATGCGTTTTAAATGCGCTTTTCCTTCTTTTTGTTTAAAGTTTCTTCTGAAAACGTGAAACCATGTATGTCTAAATAAAAGTGCAAAAAAGTTAAAAATGTTTTGCGTTTTAAGTGCGTTACTATTGACTTTAATGTAACGTGTTTTCCCCAAGAACCATACAAAAGACGCAAAAAGCAGAATTTTTCTAAAACAATGCACTGTACTGCAATACAAAGCACTAATGAACAGATTTTCAAAGATTATAGGGGAAACAGTTTTTCATGTGGATTTGGGGCTCTATGGTGTGCATGGCTCCTGAGATATAGAATTAGATATTTAACACAGTGCACTGGAAAACAGAAGTGATAGAACAGTTACAGTATTTTTTAGTACGATCAATATTTAATGAAGTTTCAAATATACAGAATGTATTAGAATGATATAGAAGTGTAGCACTGCCCCCTAGGGAGCTGCTGAGAATTAAACTTCTTGGGTTCCCCTGGGTTACCATTAGCAACTGACAGCAGATACACTGCATTAAATGTTCTTGGCTCAGACAATGAACAGTCCAGGGGATTTGTTTTTTTTGTGTGTTTTTATTGGAACTTGGATAGGAGAAGGGATGAGTGGGATACTCCATCTTGAACTCTACACAATTCCTGAGGACAACTGACTGTAGAATGTGGCAAGTCCGCTGCTTCACCTTACCACTGAAGTGAAGATAAAGAATATGTACTCTCGTTTAGGTTCCTCTTCAGGGTCTAACATGGCACCCACTTTCTCACTGACTGTGTATGCTGACCTCCTGTCCACTGACACCCTACTGACACCCTACTGGAGTGGTCCCCTTCCTGGGCAGAACCCTGGCAAACTTCCCGGTACTCACGGACACTGTTTTTCCCTGCGTCGCTCTGCCTCCAACTCCCTTGTCAGATTCCACTGGACCTCCTGACTCAGCACCACACTTCTGGTCCACAAGGCCAACCGCATGTGACCACCTTCCTCAGCAACAGGAGGAGAGACAGCCATCACCCTCCTCCTAGGACCTGGCTTCCTGCTGAAAGACACCCTGTCACATGTGTCCGTGTCTTTTATAACATATCACAGAATGCACTAATGTTGTGCCTACCCACTGGGATAGTCATAAAAGCCTGTGTGTCACTGGCTGGGTTTCCTCCACTGTCCAACATGCCCCCCTATTGGATACAGGGGCATCATTTTAACAATGAGTATAATATCAGATCATAATGGTTAATAGAAGTTTAAAAAAATGTGTACAAAAATGTTTCTAACAAACTAGATAGAGGACTTTAAAGGTACCTTAAAAGCACATATAGTGTGATTGTATTGTGCAAGAAAAGTATTAATTAAAACCATACAGATAAAATAAATTTAATAGACATTAGACATATACATATAGCTCTATATATTAACACTATAATTCCCCAATAGTACCCCAAACGGACAGATAAGTGTGACTATTGGGGAATTATAGTGTTCTTACATAGAGCTATATGTATATGTCTAATGTCTGTTAAAAATCTTTTATCTGTATGGTTTTAATGAATACTTTACTGCACAATAAAATCGCACTATATGTGCTTTTAAATTACCTTTAAAGACCTCTATCTAGTTTGTTATTAACAATTTTTGTACACATAGCTTTTTAGGATGTGATACCGGACAGAAATCTGTCCTTTATAGGGTTGACTCCCAACAAAAAAATTCTCAAGTTTGAGAAATGGTCACACGAATGCGTTATGATTGAGAAACAAACCAGTTTGGTTAAACCTCAGCATTCACATGTAGTCCTGGTGCTTCAAGAATATAGTGTAAATTACCAGTTCTGGACTGGAAGGATTTGCACCCTTAATGACCAGGCCATTTTTTGCGATTCGGTACTGCGTTATTTTAACTGACAACTGCATGGTCATGCGACACTGTACTCAAAAAAAATTGACGTCATTTTTTTATTTGATCACCTCTGGGGTTTTTTCAAAGTATGAATAGAGAGAAAAAAAAAAGTAGAACAGTCCGGTTTTCCACAGTACCACTGGAATGGCGCAAAAATGTTACTCAGCAATCACAGTTTGGAATGCTGACGAGAGCTGGAATATAGTAGCAGGATTTTTTTTTTTAACAAAAACACATTTATACTCAAAGTTCCAAAATATAAAAAAAACATTTTTGCTACCTTCTTGCAGAATATGCTGTAGTGTAGGCAGAAATGAAAAATTGTGATTGTAAAGGTTTAAAGTGTTACCAAACCCACAACAGTAAAATCAGTCTGTATATGCAGTAAAGCATGCTTGTTATACTCACTGTGGAACCTAAAGGTGTTGTAAAGTCAGAAGGTTTTTTATCTTAATGCATTCTTTCCATTAATATGAAAAGCCTTCTGTGTGAAGCAGCCTTCCCAGCTCCCATCTCTGTCCAGCGATGTCTGTCCCTCGGCCGTCTGGGACTCTCCCTCCTGATTGGCTGAGACACAGCCGCAGCGCCATTGGCACCGGCTGCTGTAAATCAGAGTCAGTTACCCAATCAGGAGAGAGAGGGGCAGGGCCGAACTGCAGCACCGTGTCAAAATGGACACACGGAGCTGCAGCTCGGCTTGGGTGCCCCCATAGCAAGCTGCTTGCTGTGAGGACACTCAACAGGGGGGAGGAGCTAGGAGCCAAATAAAGTGACCTGAGAAGAGGAGGATCCCGGTTGCCCTGTGCAAAACCACTGCACAGAGCAGGTAAGTGTAACATGTTTGTTATTTAAAAAAAAAACAAAAAACGAGACTTTGCAATTACTTTACCACTTCAATACAGGGCACTTTCACCCTCTTCCTGACTAGGCCAGTTTTTAGCTTTCAATACTTTGAATGACAATTGCGCAGTCATGCAATGCTGTACCCAAATGACATTTTTATCATTTTTTTCACACAAATAGGGCTTTCTTTTGGTGGTATTTTAATCACCGCTGTTTTTTTTATTTTTTACAAAAAAAAATGAAAAAATACCAAATTTTGAGAAAAAAAAAGGTTTTCTTAGTTTCTGTCAGTAAATTTTGTAAAAAAACTATTTTTCCCCTTCACGGATGTGCGCTGATGAGACAGCACTGATAGGCGCACTGATGGGCACTGATGAGGTGGCACTAAAGGGCACTGATTAGGTGGCACTGATGAGGAGGCACTAATATGCAGCACTGATGAGCATAATAGGTGGCACGATGGGCACTGATAGGTGGCACTGAGGGGCGGCACTGGAGGCGGCACTTTAACCAGTGCTCGTCTGGACACTTATAGAAGTCACAAAAATGCTATACACTGCTGATGAGAAAAGGTATTTAGCAGTTTATATTTACTAGGGAGCTGCATACAGAAAGTTTTTTATTTTAATGCATAGAATGCATTAAGCAGAAAAAAAAAAAAAAACTTTCTGCCTTTAGAACCACTTTAAACAGTTTAAAAGTATTGGGGAAGAATGAAAATGATAATTGCTATATTTCAGGCATAGTGTTCCAAAAGTGAAGTTTACCTATACACAAGAAGGTCTCACAATGTACTGTATATTGGCACCTGATACTCAAATTGCAGGCTACAATGTTAGTGTTGTATTATGAGAAAATTATGAAAGAATAAGAACATATGAAGGCTTACTTAAAACCAATAAAACAACCAAAAAAATATTTTGTGTGTGTCCGTGGGATATCATTATTCAGAAATCTTCAAATCTTAAGAATATATTTGTGGGCTGCTGATGAGTGCTCATGGGAATGCAGAGAAATCTTCAAATCTTAAATTATTAAACCGTGCTTTTTTATTTGATGCTACTGAAAATATATAAATATGTTAAGTGCCAAGACTGTCCAGCAATGGTGTCATCCGTTTCCATTATTAGCCAAAGCACTTCCTTATTACAAATATTAGATGACCAATATCTATAATGGATCTCTGTAAAGGTGCTCATTCATCATTATCTTCTAATAATCCTAAATCTAGGTGTACAGGGCAGAGAAATGGTTAAGTAACATTCATGAACTATCATAATGAAGGTGTTCTTGCTCCAGTGGCTTGGAACCCGTAGGAGAGGGGCTGATGGGTGTGTTTGGGAGATAGCTTACGGATAAGCTTACACATATTAGAACATCCTCAGGTCACATTACCATGGTGTGACCTACAAGATAACTGAAGAGCATCCTTGACAAGAAACCCCTGTTCATCAAATTAATGAGCAAAAGCTATCTGCTATTTTTTTATACGTTCTCTACAACCCATAAACTTTTACATCTGTATGGTATTTTAAAAGTTTTCTGTGTACATTTTATTCCTTTTCAAGAGCTTTTTAAAGGAAATAACGAGGATAAACAAGATAGATAAATAACTGACATTGAATAAAATGGGAGAGCACACAGAAAGAAAAACACCGATGATTGCAGCTAAAGAAACAGGTAGGTAAGCATGTATTGCTAGATATTACTACGTACCATGTACCCTGTTTGTTTCTCTTCTCAAACTCTTTTAGAACTTATTCAGTAATATAAAGCAAATTTGAATGTACTATAGTAACACACAATGACCAAAGATGAGCTTTGATCAGTAAATTGACTTATTTAGTTTGCTTTCTGATTGAGTACTGTAGTGAATATGTTTTGCATCGATTTGTTGCCAGAAAAAAAACTGAAATATACAAGTATCTAATTTCTCCTCCAAATCATATTAAATATTCTGTTTCCTCCATCCGGTATTCCTAAGTTCCTCCTTCATTCTGTAACTCTTTGCAACGTCTTTTACAATAGGTCCTGGTCCTGGTCGTTACAACCTTCCGCCAACTGTAGGGTTTGTAGGTCATGACTATACAAAACATTCCAACCCAGCTTATTCTTTCCACGGACGGCCAAGCCATTCTGGTGAGTATGATCCTTATGAAATCTCTGTTAAATTTTTGTAAGTAAAAAAAATCATGTCACTAATTTACAGTATATCAATGTTTACAAGTAGTTACTTTTTTATTTTTCCATGCATGTTCTTGAAGGTTACAACATCGATTTTGTTTTTGGCGTAGTGTTTGAAATTGTTGACTTGTAGTTCTCCAGTTTTTGCTGGAGTCAACCATAGCTTTACTTTGCATAGCGTGTATAGATGTCACTGTGTTTGCATGGATTTTTCAAAGTACTTCCCCTCTAACATAATGTTGGGGTAGTTTAGATTTTTTTTAACAATATTTTTTTGATAATTCATTTTGATTTTTTTTAATAATATGCATGAATGTTTGACCTTAGGAACATTAAATTGTAAGCTCCACTGACTCTGTCAAGGCACTGTAAATAATATCTATAATTAGTACTCCTTTTTATTTTTAGTTTTTCTCACTTATATGCTTCCAATGTATTTCTGTATGTTGCTTCCTTGCTTTCCAATAGCTCATGTTAATGATTCCAGCCCGGGACCTCGCTATTATGTGGAACCATGCTTGACACGCTTTGGCAGAAGTGCTGGACCTGCTTATTCCATTCAGGCTCGAGGCAAATCAGCTGGTAGGTCCAAACAACACTAAACAATCGATCTGTAGAATAAAAGCTTTTTTAAAACAATATTCTGAGTTCATGAATGTAACTAGAATTTAAAGAGCCCATAGAAAACTTCATCCAGCAGAAAAAAAATGCTAAAACACCCTTATTATTACAGTCGTGTAACACAGGCCTTACCTACAAATTGTGAGTACTATTTTCCATCATACACCATTGCAACAACCAAAAAAATAGATAATAACTAAATAAAATAAAAAATACATATTGGCTTTCTCTGTATTCCTGCCTTCAAACTCAAGGTTCTTTCTTGGAACACAAAAACAGCCTAAAATGTGCTTTTGTCCATCTACTTTAGTGACCGTTTGGGGGGGGCGGGGGAGAATTTCACCTTACAAAGGTGGCAAGCGTGAAAAAATGCCTCTTTACAGTGGTTATCAGTTGGAGGGAGAATGATCCCTATTGGTAGTCAGCAAAGGAAGAGTATGCCCCATGTTTGTGGTCAGTGGGAAGAAGAATGCCTTTTCGTACATTGCTGGTCAGTGGAATGAAGTCTCAGCAATAACATATGTGTTAGTGGTTGCTTACCTGAGACAGCAGAAGAAGGGAGAAGCTTCTTCACTGGGAATAGATTACTCTGCCCAAACTCGTTAGACACTATTAGTGAACAACAGATATTGGCTGAGTCCAAGGGAAGAATTGCAGGTGAGAGCTATGCAGGGCTCTGCTACCCACTCCCCTTGCCCCAGGCTACATAGCATCTATGGCAATAGTTCCACCACTGGCTGAATTAAAAAAGTATTTGGCTACCATATGTTCTTTTTCGCTATAAATGAAAAATGTTTTCAAAAAACTAAAGTAATTTTACTAATTTTTTTTATTTTAATATTTTGTAAATAGATTTAATTTGCTTTCAAAATTTAGATTATCATTCCATAACACAGATTATCACTCCCTAATAAATCTGTGAGTGTGGATGAGCTGCCTATTGAGAAGCTATTTAAGGTGGTAATAAAATAACACCTGAAAGAAAAAGTGGGGAATCAGGATAAAATAAAGCTTTTAACAATTAAATGCTCACTGTGTTGAACTAAATAACTCCACATCTAAATGATATTTCAGTTTGTGAAATAAACTTTTTCTGTCTAAGGTTAAAATAGAGTGAGATAATTTATCCATTTTCGTCTGTTGGTCCTATTATGTCCCTTGCTGTGAAAACAGGGAGCTCTAATTATGTATATGCATGATCTTTCCTCCGTTTTGTCTTGCATTTCTTCCAGTATCTATGGTTGTCTCTTGTCCATGATGTATGACACTTTTACATGTCTAGTCCTACCTATGGGCAGAATACGTGAAGTCAGTTTGTCAGTCACTGTAGCAGGCATTCCAACCTGCAAAAACTCATTTAAGCGAGATGGCACTCCACGTACATATGACTTAGGCAGCCAGAAAATGTCATGTCCTTATTCATGAACAAGGACATGACATATTATGACAAAAACACAACTAGTTATTAAAAAAAACGTTTGCAAAAAAAAACGAAAACATATTGCAACAATTTACACACGCTAATGCACATAGCTTTTCTACTTATTTTGAAAACTGCTGGCGGTTACTGCTGGTTTGGTTACTGCTGGTGGTTATTGCTGGTGGTTACTGCTGGTGTGGTTACTGCTGGCGGTTACTGCTGGTGCGGTTACTGCTGGCGGTTACTGCTGGTGTGGTTACTGCTGGCGGTTACTGCTTATGTGGTTACTGCTGGCGGTTACTGCTGGTGTGGTTATTGCTGGCGGTTATTGCTGGTGCGGTTACTGCTGCTGGGTAATGCTGGCGGTTACTGCTGGTGGGTAATGCTGGTGGTGGCTGCTGGTGAGTAATGCTGGCGGTTACCACTGGTGGGTAGTGCTGGCGGTTACTGCTGGCAGGTAGTGATGGTGGTTACTGCTGGTGGGTAATGCTGGCAGTTACTGCTGGTGGGTACTGCTGGTGGGTAGTGTTGGTGGGTAATGCTGGCGGTTACTGCTGGCGTGTACTTCTGGTGGTTACTGCTGGCTGGTAATACTGGTGGGTAATGCTTGCAGGAAATGCTGGTGGGTATTGCTGGTTGGCACTGCTGGCGAGTATTGCTGGTCATGCGGGTACTGCTGGAGGAAGCAGTGCAGTAGAGAGCAGAGCCGCTGCTTACTGTATGGCTCCTGTCACAGGCGGAGTGCATTTCATATCACTTCACCTGTGACAGAGCCAGAACTACAAAGGAAGCAGCGGCTCTGTCACTGAAGACTGCAGACATCCTAAGTCTCCCGCGGCAGCCGGGAGATTTCACGGCACTTGCGGGTGTCCGAAACTCACGAAAGGTGTGGGAGACTTGGGATGTCTGCTGTAGTACATCTGTAACTGTTGGCTGTGAAAAGTATGTGATGCAACTTGAAATTTGTAACTCCCCAGTAATAAGGTGAAACCGACAACTATAGATAAAGATAGAACTTTATTTGTCGATGACTGCCTGATAAAAATATGAGAAATGGTTAATGCAAAGACAGCAACAAGTTCAATGTTTATAGGTGGATTTAAAGTTTTGGCATTCGAGCGTCAGCTAATTCTTCCTTATATAACTAAGCTAACTGTAATATAAATATTGAACTGGAATGTTGGTCTGCTTTGGGGCCCGGGATAACTGTGCAGTAATAACTTACTCTGCAAAGTAAAAGTAGTAATGTACACTCTCTTCATGAGCCTGTTCACACTACCGCGACCTCTAAGTCGTCTCATAAGGGGCGACTTGTTAGCGCGACTTTCAGCACGACTTCAGCGCAACTTTGCGCGTATTCAGCGCGACTTGTATGATAGATGACTTTGTACGACTTTGTATTTGGCCAATCAGAATATGATGGTTCTGGGTCATGCTCAATCACACAAAAAAAAGTTTTAAAAAATTGTCGTTTTTGATAGAGAGCCAATTATAGAAAAAATTATTGAAAAAAATGAGATTTCTTTGGATTTAGTGTCTGGGGGGTCTAAAAAGTGTACCTGTGAAGTTTCAGCTCTGTAGCATGTCCAGAACCAGAAAAAAAAGATACTTTTTCTTAGAATTTTTAGTAGCACAGGGATAGGGCTCCGCTCCTTTCACACCTGGTCGTTTTTTTTTCAGGCGTTTATTGGGCATTTTTTGGGCGTCTTTGGAGGCAGGCATAACATCTGAACTTCTGTGTAGGGGTATATATACACACACACACACATATATGTATATATACACATACACACATATATAGGTGTGAAAGGAGGGTAACACCATCCCTGCAAATAATTTCAGTAGCGCAGGGATAGGGTTCCGCTCCTTTCACACCTATATGTGTGTATGTGTATATATACATATATGTGTGTGTGTGTGTATATATACCCCTACACAGAAGTTCAGATGTCATGCCTGCCTCCAAAGACGTCCACAAAAAAGCCCAATAAACGCCTGAAACAAAAACGCCCAGGTGTAAAAGGAGTGGAGCCCCATCCCTGCTCTACTAATAATTCTAAGAAAAACAATCTTTTTCTTATAGCGGTCACCCTGACATGGAGGAGTTCTGTCACCCTGGCATAAAAGGAGCGGAGCCCTATCCCTGCTCTACTAATAATTCTAAGAAAAATCATCTTTTTCTTATGGCGGTCACCCTGAAATGGATGAGTTCTGTCACCCTGGCATAAAAGGAGCGGAGCCCTATCCCTGCTCTACTAATAATTCTAAGAAAAATTATCTTTTTCTTATGGCGGTCACCCTGACATGGATGAGTTCTGTCACCCTGCCATAGCAGTCAGAGTCAGTTCACCCTAAACTACACTACGGTCACCCACACACTTAACACTTTCCCTACAGAAACTAGATTATTGAATCTAACTATAGTGGTATATAGTAGCCTAACTACACTGCATATCCCTTTCCTCACACTAAGTGTCCAGCAGTGCCACGTATCAGTGCCACGTATCAGTGCCATGAATCAGTGTCCACCAGTGCCACGAATCAGTGTCCACCAGTGCCACGTATCAGTGCCACGAATCAGTGTCCACCAGTGCCACGTATCAGTGCCACGTAGCAGTGCCACGAATCAGTGTCCACCAGTGCCACGTAGCAGTGCCACGAATCAGTGTCCACCAGTGCCACGTAGCAGTGCCACGAATCAGTGTCCACCAGTTCCACGTATCAGTGCCACGTATCAGTGCCACGAATCAGTGTCCACCAATGCCACGTATCAGTGCCACGAATCAGTGTCCACCAGTACCACGTATCAGTGCCCCGTATCAGTGCCCACAAGTGCCACGTATCAGTGCCACGTAGCAGTGCCACGAATCAGTGTCCACCAGTGCCACGTAGCAGTGCCACGAATCAGTGTCCACCAGTGCCACGTATCAGTGCCACATATCAGTGCCACGTATCAGTGCCACAAATCAGTGCCACAAATCAGTGTCCACCAATGCCACGTATAAGTGTCACGAATCAGTGCCCACAAGTGCCACTTATCAGTGCCACGTAGCAGTGCCACGAATCAGTGTCCACCAGTGCCATGTATCAGTGCCACGAATCAGTGTCCACCAGTGCCACCTATCAGTGCCACCTATCAGTAACACGAATCAGTGTCCACCAGTGCCACGTATCAGTGCCACGTATCATTGTCCACCAGTGCCACATATCAGTGCCACGTATCAGTGCCACGAATCAGTGTCCACCAGTGCCACTCACACAGACCAGGCAGAGATAATAGTATATGGGAACTGTAGGCATGGCTGCAATGTGGGGAATGCCTGGCTAATTTTCCTTCTTCTTCCTGCAAAGTCGGATCACAAGTCGCTTCAAATAAGATAAGGATCCGACTTGGAGGCGATTCCCATTGAAGTCTATTGGGACAAGTCGGACACAAGTCGCCTCAAAGTAGTACAGGACCCTTTTCTGAAGTCGGAGCGACTTCAGTAGTGCCAATTAACACGGCTCTCATTGATTTACATGGGATTTATGTCAAGCGACTTGGGGCGACTTGAGGGCACACAAGTCGCCTCACAAGTCGCGGCAGTGTGAATGGACTCTAAAGGATAACTTCATCTTTTGCAGGTAAGAAAATGTGAATTATTATTTTTTTTACTCTGCGGCCTGTAAGGCATTGCACCTGCGATCAGGAGAAGGTAGGTGCAATGCCAGGATCCTACAGGATCCTACAGATAGACATTGTTAGCATTTACTAACAATGCTAATCATTAATACACAGGATGTTGTTGTTGTGCCTCTGGAACTATGAAAAAATAATACTGTACTTAGTTCCACCCTAAATTACAAAAAGGGGTATCTATCCCAAAGTCAAACATGGAAATATCAATCCCAAATGGGATTGGCAAATGGGAAGAGGGACGTTGCGATACCAAGGGTGTGTAATGGAAAATGTAGATGCAAAAACATATAAAAATTATCTTTTTATTAAGTCCAAGTAAAAAATCAATATTCTATAGTAGCATCACAAGATCATAAATACAACAAACATTAATATTACAACATGTACAGCACCGAGGTGTTTTGGAGTCCATATGTCTTACTGTACATGAGTGATCCTTTGTATTGTTTTTGAATCTTGTGCACTTTTAATGATTGTTGTAATATTAATGTTTGTTGTATTTATGATCTTGTGATGCTACTATAGCATATTCATTTTTTACTTGGACTTAATAAAAAGATAATTTTTATATATTTTCTACATTTTCCATTACATTTCCTTGGTATAGCAACGTCCCTCTCCCCATTTGCCAATCCCCTTTGGGATTGATTTTTCCAAGCTTATACCAATATATATTTTACAAGATGTGCTGCATAAGTATGGATTAACAAACCCAATTTTTTCACATTTCCTGGACTCTGCACTTCTTCAGAGTTGATTAACATACTTTGCATCAAGACAAAACTGTTGAGGGTTAAGCCCCGTACACACGTACCGATCGTCGGCCGAACGATCGGCCGTCTTTTGTCCAGGGCTGTCCTGTCCGCTGAAAAGTGCAAAAGACTGCACACAAATTTTGTCTGCCAACAACAGCCGACTGCAGAAGTGATGGTTAACTTTCCCTGTGTTTTTTCTTTTCTGAGCATGCCCAGTCTTGCAAATCTGCTGTCTGTCGGCCGAAATCTGTACTGACTGGCGAACAATCGGCCGTTCTGGTGTCGGCATACAAACATTTTAATGCCTGCAGGACAGATTCTGTTCGGCCGAAAATGCGCTGTTGGCTGTCGGAAGCATCATACTAACAAGCCTACAATCGGCCGATCGGTCGGCGGCCGAATATTTGCGGCCGACAATCGGTACGTGTGTACGGGGCTATAGTCATAGGTGAAGCTGAGTCCTTTTCATGGAGAGAATATGAAGTTACAGAGGCTGATAAAAGGTGTTAAGAAAGAGAAGTTGGGAATGACAACTCTGAAAATGTCATTCACCGGGTCCCTCCTGCTGTACTTTCTTAGAAAGGATTTACTGAATAAATTTACTTTGAGACAAATTGCACTTATTGTTTTTGTCCCTTTGGCCTGATCTTAACGATTCCACCCTCTCCCTCTCAAGATGGTTGCAGGCTCTGTTTGTTTTACATCCAGCAGTGAATGGCTCCCTCTCCTGGCTGAGTTGGGAAATAGAAGTAAAAGAGCTGCCATTTTCCAGAATGGTGAGCTATATATTCAATGTGAATGAGCTCATACATGCATTTAAAGCAGATTTCCACCCATTTTATGTAGTCACTATCTGTCTTCTCCCCTTTGAGCATGCTTTTCCTAATGTCATTTTTTTTTTTTTTGGTATGCAAATACCTTTTTTCTTCTTATTTCAGCTGGAGTTCAGACAGCGGCCACCTGGGCGATTACGTCTCTAGGCGATTCATAAGGGCTCCTGGGATAGCGGCGTCATATATCCCAGGAGTCCCTTGCGAATCGCCTACTGGCGAAATCTTGCGTTAACAGACTTCCATTACCTTCCTGTCATGGTCTTACCTTCTTGCTGTTCTCCTTCGTTTGACATGTGCTGGCGGCCATCTTGGTTTCTGGGTTTCTTGTAGCCTCCCACCCTGCGGCTCCTCCTTCCCACTGGGAGGAGCTGGATGCCTAGCTCATATATATAGGAGGTCTGTGGCTTCAGTTCCCTGCTTGGTCCTCCTGTGTTCACATGCTTCTAAGACTGCTGCTGCTTCTGGTTCCTGTTCCTGGCTTCGTCTGACTACCCTGCTGGTTCCTGATCCTGGCTTCGTCTGACTACCCTGCTGGTTCCTGATCCTGGCTTTGTCTGACTACCCTGCTGGTTCCTGACCCCTGGCTTCGCAAAAGACTCTGCATCAGTTTCGCCATTCGTTTGGACTTTTGCTTTACAGCTTGTTTTTCAATAAAGCTTTCTTATTTTCACTTATCTGTTGTTGTACGTCTGGTTCATGGTTCCGTGACATTAGGACCAAGCCATGAATTCTGACGGTACAGGGCCATCCTCGCTACCCACGCTGGTTGCCAGACTTGATCAGCAGGATCACCTGTTGGGTCGGTTCGCCGTGGCGTTGCAAACCCTGCTTGAACGCACGGTACCACAGGCCATGAATTCTGACAGTACAGGGCCATCCTCACTACCCTCGCTGGTTGCCAGACTTGATCAGCAGGATCACCTGTTGGGTCAGTTTGCCGTGGCGTTGCAAACCCTGCTTGAACGCACGGCTCATTTCGCTCCCGTTGCCGATGGGTCGGTTGTCGCTCCTGGGCCCGCTCCTACTGCCGCTCCGGTTGTTGCGCCAGAGTCTACCCCGACACCTGTTGTTGCGCCTGCGGTGTTTCGGGGTATGTCCGGTTCTGCCCCCCTTCCACAGCGCTTTGGGGGAGAGCCAACTCAGTGCCGAGGTTTCCTTAACCAGGTGGGCATTTATTTCGAGTTGCTGCCACATGCCTTTCCTACTGAGAGATCAAAGGTGGGCTTCTTAATCTCGCTGCTCTCGGACAAGGCCTTGGCCTGGGCCAGCCCTTTATGGGAGAACAACAATCCGGTGGTTGCCGAGTTTTCCGGTTTTGTTGCTTCTCTTCGGAAGGTATTCGATGTGCCGGCTCGTGCTGCCTCTGCTGCGAAGCTCCTTATGTCCATCAGACAGGGTTCACGATCCGTAGCTGAATACGCCATTGAGTTTCGTACCCTGGCAGCAGAGGTGGGCTGGAATAATGAGGCTCTGGTCGCTGCTTTCTCTCATGGTCTCTCGGATGCCTTAAAGGATGAGGTTGCAGCTAAGGACCTACCAGTGGAGCTCGAGTCTCTTATTTCTTTCCTGATTTTGATTGACACCAGACTCAGGGAGAGACCTTCCTTTAAGGAGAGTCTGCGGAGGCCTCCTAACAGATTGGCGCCTACCTTTGTTGTCCCACCCGTGCCTCCCTCTCCTCCCACGCCTCCTGGGGATGACTTGTCTGGGGGTGAACCCATGCAGCTGGGGTTTGCTCGCCTGTCCGAGGGGGAGAGGGTACTCCGGAGACGCGAGGGCCGATGCATGTACTGTGGTCTCGGTGGGCATTTTCGGTTGGCATGTCCGAACCGTCCGGGAAACGCTCGCACCTGAGATCCTGTCTGGGGCAGATCTTGGGTGGAGTCTCCTCGTCCCCGATTTCCCGTGTTGACAAACCACTGATCACTGTTGTCCTCTCCTGGGTCGGGGGCTCGGTGACGACCCAGGCGTTGGTGGACTCTGGTGCTGGTGGTTTGTTCATTGATAGTGTGTTCGCTGCCGCCAATTCCATTCCTCTGCAGGCTCGAGGTTCTCCTCTGGCTCTTGAGGCGATAGACGGCAGACCCCTTCTGCCGCCACACGTGACTCATGAGACCCTTCCAGTGGGGTTAGCCATTGGTGCTGTCCACAGAGAGTCGGTCTGCTTCCAGGTTATTTCGTCTCCACACTACTCTGTGGTCTTGGGGTACCCCTGGCTCCAGAAGCATAATCCGATTTTCGATTGGAGATCGGCCGAGATCCTCTCGTGGTCACCGCAGTGTGGGGCTAGTTGCATCCATGGGCCTGTCAAGTTGCTGTGTACTTCCTCGGACTCTCTGTTGCCCCCTGAATACGAGGAGTACCGGGATGTATTCGATAAGGTGCGCGCGGTTGCCCTACCTCCGCACCGCCCATACGATTGTGCCATCGAGTTACAATCTGGTGCCGTTCCTCCTCGTGGCAAAGTCTATCCACTGTCGGTAGCGGAGAATGAGGCCATGGAGGAGTACGTGAGGGAGGCGCTTTCACACGGACACATTCGCAAATCCTCGTCCCCGGCAGGGGCTGGATTTTTCTTTGTGAAAAAGAAGGGCGGTGAGTTGAGGCCTTGCATCGATTACAGGGGTCTCAATCGCATCACGATCAAGAACGCTTACCCGATACCCTTGATTTCCGAGCTGTTCGATCGCCTTAAAGGGGCCACAGTCTTTACCAAACTCGACCTGAGGGCGGCATATAACCTCGTAAGGATCAAGGCGGGCGATGAGTGGAAGACCGCGTTTAACACCAGGACCGGTCATTATGAATCCTTGGTTATGCCCTTTGGGCTGTGCAATGCGCCCGCAGTCTTTCAGGAATTCATCAACGATGTTTTCCGTGACCTGTTGCAGCAGTGTGTGGTGGTCTATTTGGATGACATCTTGGTATATTCTGAGTCCATGGAGACCCACATTCTGGATGTCAAACGAGTGTTGCAACGGTTACGAGAGAACAAGCTTTTCGGTAAGCTTGAGAAATGCGAATTTCACCGATCCCAGGTAACCTTCTTAGGTTACATCATTTCCGCTGAGTGGTTCTCCATGGATCCTGAGAAGGTTTCGGCTGTCTTACAGTGGCCCCAGCCCAGTGGTCTTCGCTCCCTGCAGCGCTTTTTGGGCTTCGCCAATTATTATCGGAAGTTCATCAGGGACTTTTCCATGCTAGCCAAGCCTCTCACGGATCTGACCAGGAAGGGCAGTAATTCCCAGGTCTGGCCGCCCGAGGCCATCCGAGCTTTTGAGGCTCTAAAGTCCGCCTTTGTGTCAGCTCCGATTCTGTCGCATCCCAACCCTGGGTTGCCCTTTGTCCTCGAGGTGGACGCGTCGGAGACGGGAGTAGGCGCCCTTCTGTCTCAGCGTAGAACACCAGAGGGTCCTCTGCTTCCTTGTGGGTTTTACTCCCGGAAACTGTCTTCCGCGGAGTGCAACTACCAGATTGGTGACAGGGAGTTATTGGCCATCGTGCAGGCTCTTAAAGAATGGAGGCACTTGCTCGAGGGTTCGGTGGTTCCGGTCCTCATCCTGACGGACCACAAGAATCTGACCTACCTCTCTGAGGCCAAGAGATTGACACCACGTCAGGCCAGATGGGCTCTGTTCTTGTCACGTTTTAATTACGTGGTCTCCTACCTACCTGGTTCCAAGAACATCAGGGCGGATGCCTTATCACGGCAGTACTCCGACCTGTCCAGGGAGGAGTCGATTCCGACTTCGGTCATACCTCCGAATCAGATCCTGGCCGCCATTCGCACCAGCCTGACCTCTCCCCTGGGTGAGCAGATTTTGGCGGCTCAATCTGGTGCTCCCTCTGGGAGACCCAACGGCAGATGTTTTGTGCCTGAGGAGTTGCGCACTCGGTTGTTGCGAACCTACCATAACTCCAAGACCGCGGGGCATCCTGGAAAGAATCAGCTGTCCTGGGCTGTTTCACGTCTGTTCTGGTGGCCTTCCCTACGTTCCGACATCGCCGCATATGTAGCGGCATGCTCCGTTTGTGCCCAGAGTAAGTCTCCTCGGCACCTTCCGTTGGGCCTTCTGCAACCCTTAGCCACCGGGGAGCGCCCATGGTCACACCTGGGGATGGATTTCATTGTGGACCTCCCTGCATCCCGAGGCCATACGGTCATTCTCATGATTGTGGATCGGTTTTCCAAAATGTGCCACTGTGTTCCTCTCAAGAAGTTACCCTCTGCAAAGGAGTTGGCCACGATTTTTGCCAGGGAGGTCTTCCGGTTGCACGGTTTGCCCAAGGAGATTGTGTCGGATCGGGGGAGTCAGTTTGTGTCCAGGTTCTGGCGCGCCTTTTGCTCCCAGTTGGGGATTCATCTCTCCTTCTCCTCGGCCTACCACCCTCAGTCCAATGGGGCCGCAGAACGATCCAATCAGGCCTTGGAGCAATTCCTTCGTTGCTATGTCTCCGATCACCAAGACAATTGGGTTGACCTCCTGCCTTGGGCTGAGTTTGCCAGGAACACGGCGGTGAACTCTTCCTCTGGGACGTCTCCCTTCATGGCCAACTATGGGTTCCAACCTGCCGTGTTACCGGAGGTATTCTCTCCCCAGGATATTCCGGCTGTGGAGGATCACCTTTCCGTCCTACGTGCTTCTTGGGTACAGATCCAGAGGTCCCTTGAGGTCTCTGCGCAGCGCCAGAGACTCCAGGCTGATCGCAGACGAGCGCCTGCTCCTTCCTACCAGGCCGGAGACCGTGTATGGTTGTCCACCCGCAACCTCAACCTTCGAGTGCCCACTCCCAAGCTGGCGCCTCGCTTTGTTGGTCCCTTCCGAGTGCTTCGCAGGGTAAACCCGGTAGCCTATGCCCTTGCGCTTCCTCCTGGCATGCGGATCTCCAACGTGTTTCATGTCTCCCTGTTGAAGCCACTGGTGTGTAATCGTTTCACTTCCTCGGTTCCTCTGCCTCGTCCGGTCCGAGTGGGCAATCGTGAGGAGTATGAGGTGAGCAATATCCTGGACTCACGCCTGGTCCGCGGTCGGGTGCAGTTTTTGGTTCATTGGCGTGGTTATGGTCCAGAGGAGCGTTCCTGGGTTCCCTCCGCAGATGTCCATGCTCCTGCCTTGCTCCGAGCCTTCCACGCACGCTTCCCTCAGAAACCGTTCTTTACTCCGCGGAGGAGGGGCCCTTGAGGGGGAGGTACTGTCATGGTCTTACCTTCTTGCTGTTCTCCTTCGTTTGACATGTGCTGGCGGCCATCTTGGTTTCTGGGTTTCTTGTAGCCTCCCACCCTGCGGCTCCTCCTTCCCACTGGGAGGAGCTGGATGCCTAGCTCATATATATAGGAGGTCTGTGGCTTCAGTTCCCTGCTTGGTCCTCCTGTGTTCACATGCTTCTAAGACTGCTGCTGCTTCTGGTTCCTGTTCCTGGCTTCGTCTGACTACCCTGCTGGTTCCTGATCCTGGCTTCGTCTGACTACCCTGCTGGTTCCTGATCCTGGCTTCGTCTGACTACCCTGCTGGTTCCTGACCCCTGGCTTCGCAAAAGACTCTGCATCAGTTTCGCCATTCGTTTGGACTTTTGCTTTACAGCTTGTTTTTCAATAAAGCTTTCTTATTTTCACTTATCTGTTGTTGTACGTCTGGTTCATGGTTCCGTGACACTTCCTCTCCTGTCCTCTGATTGACAGGTTGCTATAGCAATGGGGCGAGAACTTACACTGACATTGCTATAGCAACCTGTCAGCAAGAGGGAGAGGCGCGCAGTGACATCAAGATCGGGAGGTGCATGCTGGGTAGCCAGCTGCACAGAAATCCCAGAAATGAAGACAGGAGGCCTTCATATGCCCATAGCTAACATGGAACCTGCCTGCTTCCAAGATCTGGTTAGTAATAAAATATTTTTACATAAACAAAAACTACCACACATATGACTTTTTGCAAATGTCAATGTACTTGTTTAGACAAATACAGAGGAGTCTTTGAAAAAAAAAAGTGTTTGGGGGACTGGAGCTCCGCTTTAAGTTGCACCCAGAAGGTTAGGATTCTACCCTTACCAGCTTTAGGGATTTACAGAAAGGTGCAGAGCAAAATGTAACCACACACCAAACAAAGCAAGCCCAAAATTGACAGTCCAACACAGAAATCAACAATTCCTCTCTAGCACCCTGCTAGGTAGGTGCTAGTGAGAGAGTAATGGTTTAAGCTCAGTCATCTTACCAGAGGGGCTGCAGATAAATCTATATTGTTCTCTGCCTACCAGAGAGCAGGATCTGTTAGTGAGGTCTGCTCATTGTGCTCAGTATGCGATTCATTCAGTCTGTAGAGTGTTTCATGCTGGTCCAATAGGGAGGCATGTTGGACAGTGAGAGGAAACCTAATGAATGGGTGCATAGGCTTTTGATACAGTCCTGATGATTGGCAGAGGGCAGGTCACCTCTGAGCATGCTGGGATACTGTATAAAAGCCAGGAGCACATGTGCTCGGGGTCTTTCGTTGGGGAGCGGAGTCCCGGAGGGAGGGGGTGGCTGCCTCCTCCTCTGTAGAGGTGCAATGCAGTCTCAGGAGGTCGTTCTGAGGGCCAGAGGAGCGGTGGAGAGGAGCTGAAATCCAGAGGTCCAGGCAAGCTGAATGAGAGGGGAGACACTGGAGACCTTGTGGCTGCAGTATTGTGAGTACAAGGACTCGTGTCAAGGGGCCTGACCTGAGGGGTGGAGGCCACCCCTGCTCGTAGGATAGTCAGTGGACAGGAGTCAGCAGAAAGAGGGTGCTAGGGAGAGTATCCTGAAGATAATATAGTATATTGTCGATCAAGTCGTCTTGAGAGAAAACAAGAGACTTAATTCCATTCATCTAAAGTGGCAGGATGAATTAACAGCCTGGTTGTTTTATATCTAAGTGAACTAGAAGATAGAAGTCTCAAATACTGTGACTAGTTAAAATGGAGTATCCCACTATTCCCTTCTCCTATCCCCATTATAACAATAAACAAAAAAACAAAAAAAACCAAATACCCCTGGACTGTTTATTGAAGTGAAGAGCCAAGAAGAATGTAAGAATTGCATTTGCTTATAGCCGTGTGTTGGTAACCAGGGGGACTCGCAGAGTGGATATTCAGCAGTCCCTACGGGGGGCAGTGCTACACCTCTTTTATTTCAACACTTACATGCCCTGCATGAGCTAAGTCAATTCTTCCCAGGCTGCTAAGAGGTGCTTGCAAAGCTTTCTAAAGTTTTGCAAAGGCTTTGAAGCACCATTAATGCTTGTCAAACAGTAGTTAACGCTGAGAATCGATGGACAAGGTTTTGATTGTTACAGCCCAAATAAATAAGGCCTAAAAGCAAAGCTTTGAAGATTTATCTACATTTTTTTTTAACCACCTCACAAAGTTTTATTTAGTTTTGTTTGTTTTTTTTGTGGTTTTTCATGATGGCAGAGCTGAGCAAACAAAAGACTTTTGTGAACAAAGTCTGATGTTTTATTTTATTTTTTTATATCACACAAAATTAAGTCAACAATTGGACAAGAACACAAGAAATGTATTTAAATTCCTAAACATTTAAAACACTGCTGCGCTTAAACTGCAGATGAGGCCTATATTTTACCAATGCATTCGGCAGCTTTGGGGAATTGTATTGTGTCCACTAGATGGTGACAAGATACCGCAGTACTGCTAAAACCACAGTATTTTAAAAAGAAAGAACTGTAAGCACCTATTTTCAGTTGTTTTTGCTAGGTTTATCTTAACCACTTAAGTACCAGCCTGTATAAACCCTTTTGTAACCAGGTAATTTTAGTTTTTGTTCAAGTTTTTAGTGCCTTGATATTTTGAGTAACAATTACTTGGGTACGCAATAGTGTACCCAAATTGATTTTATATAATTTTTAAGATTTCATTTGGTGGCATTTAATAACTACTCTTTTATATAGAAAAAGACTACAAATAAAACAATGTTTTCCTTACTTTCTACTATAAAGCATAGCAAATAAAAATGCAAGCACCCTCTAAAATGACTCGTTTTTGGAAAGTAGACACCCCGAGGTGATCTGATGTTTTGCTATTTTTTGGAAATGTAGAAACATACTAGTGTTGACTGGGTTAAAACACTGAGTTTGGTAATGATGGACTTGATACAGCAGGGTAAGAGGTTAATGTACAGGTTAAATACAGTGGGAGGATAGCAGTGGCGGCCGGTGCATAGGGGGCGCCAGGGCGCCGCCCCCCCTGAAAAAAGGAAGAAAAAAAAAAAAGATAAAAAAAAAAAAAAAAAGATTGCAAAACGAGCAATAAAGTTTGAAAAAAAAAAAAATTGCGTTCGCCGCCGCCGCCGCCGCCGCCAGCCGATGTGGAGGGGGTGGGGGGGTGGGGTTACCACCCAGAAGAGGCGCCGATTGGCTGCCTTCTGGGGGGCGTGGGGGGCGTAACCTGGGCGCAAGGCAGATTCCTTGGAAACCCCCACTTCGTGGATTCCTGGCTGTGATTGGTCCAGCCTCCAGCCTGGACCAATCACAGCATCCAGGACATCCAACGCTGACCCCGCTGACGTCACTCGCAGCAGTGGACCGGACCGCGGGCGATGGAGTCGGGTGGACACCGGACGGGAGTGACGGCGGCACCGGAGAGGAGACCAGACCACCGGAGGTCATCTGCTGGAAGAAGACATCACCACCGGTGAGTCCTCGTGGTCCTCCTGTCCTGTCAGTCCTCCATGACCACCCATCCAGCTTTTCCACCGCCATCCCCCTCTGCTCTGCCTCATCCCATGAGTCATGGGATGAGGCAGAGCAGAGGGGGATGGCGGTGGAAAGGCTGGATGGATGGTCATCATGGGCCATGACCATCCATCCATCCAGCCAGCCTTTCCACCGCCATCCCCCTCTGCTCTGCCTCATCCCATGACCATCCATCCATCCATCCTTTCCACCGCCATCCCCCTCTGCTCTGCCTCATCCCATGACCATCCATCCATCCATCCAGCCTTTCCACCGCCATCCCCCTCTGCTCTGCCTCATCCCATGACCATCCATCCATCCAGCCTTTCCACCGCCATCCCCCTCTGCTCTGCCTCATCCCATGACCATCCATCCATCCAGCCTTTCCACCGCCATCCCCCTCTGCTCTGCCTCATCCCATGACCATCCATCCATCCAGCCTTTCCACCGCCGTCCCCCTCTGCTCTGCCTCATCCCATGACCATCCATCCATCCATCCTTTCCACCGCCGTCCCCCTCTGCTCTGCCTCATCCCATGACCATCCATCCATCCATCCAGCCTTTCCACCGCCATCCCCCTCTGCTCTGCCTCATCCCATGACCATCCATCCATCCATCCAGCCTTTCCACCGCCATCCCCCTCTGCTCTGCCTCATCCCATGACCATCCATCCATCCAGCCTTTCCACCGCCATCCCCCTCTGCTCTGCCTCATCCCATGACCATCCATCCATCCAGCCTTTCCACCGCCATCCCCCTCTGCTCTGCCTCATCCCATGACCATCCATCCATCCAGCCTTTCCACCGCCGTCCCCCTCTGCTCTGCCTCATCCCATGACCATCCATCCATCCATCCTTTCCACCGCCGTCCCCCTCTGCTCTGCCTCATCCCATGACCATCCATCCATCCATCCAGCCTTTCCACCGCCGTCCCCCTCTGCTCTGCCTCATCCCATGACCATCCATCCATCCAGCCTTTCCACCGCCATCCCCCTCTGCTCTGCCTCATCCCATGACCATCCATCCATCCAGCCTTTCCACCGCCATCCCCCTCTGCTCTGCCTCATCCCATGACCATCCATCCATCCATCCTTTCCACCGCCATCCCCCTCTGCTCTGCCTCATCCCATGACCATCCATCCATCCATCCAGCCTTTCCACCGCCATCCCCCTCTGCTCTGCCTCATCCCATGACCATCCATCCATCCATCCAGCCTTTCCACCGCCGTCCCCCTCTGCTCTGCCTCATCCCATGACCATCCATCCATCCAGCCTTTCCACCGCCATCCCCCTCTGCTCTGCCTCATCCCATGACCATCCATCCATCCATCCATCCAGCCTTTCCACCGCCATCCCCCTCTGCTCTGCCTCATCCCATGACCATCCATCCATCCATCCTTTCCACCGCCATCCCCCTCTGCTCTGCCTCATCCCATGACCATCCATCCATCCATCCAGCCTTTCCACCGCCATCCCCCTCTGCTCTGCCTCATCCCATGACCATCCATCCATCCATCCAGCCTTTCCACCGCCGTCCCCCTCTGCTCTGCCTCATCCCATGACCATCCATCCATCCAGCCTTTCCACCGCCATCCCCCTCTGCTCTGCCTCATCCCATGACCATCCATCCATCCAGCCTTTCCACCGCCGTCCCCCTCTGCTCTGCCTCATCCCATGACCATCCATCCATCCATCCTTTCCACCGCCGTCCCCCTCTGCTCTGCCTCATCCCATGACCATCCATCCAGCCTTTCCACCGCCACCCCCTCTGCTCTGCCTCATCCCATGACCATCCATCCATCCATCCAGCCTTTCCACCGCCGTCCCCCTCTGCTCTGCCTCATCCCATGACCATCCATCCATCCAGCCTTTCCACCGCCATCCCCCTCTGCTCTGCCTCATCCCATGACCATCCATCCATCCAGCCTTTCCACCGCCATCCCCCTCTGCTCTGCCTCATCCCATGACCATCCATCCATCCATCCTTTCCACCGCCGTCCCCCTCTGCTCTGCCTCATCCCATGACCATCCATCCATCCAGCCTTTCCACCGCCATCCCCCTCTGCTCTGCCTCATCCCATGACCATCCATCCATCCATCCTTTCCACCGCCGTCCCCCTCTGCTCTGCCTCATCCCATGACCATCCATCCATCCATCCTTTCCACCGCCGTCCCCCTCTGCTCTGCCTCATCCCATGACCATCCATCCATCCAGCCTTTCCACCGCCATCCCCCTCTGCTCTGCCTCATCCCATGACCATCCATCCATCCATCCTTTCCACCGCCGTCCCCCTCTGCTCTGCCTCATCCCATGACCATCCATCCATCCATCCTTTCCACCGCCGTCCCCCTCTGCTCTGCCTCATCCCATGACCATCCATCCAGCCTTTCCACCGCCATCCCCCTCTGCTCTGCCTCATCCCATGACCATCCATCCATCCAGCCTTTCCACCGCCATCCCCCTCTGCTCTGCCTCATCCCATGACCATCCATCCATCCATCCAGCCTTTCCACCGCCATCCCCCTCTGCTCTGCCTCATCCCATGACCATCTATCCATCCAGCCTTTCCACCGCCATCCCCCTCTGCTCTGCCTCATCCCATGACCATCCATCCATCCAGCCTTTCCACCGCCATCCCCCTCTGCTCTGCCTCATCCCATGACCATCCATCCATCCATCCATCCATCCTTTCCACCGCCGTCCCCCTCTGCTCTGCCTCATCCCATGACCATCCATCCATCCAGCCTTTCCACCGCCATCCCCCTCTGCTCTGCCTCATCCCATGACCATCCATCCATCCAGCCTTTCCACCGCCATCCCCCTCTGCTCTGCCTCATCCCATGACCATCCATCCATCCAGCCTTTCCACTGCCATCCCCCTCTGCTCTGCCTCATCCCATGACCATCCCTCCCACTGCCATCCCTCTCTGCCTCATGCCCTCATCCCTCCCACCGCCATCCCTTTGCCTGATCCCATCTCTCTAACCTCCATCCCTCTGCCTGATCTCATCCCGCCCACCGCCTGATCCAATCTCTCCCACCTCCATCCCTCTGCCTGATCCCATCTCTCCCACCACCATCCCTCTGCCTGATCCCATCTCTCCCACTGCCATACCTCTGCAGGGGGCATGTACGCTGGTCACTGTATTGAAAGGGGGCATGTACGCTGGTCACTACATTGAAAGGGGGCATGTACGCTGGTCACTACATTGAAAGGGGGCATGTATGCTGGTCACTACATTGAAAGGGGGCATGTACGCTGGTCACTACATTGAAAGGGGGCCTGTATGCTGGTCACTACATTGAAAGGGGGCATGTACGCTGGTCACTACATTGAAAGGGGGCATGTACGCTGGTCACTACATTGAAAGGGGGCATGTACGCTGGTCACTACATTGAAAGGGGGCCTGTATGCTGGTCACTACATTGAAAGGGGGCATGTACGCTGGTCACTACATTGAAAGGGGGCATGTACGCTGGTCACTACATTGAAAGGGGGCCTGTATACTGGTCACTACATTGAAAGGGGTCATGTATGCTGGTCACTACATTGAAAGGGGGCATGTACGCTGGTCACTACATTGAAAGGGGGCATGTACGCTGGTCACTACATTGAAAGGGGGCATGTACGCTGGTCACTACATTGAAAGGGGGCCTGTACGCTGGTCACTACATTGAAAGGGGGCATGTACGCTGGTCACTACATTGAAAGGGGGCATGTACGCTGGTCACTACATTGAAAGGGGGCATGTACTGTGTGGTCTGTGCTAGGGGGTCTGTACTGTGGGGTTTGTACAAGGGGCCTGTACTGTGGGGTTTGTGCCACTCTGTCAGTGTATGCCATAATAGGGCCCCTGCTCCCTATTATGGGATATACTAGTACTGATGGAGCCCTTAATATGTGATATATTGGGAGAATTGGTTCACGCAAGCAAAATACAGGGGACAAAATGGGTGGGGTCTATAAGGGGTGTGGCTTCTGAGAAATGGGAGGGGCCAAAATAGAAGGGCGGGGTCTTGCGCCCCCCCATCTTAAAACTTCACCAGCCGCCACTGGAGGATAGAGATTAAGAAGTTAATGCTTAGATGTGCAGGATAAGGGAGGGGAATGGGTAATATACATTACACTGTACATCTCCTTCCTCTTATTCTCTGGTGTAAGGGGAATGGGTGGGCTTTGCAATGTAAAAAATGCAGTGTTTACATTTGTGACTGCTGTGATTGGTCATTACAGTAATCACATAATACAGAGCGCTTGGATAGTCACTGTACATTGTGTCTGTGAAACAAGCCATCCAATGACAGCTTGGTTCACAGTCATTAATGAGCGCATAGGCCACTTGAGGGCTACTTCTGAAATGTCATTTTTTAACAGCATTTCAAAAAAGTCATCCACCTCCTCACCATTGTTTATTCTTTTGAAGGCCCTGGAGCACCAGAACAATGGAAACGCCCACAAAAGGACCCACTTTTAGAAATTAGTATTTTCTATGAAGCATAATGAGTCTTTTGAACATGTCATCTTTTTCCACAAGTTTTTAGAAAATGTGAAAAGAAAATGAAAACACATTTTTTTTTTTTACACAGAGTTGTCAATTTTTAAGTTCTAAAACGCAGCATGGACAAAATACATTCTGCTACGTGTGCTGAGTATGGCGATACCATGTGTGAGGCTTTTACACAGCCTAGCCACATAGAGAGGCCCAACATCCAAGGAGCACCATCAGGTGTTCTAGGGACATATATTACACATATAATTTCCTGATTACCTATTGCATTTTTTAGGGCCCTTAATATTTCTAACACATAGCATGTCCATACCAATTACACCCCAAAATACATTCTGCTGAGGAATGGGTAAACAAAACATTACCTGTGGTTTTAGTAGTGCAGTGAACCACAGAGGAGAGCATTGGTCTAGGCAGCAGGCAGGGATGTGGTCAGGACAGTGAAAGGAATCATCCAGGCATCAGACAGAAATACTGCCCATAGTCAGTACAGGCAGCATGAGGAGATACTGTCCAAAGTCAGTAAAGGCAGCAGAGAGAGATGGTGTCAGGCTGTCAGCACAGCCAAAGCATTTGTCCAGGTAGCAGGCAGGGACCTAGTCTGCAGCAGCAAAATAAATCATACAGGCAGCAGGCAGAAATACTGTCCATAGTCAGTACAGGCAGCATTAGGCGAGATACTGTCCAAAGTCAGTACAGGCAGCAGGCAGAGATACTGTCAGCTCAGCCAAAGCATTGATCCAGGTAGCAGGCAGGGGCGTGGTCAGCAGAGGCAAAAGGAATCGTCCAAGCAGCAAGCAGAAATACTGTACATAGTCAGAACAGGCTGCATGCAGAGATACTGTCAGTACAGCCAAAGCATTGGTCCAGGGAGCAGGCAGGGACATGTTCAGCAGCAGCAAAAGGAATCATCCAGGCAGCAGGCAGGAATACTGTCCATTGTCAGTACAGGCAGCATGAAGGAACATGGTCCATAAAGTCCCAGGTCATTACAGGCAGCAGGCAGAGATATGGTCAGCACAGTTAAAGTATTGGTCCAGGCAGCAGGCAGGAAGCTTAGGGTCTTGGTCAGGAAAGAATCGGGACAGGGGTAGAGGCTTCTTCCCATGCAAATGTCTTTTCTCCAGACTATGTTCTTAGAATTACAAAACCCAGAGAAAACCAAAAACTGGTGTTGCTGTCATCTCAAAACACTATTCTGAATCCCCTCACATATGTGAGACTTCTGTGTTATATTGCATCCCACTACTACAGTAGCAGGGCAAATAATAAGCGGCAGGCAAAAAACATGGTCGATTAACGGCCCGAGGTCAGTGCACATGGAAGACATAAATGTGGATTAGAAACAATCCAGACGGCAGGTAAAGGCATCATCGGTAAACAGGCCAGGGTCAGTTATAACGTGGAAGGTAGAAACGTGGTTTAGAAACAATCAAAACGGCAGGCAGAGGCATCGTAAACAACAGGCTAGGATCAGTTAATGTGGGAGGTAGAGTCATGGTCAGTCAAAGCGGCAGGCAAATGATCTGCACACGTATTAGAAACGGGGGAAATGGTAGGCTCTTAAAAATAAGGGGAACTAATATTTAGGGATGTGTGATAACATCTGAAGCATTCTCCAATGCGTAGGCCAGGTTGGGAGGGACAATGGGGAAAATAATAACTGGTGTCTCTTCTAACTACCCCTCTGCTACATACACAACATTTTTTTAGGGGTCTTCTTCCTGATTCTGTGGGTGAAATGTTTTCAGGAAAATGTTGCAGTGACAATTTCTGTAGTAAGTTGAGTAAATTGCTGGGTGTTCTTTGTCAGTTGGTTTCTGTTGATTTTTGATAGATGATGTACGCATTATTATGCCTAATGTAAAAGAGAAAATGTAACTTTTTTTATACAGAAACTGGACTTTCTAGTTGATAGATTATAATGGTGGATGCATTCAGGCTTTACAAAGGGACTGCCTATTCCGTGAATCTCCACCAACGTGCCATTGTGGATGGTGGATATGACGTAAACATCTCTCTTTCCTTGTTCCTCAGGCTTCCGGATTCCCCTTTGTAGCCTTGTTGTCACTAAATTTTGTGGGAAGCCCTTCCTGTTTTTTTCTGGTGGTACCTCAGGCCAAGGTTTTGTCACGATACAGGAGGCAGAAAAGAGGCAGACTGGTATAATAATTGTCTAGGTAGATATGATAGCCTTTTTTTAAACAGTGGGTATGCCAGGTTCCAGACAATTTTCCGCTTGTCCCGATATATGTTGGCCACTCAGGGGGCTGGAGCTTACACATACCCTGTGGCTCTTTCGCTCTTTCGCAAAGTTTATTAAGTTTCAATCCGTACCTTGCTCTTTTACTGGGAATGTATTATTTGATTGCAGCTGGCCAGTGAAGTGGACAAGGGATTCGTCCACTCTAATCTTTTGGTCTGGAACAAACATTTCTGCAAATCGCTTAAAAAAAAAAAAAAAATGATTAGTGGGTGCATTTTATATAATTTATCATAGTTAGGATGATCTTGGGGAGGGCACCGTGGGTTGTCATTGAAATGCAGGAAGCTCATGATCATGTTCTAGCATGTCCTGGACATGGGCCGAAAATAAAAATAATAAAATAATGTGATGGATGGGGTTGGTGGACTAGTAGGCATGCAATTCATTCTTCCTTGTAAACCCCATGGAATATGTAAGGCCCAAAAATTATTTTACTGTAACTCCATTGTCAGACACCGCTAATTAAATATGCGGGCATAGGACGAATTGGGGTTGGTGGCAATATATTGCTCTGCAAAAATATTAGTTTGATCCACTATGTATAGTAGTAAATCTTCAGGGAAAACACGTTTAAAAAATCTATTTCAGAAAAATTCTTAATGTTGAGCTGCACATCTGGATGTGTGGTGAAAGAGGGGATTGTAGCTGACTCTGAGCTGGAAAGCAGCCATAATGGGTTTGCCAGGGTATCTGAAAGATAGGTTTGGGCCCAGATTCTTTGGGTCTGGTGCCATATTCCAGTGATGGTACTGTGCCTTTCTTCCTGGGGTCTAGTCAGGGCCGGCCTTAGGTGTTCAGGCGCCCTGTGCGAGCTAATCCTGTGGCGCCCCCCCCCCTATCCTCACCTCTCGCCCCCCCTAAACATGGCTGTATCTATTGAAAAACAATTTAAGAGTGTAATTGCTGCTAATTGACTCCTTACATCAGAGACCCCCCACAGAGCCCCCTTTACATCATAGACCCCCCACAGACTCTCCTTACATCAGAGACCCTCAGAGCCCCACTTACATCAGAGACCCCCCCACAGATCCCCCTTACATCAAAAACCCCCCGCCCCACAGACCTACCTTACATCAGAGACCCCCCAGACCCCCCTTACATCAGAAACCCCCCAGACCCCCCTTCCATAGAGACCCCCCGCCCCACAGACCTACCTTACATCAGAGACCCCCCAGACCCCCCTTAAATCAGAGCCCCCCAGACACCCCCCTTACATCAGAGCCCCCCCCACACCCCCCTTACATCAGAAACCCCCCCCACACCCCCCTTACATCAGAGACCCCCACAGACCCCCCTTACATCAGAGCCCCCCAGACCCCCCTTACATCAGAGACCCCCAGACCCCCCTTACATCAGAGACCCCCACAGACCCCCCCTCACATCAGAGCCCCCCAGACCCCCCTTACATCAGAGACCCCCACAGGCCCCCCTTACATCAGAGCCTCCCCAGACCCCCCTTACATCAGAGACCCCCCTTACATCAGAGTCCCCCACAGACCCCCCTTACATCAGAGCCCCCCAGACCCCCCTTACATCAGAGCCCCCCCTTACATCAGAGTCCCCCACAGACCCCCCTTACATCAGAGCCCCCCAGACTCCCCTTACATCAGAGCCCCCCAAATTCCCCTTACATCAGAGACCCCCACAGACCCCCCTTACATCAGAGACCCCCACAGACCCCCCTTACATCAGAGCCTCCCCAGACCCCCCTTACATCAGAGCCCCCCTTACATCAGAGACCCCCCTTACATCAGAGTCCCCCACAGACCCCCCTTACATCAGAGCCCCCCAGACTCCCCTTACATCAGAGCCCCCCAGACTCCCCTTACTTCAGAGCCCCCCTTACATTTATTACATACTTGGGCAGGAGAGAGGGTAAGCTTACTTACCCTGGGATGAAGGCTCATGCCTTCTGCACTCTGCAGCTTTTCTTCTGTGTTAAAATTCCCGCCCACACATCCCCGGAGAGTGTGGGCAGACCCAGGAGGAGAGGGGAGGGTGGAGGAGGACGATCTCCCTCTCTCTCTCTCCTATCGCGTTTCTGAAGCTGAGCTGTGTGTGAGATACACAGCTCAGCCCTGCGCAGACAGTCCGGACTCTGAGACACAGGTCAGGCACAGCCGCACAGCGGGAGGTAAGTGGCGGCCGCGGCCTGTGTTAACCCTCTCCAGGCCGCGGTCGCCGCTTACCTCCCGCTGTGCGGCCTCATCATTTGCGAGCTGTGATGGCCGCACGGCGCCCCTGTTGCCCACGGCGCCCTGTGCGGCCGCACAGCTCGCACACCCCAAAGGCCGGCCCTGGGTCTAGTGCCATTGGTGTTGGTGCCGTTGAGATGTATGGCGCTGCTGGTGGTAGGCAGGTCTTCTGATCATCCTATTCTTTTGGAAGTGACTGTTTCCTCCCCTGACTCGGTCCCCGATTCACTACTTTTTTACTGGCTCGTACTCCGAATCAGAATTAGATGGCAAGAGCTCCCTGCTGCTCTCATCATCCAACATACTATGGATTTTATAGTATGTTTTTTGGACATGGAAGGTGATGTGTGCCGGTAAAGGGTACACTGCTGATGAGCGGCAGTGATGTTGACTCTGTGACAGGTGACACTGATTAGGCTGCACTGACAGATCCACTGATGGGCTGCACTGATAGATCCACTGATGGCTGCACTGACAGATTAATTGATGGTGGCACTAATGGGTCGCACTGACAGATCCACTGATGGCGGCACTAAGGGGTTGTCCTGACAGATCCACCGATGGGCTGTATGACAGATCCACTGCTGGACTGTATGACAGAACCACTGATGGACTGTATCACAGAACCACTGATGGCAGCATTAATGAATTGTATGACAGATCCACTGATGGGCTGCGCTGACAGATCCACCGATGAGCTCTATGACAGATCCACTTATGGGCTGTATGACAGATTCACTGATGGGCTGTATGACAGAACCACTGATGGCAGCACTAATGTACTGTATGACAGATACACTGATGGCGGCAGTAAGGGATTGTCCTGACAGATCCACTGATGGCGGCACTAATGAACTGTATGGCAGATCCATTAATGGGCTGCTGTCAGGGACTCAGACGCCGCTGTGCAGCCTACAATCCATCTAGGCGAGTGCGCATGTGCGAGCGTCATGACGCACATTGTACCAACCCAGCCTCTTCTTAAGGATCACTCACCCTCTCATACAGTGCTGGATTATTGTCAGCTTCCTGTTTCCTGTTGCCAGTTTCCTGTTTCCTGTTGTGACCTCGGCTTGCTCCACGGACTTGTCTCTGCCTGATAACCTGTGTAATGAACCCGGCTTGCTCCACGGACCTGCTTCTGCCTGATAACCTGTGTAACTACCCCGGCTTGCTCCACGGACCTGCTTCTGCCTGATAACCTGTGTACCGACCCCGGCTTGCTGTTACTTGGACTGACCACATGTGTATGACCCCCGGCCTGGCATTTACCACTGCACTGTTTGCTTTCACTGGAGCTTCTCAGAAGGGACCCGGATATCCCTCTCAGCCATCCACCTGCACCACCACAAGCATCCAGTGCTACTTGGGTTGCATCACCTCCTGTCTCACTTCCAGGGGTGATTCGCCCCGAGCTGCAAGGGAAGCCCTCTCAGCACTTCGGCCTCCACCCAGTGATCTGACAGCTGCGCTGACAGATCCATTGATGGTGGAACTAATAGACTGTATAATAGATCTACTGATGGCGGCACTAAGGGGTTGTCCTGACAGATCCACTGATGGGCTCTATGACAGATCCACTGATGAGCTGTGCTGACAGATCCACTGATGGGCTGTATGACAGATCCACTGATGGGCTGTATGACAGATCCAAATATGGGCCGTATGACAGATTCACTGATGGGCTGTAGGACAGAACTACTGAATGCCGCACTAATGGACTGTATGACAGATCCACTGATGGTGGCACTAAGGGGTTGTCCTGACAGGTTCACTGATGGTGGCACTAATGAACTGTGTGACAGATCCAATGATGGTGGCACTAAGGGGTTGTCCTGACAGATCCACTGATAGGCTCTATGACAGATCCACTGATGGGCTGTGTGACAGATCCACTGATGGGCTGTGTGACAGATCCACTAAAGGGCTGTTTGACAAATCCACTGATGGGGTTGTATAACAGATCCACTGATGGGGCTGTATGACAGGTTCTCTTTGTTGGGGGGACATGTTTTGCACTGTATTGTCACAGTTACTCCGGTCTTCTCCTCACACAGGATCAGTGTGTGAGGAGAACAAGCCAGGAACAGCGAGTAACCGTTGAATTTTTACACTTGTGACCAGCTGTGATTGAACACAGACGATTACATGGTAAAAAGCCAATTTCACTGGCTCTTTACCCTGATCAGGGATGGGCTGGGTCCCGGCCACACAGATGAGGAACAAACGAAAAGGAAAAGCCTCTCAGGTGCAAGTTCAAAGGCCTGGTGCAGGTCGGATCCGCCGTCCAAGCACAGAAAATTCCAAAGATAGAGACCACACTCAAGGTGTTTAAGATGAAAACAATCGAACTCCTTTATTCTTCATAGATGAAGCAGACAGACAGTACAGTGCACAAACAGACGTGTCGGGTTGACGCGTTTCACGATGTAAATCGCTTACTCATAACCACACACGTGTGTGGTTATGAGTAAGCGATTTACATCGTGAAACGCGTCAACCCGACACGTCTGTTTGTGCACTGTACTGTCTGTCTGCTTCATCTATGAAGAATAAAGGAGTTTGATTGTTTTCATCTTAAACACCTTGAGTGCAGTCTCTATCTTTGGAATTTCCCGGCCACACAGCTCATCGCCGATCGCTATGCTGTGCCCCTGGGGACACACACTAGCGGCGCATCCTGAGGAATGTCATATTCATACTTCAGATAATGAAAGCCCTGCCCAGCCATCAATCTGCTATTGGCCAGGTGGGGGAATTGGTTAAAGGGATAACAGATATGCAAGTATGATCATTCTTCTTTTATAGATTATAGAGGCTATCAAAAAAATGGTGACAGGATCTCCTTTATATGAATTTCACAGTTTTGCATGCTTGATTATTCACATTTTTTATTGTAATAATAGTAAAATGTAGAGAGTCCTGAGAGACATGGTGGATTACCTAGCACAATGACTCTAAAATGAAAATAAAGGAAAGGTGGCGCCTAGCCTTACTCACTTCAATAACACTTTAAATAAATAATAGTGCATAAAAATATACAGTGTAGCTGCCCCTTTAACCACTTAAGCCCCGGAAGATTTTACCCCCTTCCTGACCAGGCCCTATTTTGCGATTCGGCACTGCGTGAATTTAACGGCCAATTGCGCGGTACGCTGTACCCAAATGAAGTTGATGTCCTTTTTTCCCACAAACAGAGCTTTCTTTTGGTGGTATTTGATCACCTGTGCAATTTTTACTTTTTGCGCTATAAACATAAAAAGAGCGTAAATTTTGAAAAAATAACAATATTTTTCACATTTCTTTATATGAAAATGAAACACGAATCCAAGTGGAGGTGTCATCATCACCCATTCACACTGCTTCTTACCCCTCACTGTATACCTCTGCCAAGGAAGGTCAATCAAGCCTGTTCAGAGTAATCCTGGGATGGTGTCACTGGATTGTGTCTTCTCCTTAACAGAATATTGCTCCACTGCCCACAGTGTCTTTGCCAGATCTCACCAGATGTAGAAGGATAAAAAAGGCATATGATAGTGTAGTATATTCCAAAAAAACTTTTATTCAATTTAAAAGAGTAACACTTACTTGGTAAAAAAAATATCCAGGCATCAAAACAGGGAAACCGATTGTTTCCAACCAACAAGATGGCTGCCTTGTCCCTGTACACGATGACGTCACACATCACCACTCCTCCCATTCTTACATGAGGATTTTATTTGATTAAAGTGGAACTATACTCACCTCAACTCCAGTGATGTGGCATCCCCGAACTTGTTGCCCAGGCGCTGACATCTTTGGGCATCCAGTTTGCGTGTCTCAATCGCCAGCGGCTATCATTGGCCAGGGCGGGGATGACGTCAACCCTGCGCATGTGCAGGAGTTCAGTCGGATTCGCCATTGCCTAATTTGTACAGTGAACTGCGTGTGCGCAGCTCACTGTACATGGGTGGACATGCAGGTAAGTAGCTTTAATGCAGCAGAGATAAAGCGTGTCTCTTTTGCATTAAAAATCCTGCCTGTCCGCCAATTTTAACTATATAGCATAAAGTTCCATTTTAAGGTCCACTTTAATGTCCAAGGGACAGAGGGTTATGGACTACGGGGTTCCCCAAAATAGCAAAGCAAAGCTCAAAAAGATTTACCATAAGCCCCTCATACAAGTCAAATTATTTCAGTGTTCTATCCTCCAGGGGACATAGTACTTTGTCCTATGTTCCTACCTGCATTGTAAGCCTAGCTCCAAAGTGAGATAGGGCGCACTCCACCCCTATGGCTATCCAAAACAGTAGAAGTTCTAAGCATTTGCCCAAGACAAGCACAAACAAGAGGATTGTGGGCAGTGGCGGCCGGTGCGTTGGGGGCGCCGCTCCCCCTATCCATGCGTCCGGGCACCCTAATCTACATGCGGGGCGCCGGACTCATGGAGTTCAATGGAGTTTTTTTTTTCTGAGTCACCTGATTAGAGCCAGAGGCTCTAATAGGCTTCAGAAAAGGGTGGACCCCAGGCGCAGAGCAGTGCGCCCCGAGCCCACCCATTGTGTGACAATAGGGAATGAAAATTCGCTATTGTTACACGGATCCTCCTCCTGACCAATCAGGAAGCGGGTCCGAGACCCGCTTCCTGATTGGCCGAAAGGCAAAACCATGCCATTGGCTGAGGAGGAGATGAGAGGACTAGAGGAGACACCGGGGGACTGAGGTGAAGCCGCTGCAGGTAAGTGCACTGGTCTCGGGGGGGGGGTTCACTCTGCATTGAATGGGGGCACGATGGGGGCATGATGATCTCTCTGCATTGAAAGGGGGCACGCTGGTCTGTCTCATTGAAAGGTGGCACGCTGGTCATTCTGCATTGAAGGGGGATCACTGATCTCTCTGCATTGAAAGGGGGCACGCTGGTCATTCTGCATAGAAGGGGGCACACTGATCTCTCTGCATTGAAAGGGGGCACACTGATCTCTCTGCATTGAAAGGGGGCACACTGATTTCTCTGCATTGAAAGGGGGCACACTGATCTCTCTGCATTGAATGGGGGCACACTGATCTCTCTGCATTGAATGGGGGAACACTGATCTCTCTGCATTGAAGGGGGCACACTGATCTCTCTGCATTGAATGGGGGCATGATGATCTCTCTGCATTAAAAGGGGGCATGCTGGTCATTCTGCTTTGAAAGGGGGCACACTGATCTCTCTGCATTGAATGGGGGCACGCTGGTCTCTCTGCATTAAAAGGGGGTACACTGATCTCTCTGCATTGAATGGGGGCAGGCTGGTCTCTCTGCATTGAAAGGGGGCATGGTGGTCATTCTGCATTGAAAGGGGGCACGCTGATCATTCTGCATAGAAGGGGGACACTGATCTCTCTGCATTGAAAGGGGGCACACTGATCTCTCTGCATTGAAAGGGGGCACACTGATTTCTCTGCATTGAAACGGGGCACACTGATCTCTCTGCATTGAATGGGGGCACACTGATCTCTCTGCATTGAATGGGGGCACACTGATCTCTCTGCATTGAAGGGGGCACACTGATCTCTCTGCATTGAATGGGGGCATGGTGATCTCTCTGCATTAAAAGGGGGCATGCTGGTCATTCTGCTTTGAAAGGGGGCACACTGATCTCTCCGCATTGAATGGGGGCACGCTGGTCTCTCTGCATTGAAAGGGGGCACACTGATCTCTCTGCATTGAATGGGGGCAGGCTGGTCTCTCTGCATTGAAAGGGGGCACGCTGGTCATTCTGCATTGAAAGGGGGCACGCTGGTCATTCTGTATTGAAAGGGGGCATGCTGAACACTCTGCATTGAATAGGGGCACACTGGTCATTCTGCATTGAATGGGGGCATGCTGGTCATTCTGCATTGAATGGGGGCACGCTGGTCATTCTGCATTGAATGGGGGCACGCTGGTCATTCTGTACTGAATGGGGGCACGCTCGTCTCTCTGCATTGAAAGGGGCACACTATACCTTGATTACTGAAGGCCCCTTTCACACTTTTGTGACCTCAAAGTCACGCAATTTTCTACAGCGTTTTTTGCCGCAAAGCAATGCCTATTACATTTTTCTGTTTGCGCCCCCCCCCCCCAAAAAAAAATTTTGAGCACCAGCCGCCACTGATTGTGGGGCTTACGTCCCTCAGCATTAATCTTGCCGACACTAGCCCCAGAATGTGTAGATGGGGGAATTGGGTCAATTTCATTTAGTTTAACCTACTAATAGAATAAAGAAAAACCTTACTTATGTACAGGCTGCCTTAGAGAGCACCAAGGTAGGAGGCAGCCAGGCCACGACCGGCTGGGTTGTCCTTTAGATAGCACTGGTATCTACTGGTTGCACAGTTTTAAACATGTTGCAGACAGTCAATACTTTACCAATTGATAGATTTGAATGTTACTGTTTTACATGCACAAATCTGAAATATAATACATTAGGCTTCTAAGAAATATGATTATGAGATGTCTGTATGACTCATTCAATCTAATCACTGCTTTATTTTTCACAGATAATAAGGAAGCTGTACCTGGTCCTGGAGTTTATAGGCCTGAGAAATGTATCATTCCAACCCAACGCAAACCCCCATCATACTCCATGGGCTCAAGAACCCGCTACAGAACAGTTGATCAGGTTCCAGCGCCCAACACATACTCTCTGCCTCCAGTTCTGGGTCCAAGAGTTCCAGGGAAAGCTTCTGCCCCAGCTTTTACTGTGTCTGGCCGGACACGTCACGGAGGGCATTCTGAAGATTTGGCTGTTACACCAGGTCCAGCTCGCTATCATCTAATAGATAACAATACCTACATGAAGAAAGGTCCAGCCTATTCCATGCTTGGACGACATCAAGTTCCAAAACCACAGTTTACTACCCCAGGTCCTGGAGCTTATAGCCCTGAAAAGGCATCAAACAACAAAAAACGAGCACCTGTGTTCTCAATGGGCATTAGGCACTCTGAGTATACCACGCCTCTCATCATAGAAGTATCTAACTGATCCTTCCTCATTTAATAACTACTATGAAAACAGAGAATTTATTAAATTGGTCCAAAGCTAACTGCACAATAAAAGATGAAAAATATATGAAACGCAGCTTGGTTAGTTGCTATGTGTTATAGCATGTGGTTAACCAATTTATTAGGATATACGTTTTATAAAAAGGAAATAGAATGTCCATTTTTAAATATATTTTTTGTGGTATTAAACCCAAAAAACAAAAATGCATTGCAGCTTACCAATCATTAGATGGTGTGGCTACATTTGTTTTCTGTTTTTTAGGCTTTTTTTTTCCCCTAAGGTTTTCACCCGATTTAAATAATATAAACAAGTTGTGCAGCGCGCTATGTGATAAACAATATATAAATGGAATATATAAAGTGTAACTTAATATGAAAAATGTCCAATAGGTGAATATAAGTTCTTAAATTCCGATGAGTGAAATGTAAATCAATCAAGTTGTTAGGCAGGGGAATCCACAACTGATGGATGTTCTGCTTACCAGAAATAGGTGTATAATGTGCATAAAAAATGGTCACTCTCCGCTAAGTGTGGTGAACCCATGAAAGATCCAAATACCGGGAAGGAATCTTGTATAAACCACTTGATATTATGTGATGATGACGTCAAAATCACTCAAATGAAGGTGTGATCACCATGTATGGTGATTAGCATGAAACAACAAAAATAAACGCCATAGCATAAAACCCAAAAAATGTAAAATAAACAAAAAATAAAAAGATGCACTCACAAAAAATACAGAAGGAACACCTTCGCAGACAATGTTAAAAGGTAAAAAAAAACACCACTGGGGGGGCGTGTCCAAGCCGCGGATCCGGACGGTCGCATGTAGGAGACGCTCTGAGCTAGATTGAGCCTTTTATCACTCCCCGGGGCTTTCCTGCTGGAAGATTCTATTCCTCTCCTACCCGATCACCCCCGTGGGACTTCTAGTGTATGCCTACCCCCAAGAAACGCAAGAAGAAGCCCGTCCAGCGGTCCCTGACGACCTATCTTCTCCGAGTCAGGGAGAAGACCATGTCCCAAGATGGCGCCCGCAGGCTCCGGCGGAGACTACAAACCAGGCCGCCCCTGTTCCTGTCTCCGTGGACCGCAGTGAGTACACTCCACAACTTACGAAAGTGGATCTGGAGGACAGTCTTGCCATCATGTATGATCGCATTGCTCAAAAATTTCAGGCCGAACTCCACAAGTCCACGAACACCCTCACCGCGGAGATAGCGGCTTTGGGAGGCAGGACGGACATGTTGGAGACCAGGCATGATGAGCTAGCCCTGGCACACACAGACCTAAGGAAGGATCATGAGACTCTCTCTGATACGGTTGTCCAGCTTCAATCACACCTGGAAGATCTGGACAACCGCAATCGTAGAAATAACCTCCGGGTGCGGGGGGTGCCGGAGACCACCACAGACCTTTGCGGCTGCAATGAAGAAGCTTTTTGGCTCCCTCCTCCCTGAACACCCTGCTTCGGCCTTTGCTTGCGACAGGCTCCACAGAGCCCTCAGGCCTAAACCTACCCCAGATAAACCCCCTCGGGATATAATAATGTGCTTCAAGGACTATGTTGTGAAGGAGGATATCCTCAGAGCTGCACGTACCACACAACATATTCAACTAGAGGGGGTTACCATTCAAATCTATCCAGACATCTCCCCAACGACACTAGATAAAAGAAGAAGGATGAAGGAAGTCACATCAGTACTCCAGTCGGCCAGGATCAGATATCGATGGGGATTCCCATTTAAACTCACAGTACCCCACAATGGCTCCACTTATACAGTATTTAATGTCATGGAGGGTAAGGAGCTCCTGGTTAAACTGGGTCTCTTGGCACCCCAAAATAATCAGAGACTTCCGTCTACCCCACGCCCATCTGCCATTTGGGCGACACCATCACCACAGAGAACCAATAATGGAGGATCCCGGTCTAGGGATCGTGTTCCTTGACCATCCCTAACGAGGAAATTTCCAGGAGTGGATCTTACCCAGACTGATTGGCCCCCACCCCTCCCATGCCATATTCTCTATCCTACTAGGATATGAGTATTTGAGTCTTATATCATCGGGCATGGGGAGAGGATGTGGGTCTCCGTGAGGCTCAGCGACTTCTTTTCCTATTTTTTTTTTGGTCATATTTTTGCGCCCTTAAGGGGTTGTTGGTCTTTTCCACCACTGACAGTTTTTAATTTTAGCTACTGCTGGACCTTTTTTTCATGTTGGTTATTTTTCTTTTTCTCCCCTTGCAATTTCTTGGGGCCACACTGAAAGCTCTAGGTGCTCACTCTCTTACTCCCCCCACTCTTCAGCACTTGCTGTAGTTGCCGAGGATTCCCTGCACGATATTTGCAGCAGGGAAGGCTAAGGTACACTGCTTGATGCTGTAGGTTTGATACCTATTCCAAAGAGTGTAGGACGATTAAGTCCTTGGTTATTCTTCTCTTGGAACCGGGGTTCTGTCCCCCGAAGTTCTCCAATGACAAGAACTCTAAGTTTTGTTAATTTTTATTTTTTGTTGTTCATTGTTTTTTATATGAAAATAAGTTTCTCATTTTTGTTTGCTATGTTCCTGACTATGCGTGGACCACTGGGCGCAAACAGGGAGTTGCCACGGAAACCCCTGGTGGATACACGCCTTACTTATAAGAATTATCAAGTGCCTTATTATGACTCGCTGGATATGTTAGTGCCTTGTGGACAAGAGGGTTATAGACTCCACTTGTATACCCAGATATGGGGCTGCGGGTAATCTCACATAATGTGAGGGGTTTTAATACCCCTCAAAAGAGACGTAAAGCATTCCGCTTTTATAAGCACTTAGGCGCAGATATTATTATGCTACAGGAGACTCATTTTGCTACCCAAAACCACCCCAAATTCTTCGATAAGGCTTATAAACAAGTCTATTTCACCACATATATCTCAAAGACAAGGGGTGTCATGATCCTGGTACGTGGTCATCTGTTCTTTGATGTGCAAAAGGTATATAGAGACCCAGATAGCAGGTTCATTATAGTACAGGGTACTATTCAGGGTAAATCTATAACAATTGCAAATCTATATGCCCCGAATGTCTCACAGGGTTCTTTTTTTCAACATTTTTTCCAGATCCTGGAACGATATTCCTCTGCACATGTCCTGGTTGGAGGCGATTTCAATCTGGTGGCACACCCCATGCTTGACAAGAGCCGATCAGTGAGCACGGCCAACGCTTTTCCACGAACTTTACATAAATCATTAACCAACTGTCAATTATTAGATACATGGAGGGCATTGAATGTTGGTGTGAGAGAATATACCCATTACTCGCACCCGCATGATAGTTATGCTAGGTTAGACTATATATTTAGTACACCAGTTTTATTGGCAAATTCCTCATCGGCGGATATTCATGTATGTCCATGGTCTGACCATCATGTAGTATCCTTTAATACGGATCATGTTGGCCTTCCGTACTCTGCGTTGAACTGGAGAATGAACGACTCTATCTTCTCTAATTTAGAGACATTCACCACAGTAGCTGACCATCTGCGTGAGTACTTCGCCCTTAATGATAATGGTGAAGTGTCACCCCCTATGCTCTGGGCTGCTCATAAGGCAGTGATGAGAGGTAAATTAATAGAACTAGCTACTCAAGCCAAACGCAAACGACTGGCAGATATCCGCTCACTGACATCTGACCTGCATAAATTATATCATACGCATAGCCAGAATCACTCACCAGATGTACTACACCAAATTTCACAGAAGAGAGTTGCTCTAGACTCCATATTGTCCTCGGCCACGGAAAAATCTCTTAAGTGGGCAAAGGCTAGGTTCCTTCTGCACAGTAATACTGCCTCGGCCATGTTCACCAGGAAGCTCCACCAGTCTCTCCAGCCGGCACATGTATATAAGGTGAGAGATGAAGGAGACAACTTGGTCTCACATCCTAAGGAGGTACTTGATGTCTTCTCACGATTTTATAAGAAGTTGCTCTCTCCCCCAGAGATCAACAATCCGGATATATCTTACTCATGGTTAAACAGCCTGAAGTTACCTGTTCTAACTGAGGAGCAGCTTGGTAGTTTGAATGCCCCATGCACAGAAGCAGAAGTTGCGACCGTGATCAAGTCCCTTAAAACTTCCAAAGCCCCAGGCCCTGATGGCTTTACGTCCACATATTATAAGAAATTTGTAGACTTTTTATCCCCTAAATTGGCACAGGTCTTTAATTTTATTCTACAGGGCAACTCTCTTCCCCCAGATATGCTGCATGCCAATATGACTTTAATTCCCAAACCCAATAAGGATCACTCTTTCCCCCAAAATTATAGGCCGATTTCTGTCCTTAATAATGATCTCACGATCTTTGGAAGACTGTTGGCGGCTCGCTTAGCCCCCATTATTTCATCTCTGGTTGCTCCAGAACAGACTGGTTTTATTCCCTCCAGACAAATAACGGATAATATCCGATTAGCCTCTAATATCATTCAGGATGCAGATCTATTCCAACGTAAGGCCTTGATATTGGGACTTGATATCAATAAAGCATTTGATAGTGTGCTTTGGCCCTATCTAGATGTCATTCTAGCGAAATTTGGTTTCCGGGGGGCTTTTTTGCATGGCTTTAAGGCGTTATACAGGGATCCTCAGACTAGAATAAAGCTGCCAGGCTGCTCCTCGGACCTCTTCACACTGGGTAGGGGCACCAGGCAGGGATGCCCCCTATCACCACTATTTTTTGCACTGGCCATAGAGCCCCTGGCCAGGGCTATCTGTGAGGATGCAGCGATAAAGGGATATAAGAAGGGCCTAGAGGAACATAAAATTAGCTTGTACGCTGACGATGTACTGGTTTTCCTACCGGATCCTCTGGACTCCCTCCCTAGACTGGTACAGGTACTGAGTGAATTTGAGGGAATCTCAGGATTAAGCGTCAACCTCTCTAAGTGTTCAGCCCTATCAGTGAACTTACCTCAGGAAATTATAGATGTTGTAACTGCCAGATTTGGTTTCCCAGTCTCAAGACAGTCACTACAGTATCTTGGAGTGCGACTGGCTCCATCCCTATCAGCCATTTATAGTAATAACTACCCTCAGGCTTTCACTAAAGTGAGACAGTGGTTGTCCCTCTGGCATTCTTTCAAGATCCCGTTTATGGGCAGGATAGTAGCAATTAAAATGTCTATATTGCCGAAATTGTTATATCTCTTCCGTGCCCTGCCGATATCGCTCCGGAGAGGGGATGTGGAGGACATACAAAGGGAAGTGAACAGGTTCATATGGAAAGGTAAGAGGCCCAGGTGTGGGAAACCCACAGTGTATAGGCCTCTCTCTCAGGGAGGGCTAGGGGTCCCTAGCCTGTGGCACTATTACCTAGCGGCTAGACTGGCACAGACCGCACAATGGCATGCAGGTGCCCCACAGCCACCTTGGCTGAGGTTCGAAAATGAATCTGTTCGCCCCTTCAACCTTCAGGGTCTGCTTTGGTCCTCCATGTCGCATCCTCGGGACGTCAAGCAGCTTAATGGCATAGTGTGGCATACCCTAAAACTTTGGTCTACCTGTCATGACAGGTACCAGCTACGCTCCTCTAGACCTCCATTAATGTCCTTTATGGGTAATAAAAGTTTTACACCAGCATTCGGGTCTCCTGATGACTATAGCTGGTGGGTGCAACACTCCTTGGTCACCTTCCACGCCCTGTTCCGAGACAACTCCTTCTATTCATTTGAAGGCCTTAAAAACAATTATCAAATTACCAGATTCTGAATCCCATAGATTCCTTCAAATTAGAGACTTTTACGGCTCTCAGGGCCTTCTAACGGACAACCTTGAATCCTCTTTATTTGAACTTATCAGCCGTACCTCATCTAGAGATAGAGGAGTGGTCTCGAGATTATACAGTCACCTTAATGGACTTCACCTCCCAGTTAAATCTCGGGCCATGCTGGCGTGGGAGGCTGATCTCGGAGTGGAATTATCAGTTGAATCATGGTCCTCCATGTTACAGAATATGCATAAATGCATTAAGTCAATGTCAGTAAAGGACACAGTAGTAAAGCTCCACACTAGGTGGTATTTTACTCCAGACAGAGTCCATAGATTTTACCAGGGGGTCTCCGACCGTTGCTTTCGAGGCTGTGGTGCCCCAGGCACCATACTTCACACCTTTTGGGAGTGCGGTAGATTGATGGCTGTATGGAATAGGGTATCAGAAGTAATCTCACAAATGTTGAACTCTAGAATATCCATTACCCTTCAGATGGGACTTTTGTTTGCTAAAATTCCTAGTGCCCCGGCACCAACCCAAAGATTGGCCCATACACTATGTTGCTCGGTGCTGTGGGCGGTGGCCCTTAACTGGCGGTCGGAGACGGCCCCTTGGACTCAGGTATTATCAAGAATGGAGGCGATTAGGAGCATGGAGAGGGTTCACCACACCTTATACGACACTATGCATATATTCCATAAAAAATGGGAGAACTGGTCCACAGTCTGATATGTTATGGACCTTATAGGATTGCCTTGAATCAGCGCCCAGTGGTCTACGTGGGGGTCATACCCCTATCAATGCTCTTTTTTTTATGTCAGGAACATTTTGTTGCTGTTATTATTGTTTTTTTCTCCGAAGTATGCATACATGGAAATCGGTATGGTTGGACTTTGGTATCTGATATACTATGAAGTGTTCAGTGCAAAAATGTTCTCTATGCCCATACCATTAATAGAGACTATAACTTGTCCTTCCATCTTCTATGTTTTCTGCGAACACATGTCTACGTCACTGTTTATGAAGCGTAATTTACAGCCACTTTACATATCTTTATATGTTATATTATTTTTTTTTTCTTCCCCCCTTTTATTACTATGTGATATGTAAGACACTTGTTCGTAATGACATGTATTTGCACAGCTCTGATATGTCGTACTTTGGTTTTGTTGTTTGTTGGCTTTTCTCTGTTTACAAAGCTCAATAAAACGTTTGTATTCAAAAAAAAAAACACCACTGTGCTTGTGTCACAACCTGTGTAAATACTCCTTACCAAAAAAGGGGAAAGAATGTGCACTGTAATCATCCAGCTTAAGAGAGGAAGGTGTGCAGCAAGGAACCAGATACTCTCCAACCAGTGAGGAATACAGAGAGTGAAACTCACCCCTAAGATGAGCCACCCCCAATATAGAAGCTCCTTACCAGATGACAGTAAGGAATCAGCATGTAGTTCAAACGGTAGTCTGATGATAGATGTATCCAGGGGGAACCTGACAGCTAATGGCGGCGATCAAAATCATCAGCTACCGCAAGAGCAGATACACCAGCCTGATCGCAAAGAGCCAGTCACCCATTCCTTGCTGCCTACTAGCCAAACCAACCTGATTTGGCTAGTAGCCCACCTACTGTATTAGAGTGCCCTCACTCTGGATGAAGGAGCGCTTTTGGACAGCAGCATTGTTACTCTGGTGGGGCCCTTTTGGACAGCAGCATTGTTACATAGTTACATAGTAGCTGAGGTTGAATAAAGACAATAGTCCATCCAGTTCAACCTGTGTGTTTGGCCATAATCATTTCTCATACCCCTGAATGTTTTGATCCTTGAGATGTACATCCAAGAGTTTTTTAAATGTAGTCATACTCCCCGTAGTTACTACCATTTGGGGCAGAGAATTCCACAGTCTTGTAGCCCTTACTGTAAAGAACCCCCTGCGTAGCCTGAGGTTAAAACGCTTCTCCTCTAAACGCATTGTATGGCCTTGTGTCCTCATGCATTCCTTGCAACTGAATCGTTTTTTTTTTCCTATGCTCAGATCACCGTTGAGGTATTAGTAAACTGCTATTATGTCCCATCTCAGGCGTCTCTTCTCCAGGGAGAATAAATCAAGTGCTTCTAAACGCTCTTCGTAATTAAGGTCCTCCAATCCCCAAATAAGTTTAGTTGCCCTTCTCTGGACTCTCTCCAGCTCTAACACATCCCTTCTGAGGACTGGCGACCAGAACTGGACAGAATACTCCAGATGCGGTCGGACCAGTTTTTTATAAAGTGGTAGGATTATAGTTTTATCTCTGAAACACATACCCTTCCTTACGCATGCTAATATTCTGCCGGCTTTGGCAGCTGCAGCTTGACATTGCATGCTATTGCTAAGTCTATCATCTACTAAGACTCCCAGATCTTTCTCCATTTTCGATTCCCCCAGAGGTTCCCCCCTAGCGTGTATTGTGCTTTTATGCTATTAGTCCCCAAGTGCAATACCTTGCACTTATCCACATTAAACCTCATTTGCCATGTAGTTGCCCACTCTGTTATTTTGTTCAGGTCATTCTGTAAGATTTCTGCCTCACGATGTGAAGTTATTGCCCTGCTTAATTTTGTGTCATCTGCAAAAACTGAGATCGAGCTAATGATCCCGTCCTCAATGCTATTTATGAATAAATTGAACAAAATTGCTCCCAGGACTGAGCCCTGGGGGACCCCACTTACCACCCCAGACCAGTCCGAGTATGCGTTATTTATTACCACCCTTTGGACACGCCCCCTTTAACCAGTTCCGTATGCAAGAGCAAACCTTGTAGTTGATGTCTATGGACTTTATCTTATAAATTAAGCGTTTGTGGGGAACTGTATCAAACGCCTTAGCAAATCTAGGTACACCATATCCACAGGTCTCCCCTTTGTCTAGCTCACAGCTAACCTCCTCGTAGAATGTTAACAGATTGGTTTGACATGAACGCCCTTATGTAAACCCGTGCTGATTACTGCTGATGATATTATTGTCTTTAGCAAACTCTTGGATATAGTCCCTTATCATCCCTTCCAGATGTTTACATACTATTGACGTCAGGCTGACCAGCCTTTAATTTCCCGGGATATGCCTCTGCCCTTTTTCTCCAGTCACTTGGTACAGTTCCTGTCATAATACTGTCAGCAAAGATCAGGAACAGTGGTCTAGATATAACCTTACTGAGTTCTTTCAGTACTCTCGGATGTGCGCCATCCGGGCCTGGTGATTTATCCGGCCTTTCCCTGATTTCACCCTCTGTTAGCCATAGACTGCCTTTTCTATCCCAGATGGCCATTTCCAGTATAAAAGAATGCCGTTCGGCTTACATTCCGCTCCAGCTACCATCCAGAGAGCTATGGATAAAACCTTACGCCCACATCAGAAATACACTTCAGTGCATTTAGATGACATTGTTATCTTTTCTACTGACTGGGAATCCCATCTTCCCCGAGTGCAGGCAGTCTTAGACTCTCTGAAGAAAGAAGGGCTTACTGGGGAGGAACACACCATAGTTTTTCTGAGCAGAAAATTTACAGCCGCCGAGAGAAATTACGCTGTGGTGGAGCAAGAGTGCCTGGCTATTAAGTGGGCTATGGACTCACTTGTAACGCTCTGGGGTTTGATTTTGTGAACTGGATTTGCAGCTGCAGAATTTCCACTCAGTAGTCGTGTAGAGATGTGTTGAATCACCTTATCCAACTCTCTTGACTCATCATGGTGGTTCAGCCTGCTTCAGTATGCACACACACAAACACTCAGAGATAATGTTGTTGGAGTGATAGAGGTCTATGCAATAGTAGTGAGGTGATATACTGAAGGGATAGGCTTGAGTAGTGATAGCAATTAATAATAAGCACTCAGGTAGTAATGTTGCAGGAGTGATAGCAGATGGTGATAGATAGTATGCAGGAGAGATAGCAATCATGTACAGGTAATAGATGATAGGTGATAACAGATGAAGTGTACAGGATATGCTAAGCAAACACAAGGATATAGGTTACAGGTGGTAGTAGGTTCAAGAGCTAACACTCTAGGTAGCGATGCAGGTGATAGATGGTGAGAGCATGTATCTTAGAGCTTAGTAACAGTTCTTATTATGCAGAAAGATATAGCAAGTGGTTTGGTAGGAAGGGATCCCCTGCGGGGTACTTATCACAGGCTGGTGAGCGAGGGTAAGGGTCAGGTAGCGAGGTAAAGGATCAGGTAGCGAGGTAAAGGATCAAGTAGCGAGGCTCCGGTCAGTCCAGGTATAGGGAAGATAGCTGGAGGATACGGCAGCGTCAGTCAGGCTTGTATTATGAGCGGTTGCACGAACACCTTGTGAGTGCAGACCGTCGGTTGAAATAGCCGCTCAGAGCGGCGCCTAGTGATGACGTCATCAGTTGTTAAAGAGACATGCAGCTATATGCGTTCCATCTACCTGAATGGTGGAACGCAGCCCGGAAGTAAGAGGCTAGAAGGTACTGAAAGTACTAGGATCTTACAGTACCCCCCCCCCCTAAGGCCGGCTCCAGAAGGCCTATAGCACTGGTCTCTCAGGGTATTTGGAGTGAAATCTTCGTATAAGCCTGGATGCGTGAACGTCAGAAGCATCCAACCAGGTGTCGTCTTGGGGTCCATAGTTTTTCCATCTGATGAGATATTGGAGTTTTCCTCTGTGGATACGAGAATCCAAAATCTCCCTAATCTCAAATTCTTCTCCACCTTCAACTTGTACTGGAGGTGGAGGTAAGATGGTAGGTCTAATCCCTTGGTTGGGTATATGTGGCTTTAATAGCGATACGTGAAAAATGGGGTGTATTTTAAGATCCGCCGGTAATGTGAGTCGAACCGCCGACGTTCCTATGAGTTTCTCGATTGGGAAAGGTCCCAAAAACAGAGGTCCAAGCTTTTTACTGGGGATTTTCAACCTCAAGTTTTTTGTAGATAGCCAGACAAGATCCCCAATAGTGTATTGAGGGGAAGGTCTTCTACGAAGGTCGTAGTACCTTTTTTGTTGGCTATGAGCATGTGATATGGTGGTGTTAAGTAAATCCAGAGAGTCTTTTATTTGGGTGAGATAGTCAGAGGCTACTGGATTACTTGATGGTAGGATGCGTGGTGGAAGAAGTGTGGGATGAAACCCATAGTTTAGGTAGAACGGACTTTGCTTAGTAGTACTGTGGGTTGCATTATTATAAGCAAATTCTGACAAAGGGAGGAGGTCCACCCAATCATCCTGTAGGTATGAGGTGTAGCAACGTAAATATTGTTCAATACACTGGTTGACTCTTTCAGTTTGCCCATTAGTCTGTGGGTGATAAGGGGAAGTAAGCTTCCGCTCAATACGCAATATGCGACATAGAGCTTGCCAAAACTTAGAGATGAACTGTGATCCCCGGTCAGATAGGAAAGTCTTTGGAATTCCATGTAGTTTGAACACATGTTTCACCAGTAATTCCGCTGTTTCCTTAGATGAAGGTAGTCTGCGAATAGGAATGAAATGTGCCATCTTTGTCAGATGGTCCACTGACACTAAGATGGTAGTAAATCCTTTGGAAGGTGGTAACTCTACTATGAAGTCTAGAGACACAACTTCCCATGGAACTTTGGGTATTGGTAGACTGCAAAGTAGACCAAATGGTTTTGTAGTGTAAATTTTGGACCTTGCACAGATGTCACATGAGGAAACAAATTTCTGTACAGACGTCTTCATTCCAGGCCACCAAAATTGCCTGGTGAGTAAATTAAATGTCTTAGTCATACCCATATGTCCTGCCATAGGTACGTCATGTGATAGTTCTAAAATTTTAGTACGCATACCAGGAGGTATGTAGAGTTTGTTGTCAAAATAGAGGAAGCCTTCTGCATCAGCACTTAGTTGTGGTGGTGGTGAATCCAGTCCTAGGCTGTGCAGAATCTCTTCCTTTAAGGAACGAACAACACCAATAATACGATCATGGGGTATTATAGGAAGTGAAGGGATTTCAGCACAGTTATCTTCGGTTAACCGTGATAACGCATCCGCCTTCTTGTTTTTATCTGCAGGAGTGTAAGTCACTAAGAAATTGAATCTTAGGAAGAATAATGACCACCGTACCTGCCGATGGGAAAGGGTCTTGTTGATCTGAAGGTATTGGAGATTCTTATGATCTGTATATATGAGTATTGGCAACCGGGTACCTTCGAGTAAATGTCGCCAATTTTCAAGTGCCAGTTTCATGGCAAGCAGCTCCTTTTCACCCACTGGGTAGTTCACCTCTGGGCTACTTAGTGATTTAGAGAAAAAAGCAACTGGGTGAAGTGGAGAAGCGTTTGTTGGTCGTTGGGAAAGAACTGCTCCTACAGCCATATTTGACGCATCCACCTCTAGGATGTATTGGAGGGATGGGTCTGGATGGCGTAGTATGGGAGCAGAAGTGAAGCTTGATTTTAACAAGCGGAAAGCTTTATTTGCTTCTTCAGACCATTTGTATGATTTTTTCACACTTGTGAGTTGTGTGAGCGGTCTTACGATAGAAGAGAAGTTCTTGATGAACTTCCTATAGAAGTTTGAGAATCCGAGGAATCGTTGTAATGCCTTACGAGTTGTTGGTACAGGCCAATCCAGAATACACGATATCTTGCTCATATCCATCTTAATGCCATTCTTTGATATGATGTATCCTAGGAATAATACTTCTTCCTTATGGAATAGGCATTTCTTCAGCTTTACATATAAATTGTGTGCGAGTAATCTGGACAACACAAGTCGTACATGTCTTACATGTTCAGACAAGGATTAAGAGTAAATGAGTATATCATCCAGATATACCACAACACAAACATCGAGTAGGTCTCTGAAGATGTCATTTATGAAGCGTTGGAATGCTGCGGAAGCATTACACAATCCAAAGGGCATCACTAGATATTCAAATAGTCCGTATCTAGTTCTGAATGCCGTCTTCCACTCATCCCCATCACGGATGCGGATGAGATTGTAAGCCCCTTTTTAGGTCCAACTTTGAAAAGTAAGTGGCTCCACGCACTTGTTCAATGAGTTCCGGAATGAGAGGTAGAGGATAGCGATCCTTTATAGTAATAGTATTTAACTGCCTATAGTCAATGATAGGCCTAAGACTTAGATCCTTATTGCGGACAAAGAAAAGTCCTGCAGCTGTGGAAGAAGTAGAGGGTCTAATAAACCCTTTCGCTAAATTCTCATCTAAGTATTCCTTAAGATGAGAAAGTTCATCCTGAGATAGAGGATAAACATGTCCGAAAGGTAGTTGACTGTTAGGGAGTAGATCGATACAACAATCATAGTCCCTATGGGGAGGCAATACTTGAGCATTTTTCTCAAGGAAGACTTCAGACAAGTCCTGATAGCATGGTGGTGGTGTGAATTCATCCGACACCATGGACAGGATTTTTTTATAAGATTGGAGGTTACACGTGGTCTCGCAATAGTGAGAGGGGAAAGTTAGGGTCCGTGTTTTCCAATCAATGTTTGGTTGATGTATATGCAACCAGGGAAGCCCAAAAATAATGGGAAAATGTGGTGAAGGTAATACATCAAAGGTGGTGGTCTCAACGTGAGACTTGTTAGTAGTAACAAGAAGTGCTTGTGTTTGATTGGTAATTGGACCAGAAGATAACGGAATACCGTTAATTAAACTGACAGAGACAGGGATAGGTTTTGAAATAATAGGTATTTTATTCAAAGCAACAAAACTAGTGTCAATGTAGTTCCCACAAGATCCTGTGTCGATCATAGCCTTAGTAGTGATTCTATTTTGGTCCCACTGTAAGATCAAATGAATGAAAAGATAGGGATTAGAAAAAGAAGTCGTTAATCCCCCCAGTAATACATGTGAACACTTACCCTCTTTTTTGAGGACAAGGGGACAGACGCTTATCAGATGATCAGCGAATGCACAATACATGCAGAGATTTTGAGATTTTCTCCTGGCTCGTTCAACAGACGACAATGGTGGACGTATAATTCCTACCTCCATAGGAGTAGGGTCGGAGGACGAAAATCGAGAAGGATTGGTTAATGGTACTCCCATTTTCTCAGCCTTCCTTTCTCGTAACCGTCTGTCGATATTGATGCTGAGTTGTATTAAGGCATCCAAAGTGCCAGGTAAATCCGCTCGGGCGAGCTCGTCTTTTAAGGCTTCGGATAACCCGAGCCTGAACTGGGTTCGTAGAGATGCGTCATTCCACCCTGAATCTAGGGTCCATCTCTTGAACTCTGCTACGAAGTCTTCAACAGGTCTTCTTCCCTGTTTTAAAGCCCTCAATTGGGTGTCAGCAGTACTCTGCCTGTTTGGGTCTTCATACAGGCTAGAAAGTTCTGCTAAGAACGCATGATAGGAGTTGAGAAGAGGGTCGTTTTTCTCAAAGAAGGAGTCTGCCCAGGCCCGTGGATCACCTGACATATATGATATAGTGGTACAGACTTTAATTTGGTCTGTATTGTAAGTATGAGGTTTTAAATTAAAAAGCAATTGACATGCGTTTTTAAATTCACAAAATTTTTTCCGATCACCTGTAAACACTTGTGGAGGGTTTATTTTGGGCTCACGGGGTTGAGCAGCAGTGAGCTGTGATACACGGGCTACCTGCTGTCTCAAAGTCTGATTTTCTTTTTGCACTTCGGTAAGAGAAACAATTAATGCATCTACCTTTTGTGTTAGGTGCATCACATGAGTGGCTAAATCTGCTGAATCCATTTTTTCGGGTTCGTGCAATCTGTAACGCTCTGGGGTTTGATTTTTTGAACTGGATTTGCAGCTGCAGAATTTCCACTCAGTAGTCGTGTAGAGATGTGTTGAATCACCTTATCCAACTCTCTTGACTCATCATGGTGGTTCAGCCTGCTTCAGTATGCACACACACAAACACTCAGAGATGATGTTGTTGGAGTGATAGAGGTCTATGCAATAGTAGTGAGGTGATATACTGAAGAGATAGGCTTGAGTAGTGATAGCAATTAATAATAAGCACTCAGGTAGTAATGTTGCAGGAGTGATAGCAGATGGTGATAGATAGTATGCAGGAGAGATAGCAACCATGTACAGGTAATAGGTGATAGGTGATAACAGATGAAGTGTACAGGATATGCTAAGGAAACACAAGGATATAGGTTACAGGTGGTAGTAGGTTCAAGAGCTAACACTCTAGGTAGCGATGCAGGTGATAGATGGTGAGAGCATGTATCTTAGAGCTTAGTAACAGTTCTTATTATGCAGAAAGATATAGCAAGTGGTTTGGTAGGAAGGGATCCCCTGCGGGGTACTTATCACAGGCTGGTGAGCGAGGGTAAGGATCAGGTAGCGAGGTAAAGGATCAGGTAGCGAGGTAAAGGATCAGGTAGCGAGGTAAAGTATCAGGTAGCGAGGTAAAGGATCAAGTAGCGAGGCTCCGGTCAGTCCAGGTATAGGGAAGATAGCTGGAGGATACGGCAGCGTCAGTCAGGCTTGTATTATGAGCGGTTGCACGAACACCTTGTGAGTGCAGACCGTCGGTTGAAATAGCCGCTCAGAGCGGCGCCTAGTGATGACGTCATCAGTTGTTAAAGAGACATGCAGCTATATGCGTTCCATCTACCTGAATGGTGGAACGCAACCCGGAAGTAAGAGGCTAGAAGGTACTGAAAGTACCAGGATCTTACATCACTACACTATTTTCTCCTCTGTAGGAAGTTTCAGCTAGTGTCAGACCATGCCCCATTAACCTGGATGGGACAGAATAAAAACACACGAATGCTAGAGTTACCAGGTGGTTTTTGGCATTGCAAGAGTTCAAATTTGTAGTTGAACACAGGCCAGGAAAGCAACACCAGAACGTGGACCCGCTCTCTAGGGTACACAGCAGGGTGTCCCACATTGCCTCCGACACCTCTGCGCTGAGGCAGAGGGGGGATATGTACAGGACATCAGGAATGTGTCCTGGATGGCAGGTACATTGCCCCGATATTTGAGTTGTGGTCCCTTTAATGGGGACAGTTAAGGAGCTCAAGTGGTACTCATAAGTTATCACCCATGCAGGGTGAGGTGTCCCGGGTTAAGTTTTGCTGGAGAGGACTGACTTCCAGTACTCTCTGGATTGCTAAGGGGGGGAAGAGCCTTCAAACCCTGGCTACCAGGACTTTGTGTAACGCTCCTGCGTTTCTTATATGGTGTGGATTTTCAGCTGCAGAAATAGTTCCACGTCAGTTGTCATGTAAGAGATATGCTAAGATACCATTCCCAACCTCAATGACTCATCATGTGTGGAAGGTCTTATTTCAGCCAGTAAATACACACAATTAGCAAGCTGGTTCCTAGAGTGACTTTATATATGTGGTAACACAATGATGAAGGTTTGAGGGATAGGTTGAGTGGAGGTGGTAGGTGATAGACACTTGAAGGTGAGACAGTAGCAGATGGATGCAGGAAGGTTTAACAATGTTGTATGATAGCAGATGATAGAATAGCAGGTGGACATACAAAAGAGATCAACCCAGTGCAGAAAAGTAGCAGTAGTCTCAAGAGCTAGCAATCTAGTTTATGCAGATGTGATAAACAGTCTCTACTATGCAGAGCTAGATAGTGTAAGTTTAGTATAAGTTTATAGAGAATTCCCCTGCGGGGTACTTAGCACTATTAGCGATACAGCCGAAGGGTGGTTCAGGAGAGGGGGATGATCCAGTAGCGGGATACAGGGATCAGCGCAGCGAGGTTCCGTCAGCGAAGTAAGCTTGCAAGCATGGAAGCTTCAAGCAAGGTTAGCATCCAGATAAGGGTGTTTGAACAAACACATGTGAGTGAGAGCCGACGCCTTAAATAGCCATCTAGTCCGGCGCTGAGTGATGACAGCTCCAGTCTTAAAGGTGTATGCGCACCTTTCCAAAAGTAAATGGTAGGGCGCATACACTTGTGGAAAGTGTAATTTAGGGTACCAAAGGTACCGGAACATTACAATACCCCCCCTTTAAGGCCTGCTCCTGAAGGCCTCTGGAGCTGGTTTGTCTGGGTATCTCGCATGAAAATTGCGGATTAATCTAGGGGCATGTATGTCAGAGGTGTTTAGCCAGGTGTCGTCTTGGGGCCCATAGTTCTTCCATCTAACCAAGTACTAAAGTCTTCTTCTGTAGATACGAGAATCCAGAATCTCTTTTATCTCGTATTCTTCTCCACCTTCAACTTGTACAGGAGGGGGAGGTGGAATATTAGGCCTTATTCCTTGGTCCGGAACATGGGATTTTAGTAGCGACACATGGAAAATGGGATGGATTTTTAGGTCCATTGGCAATGTAAGCTGCACTGCAGCTTTTCCAATAAGTTTCTTGATTGGGAAAGGTCCCAAGAACAGAGGTCCAAGCTTTTTGCTAGGGATCTTCAGTCTCAAGTTTTTTGTTGAGAGCCAAACGAGGTCCCCGATAGTATACTGTGGAGAAGGTCTTCTACGAAGATCATAGTACTTCTTTTGTTGACTGTGAGCGTGTGCAATGGTAGTATTTAGTAAACCCAGAGAATCCTTTATTTGGGAAAGATAGTCTGAGGCTACTGGGTTATTTGAAGGAAGGATGCGTGGAGGGAGAATAGAGGGATGGAACCCATAGTTCAAGTAGAACGGACTCTGCTTGGTTGTACTGTGAGTTGCGTTGTTGTAGGCAAATTCTGCCAGGGGGAGAAGATCCAACCAATCATCCTGTTGGTAAGAAGTGTAACAACGTAAATACTGCTCGATGCATTGGTTGACTCTTTCAGTCTGTCCGTTGGTCTGCGGATGGTAAGGAGAAGTGAGCTTCCGCTCAATCCGTAGTATGTGACATAGTTCTTGCCAGAATTTAGAAATAAATTGGGATCCACGGTCAGACAGAAGAGTTTTTGGGATACCATGTAATCTGAAGACCTGTTTCATCAGGAGTTCTGCCGTTTGTTTGGACGAAGGTAGTCTGCGAATAGCAATGAAATGTGCCATCTTTGTCAGATGGTCCACTGACACCAAGATGGTATTAAATCCTTTGGAAGGAGGCAATTCTACGATGAAGTCCAATGACAGAACCTCCCATGGAGTTTGGGGTATTGGTAGACTGCATAGTAGGCCGGATGGTCTCGTAGTGTCAATTTTGGACCTGGCACAGACATTACATGAAGAGACGAATTTTTGTATAGATGTTTTCATGTCAGGCCACCAGAATTGCCGAGAAATCAAATTGAAAGTCTTTGTCATACCCATATGTCCTGCCATAGGCACATCATGCGATAATTCCAAGATCTTGGTGCGTAGGGTAGGTGGTATGTAAAGTTTGTCGTTGTAGTAGAGGAAGCCTTCTGCATCGGTATTTAGTTGTGATGGGGGTGAATCCAACCTTATACCATGCAGAACCTCTTCCTTCAAGGAACGGACAACTCCAATAATGCGTTTGTGAGGTATTATAGGAACGGAAGGAATTTCAAAGTAATTTTCTTCAGTTAGTCGTGATAGTGCATCCGCCTTTTTGTTCTTATCTGCAGGTGTGTAGGTCACTAGGAAGTTAAACCTTAGAAAGAATAGTGACCATCGTACCTGTCGATGCGAGAGAGTTTTGCTAGTCTGAAGATATTGGAGGTTTTTATGGTCCGTGTATATAATTATTGGTAATTGGGTGCCTTCGAGTAAATGTCGCCAATTCTCCAGAGCCAATTTTATAGCAAGCAGTTCCTTCTCACCCACGGGGTAATTTATCTCGGGACTGCTCAGGGATTTAGAAAAAAAGGCGACTGGATGAAGTGGTGAAGTGGGGGTAGGTCGTTGGGAGAGTATTGCTCCTACTGCCAGGTTTGACGCATCTACCTCCAGAATGTATTGGAGGGATGGGTCTGGATGGCGTAATATGGGAGCGGAAGTAAACCTTGTCTTTAACAAGTGGAAAGCCTTATTTGCTTCTTCTGACCATTTAAATGGTATTTTTATGCTAGTGAGCTGTGTGAGGGGTCTCACAATAGCAGAAAAGTTTTTTATGAACTTCCTGTAGAAATTTGAAAATCCCAGGAATCGCTGTAGCGCCTTGCGTGTAGTTGGTGTAGGCCAATCCTGAATGCAGGATATTTTACTCATGTCCATCTCGATTCCTGTTTTGGATATGATGTAGCCTAGAAAGAGTACCTCATCTTTATGGAACAAGCATTTCTTCAGCTTCACATAAAGATTATGTGCAAGCAATCTCGATAATACAAGTCTTACATGTCTTATGTGTTCAGACAGGGTCCGTGAATATATAAGTATATCGTCCAGATATACCACAACACAGACATCTAGTAAGTCTTTAAAAATATCGTTTATAAATCGTTGGAAAACTGTAGGGGCATATCATAGGCCGAATGGCATCACAAGATACTCGAACAATCCGTATCTAGTTCTGAACGCAGTCTTCCACTCGTGTCCATCACGGATTCGAATGAGATTGTATGCTCCTTTCAGGTCTAATTTTGAAAAATAGGTAGCTCCACGCACCTGCTCAATGAGCTCAGGGATAAGTGGTAGAGGATAGCGATCTTTTATTGTGATAGCATTCAATTTCCTGTAGTCGATGATAGGTCTGAGACTTGAATCTTTATTGCGAACAAAAAAGAGTCCTGCTGCTGTGGAAGAAGTGGAAGGTCTAATAAAACCTTTTTCCAAGTTCTCATCCAAATAGGTTTTGAGATGGGCAAGTTCATCCTGTGAAAGAGGATAAACATGACCGAACGGCAATTTGCTATTTGGGAGTAGATCAATGCTACAATCATAGTCTCGATGAGGAGGTAATGCTTGAGCATTTTTTTCAAGAAAAACCTCAGAAAGATCCTGATAACATAGTGGTGCAATCTCATCTGTCACCACAGACAGAATCTTCCCGGAAAACGGGAGGTTACACGTTTCCTCGCAATAACAAGAAGGGAAGGTCAAGGACCATTTCTTCCAATCTATGGTTGGTTGGTGTGTGTGCAACCAGGGAAGTCCCAACACAATGGGAAAGTGGGGTGATGGTATTAAATCGAAGGTAGAAGTCTCCCTATGAGACTCGTTAATAGTGACTAGAAGTGCTTGTGTCTGATCGGTGATCGGACCAGAGGATAACGGAACACCGGTAATAAGACTTACTGAGACAGGTTTGAGTTTAGAAATAATAGGAATTTTATTTAAAGCAGCAAAACATATATCCATATAATTTCCACAAGATCCTGTGTCAATCATGGCCTTAGTAGTAATCCTGTTCTGGTCCCACTGTAATGTCAAAAAAACAGAAATGTAGGGGTTAGTGAATGAAGTTGTCAATCCTCCTAGAGAGACATGTGAACACTCACCCTTCTTTTTGTTGACTAGGGGACAGACGTTTATCTTGTGATCCGGGGATGCACAGTACAAGTAGAGATTTTCATTTCGTCTTTTGGCTTTTTCCATAGTTGATAGCGGTGGGCGTATGGTTCCTATCTCCATAGGAACGGGGTCAACGGCCAGACTCCGAGAGGAAACGGATAATGGCATTCCCATCTTTTCAGCCTTTCTTTCTCGTAGTCTTCTATCTATGGTAATACTGAGTTGTATTAATGCATCCAGGGTTTTTGGCAGATCCGCTCGGGCGAGCTCGTCCTTAACGGCTTCTGATAGGCCAAGCCTAAATTGGGTTTTCAGAGATGCATCATTCCATTCTGAATCAAGGGTCCATCTCTTGAACTCTGCGACAAAGTCTTCCACAGGCCTCCTTCCTTGTTTCAAGGATCTTAACTGAAGATCAGCAGTACTCTGCCTATTGGGGTCATCATATAGGCTAGTGAGCTCTGCCAGGAACAAGGCATAGGAGTTGAGAAGCTGGTCGTTTTTCTAAAAAAGAGAATCTGCCCAGGCTCGAGGATCGCTTGATAGGTAAGAAATAATAGTACAAACCTTAATGTGATCAGTAAGGTAGGTACGAGGTTTTAGCAAAAAAAGTAACTCACATGCGTTTTTAAATTCGCGAAATTTTTTGCGATCGCCTGTAAATACCAAAGGGGGATTTATCTTGGGTTCAGGGGACTGAGCAGAGGTAAGTTGTGTCAGTCTAATTACCTGCTGCGACAGAGCCTGATTGTCTTCTTTTAATTCAGCAAGTGCGTGTATTAACGCAGATGCTTGCTGTTTTAATTGTGTCACCTGAGTGGCTATTTCTGCTGAATCCATTTTTTAGGTTCGTTCAATCTGTAACGCTCCTGCGTTTCTTATATGGTGTGGATTTTCAGCTGCAGAAATAGTTCCACGTCAGTTGTCATGTAAGAGATATGCTGAGATACCATTCCCAACCTCAATGACTCATCATGTGTGGAAGGTCTTATTTCAGCCAGTAAATACACACAATTAGCAAGCTGGTTCCTAGAGTGACTTTATATATGTGGTAACACAATGATGAAGGTTTGAGGGATAGGTTGAGTGGAGGTGGTAGGTGATAGACACTTGAAGGTGAGACAGTAGCAGATGGATGCAGGAAGGTTTAACAATGTTGTATGATAGCAGATGATAGAATAGCAGGTGGACATACAAAAGAGATCAACCCAGTGCAGAAAAGTAGCAGTAGTCTCAAGAGCTAGCAATCTAGTTTATGCAGATGTGATAAACAGTCTCTACTATGCAGAGCTAGATAGTGTAAGTTTAGTATAAGTTTATAGAGAATTCCCCTGCGGGGTACTTAGCACTATTAGCGATACAGCCGAAGGGTGGTTCAGGAGAGGCGGATGATCCAGTAGCGGGATACAGGGATCAGCGCAGCGAGGTTCCGTCAGCGAAGTAAGCTTGCAAGCATGGAAGCTTCAAGCAAGGTTAGCATCCAGATAAGGGTGTTTGAACAAACACATGTGAGTGAGAGCCGACGCCTTAAATAGCCATCTAGTCCGGCGCTGAGTGATGACAGCTCCAGTCTTAAAGGTGTATGCGCACCTTTCCAAAAGTAAATGGTAGGGCGCATACACTTGTGGAAAGTGTAATTTAGGGTACCAAAGGTACCGGAACATTACACTTTGGTCCCGAAGGACTTAAGTCCCAGGTGAGACACGGGCTGCTAACCCCCCTGTGTGGCCTGCCTGGCACCCTTACTTTGCAGGAGCCTGACCCCTGTATGGCACCAAAGACTAGCTGCTTTATTAGAAATACCAGAATTTGGACTGTTTATTTACTTTGGCTGAAGTAAGCTGTGTTTTGTTTTGCTGCGATTAAAATAAATGAACTGTTTTGCTTTTACCAAACTGGCTGGTGGTCATTCCAGAGCTACCCCAGGTTACAATATTTATTGCATACACGTTGTACATGCTTATTTGAAGATAATTAGCTTGTGCATGTTGTAGGCATTTTTTTGTAACTATGAATTCTGTAATGTGTGTGATGTATATAGGGAAAAAAGCATTGAGGAAAGCTAGACCCCTATGAAATGTAGAAAGGTATGAATTGTAATTATTGCCTATGTATGGGAACAACAGGTGGATTGTATCAGCTGTGGATAGTTTTAACTGATTCATGACTAATGTTCCTATACATGTATAATAATATCTCTCACCCACAGGTGGTTTTGTGAGCTTTTTATGTTGTGTATTTAAAGATGGCTGACGCATATCCAATTGACCATGTGGTTTTGGGGGAAGTGCAACCATGTTCTGATGACCTCACCTGCAAAATGACCTGTGAGTGGTCAAGAGGAATGATTACATCCTGTGTGTGGTCTCTGGAATACAGGACTATAAAAAGAGTCCATAGCATGAGGAATAGTCTGTTTTTTGGAGCCGTGGAAAGACCAAAAATGCAGCCAGGGTTTCTTATTGTCCTGTTCCCCCAGTGATCCAGACATTCATTCAACTACCAGAGCTAAGTATTAATTGATATTTTGGGATATAGAAGTGTAAGTTTAAGTCGTGGTATTTTGTGTAATGTTTATGGTAACTTTTATGTGTAAGAAGCTTTATGTATTTTGATGTCCAATAAAGTTTTCTTTTATGCTTTTTATCAAAACTGCTCTTGGTGTGTCTGCTCATTTTAAATATTCACTAGATATTTCAGTGGCTGTCTGTATACCTTTAAATATTCGCTAGATATTTCAGTGGCTGTCCAGTATACCTAAAGTTAATTTATTTCAGTAATTCAATTCAAAAATATAGATTCATTACACACATGTAAGTGATATATTTCAAGCATTTCTTTCTTTTAAGTTTGATGAATATGGCTTACAATCTGCATCTCAGAAAATTAGAATATTGTGAAAATTAGAAAGTAGAAAATTAGAAAATTGTATACTCATGATTACATAGTTAGTTACATTGATAGTCAGGTTGAAAAAAGACACAAGCTCAACCATGAAAAGAAAAAAAACCACAACCATACAATTCCATATACACAATCCTATACCTACAGTTGATCCAGAGGAAGGAGAAAAGCCCCAGCAAAGCATGATCCAAGTTGCCACAGCAGGGGAAAAAATTCCTTCCTGATAGAGACAATCGGATATTCCCTGGATCAACTTTTTTTTTTTTTTCAGAAAAAAATAATTCTTTATTGAAGAATAAACATTACATGGTAGAAATAATTCAGTACATGAAGAAACTATTCAGCTTGAACATTAGTGCAGTGAGCCAGCAGCATAAAAAATAAACCTTACATTATCACTGAATGCAGTCATGTCATACCATGTCAAAGTAAACGTCAGACAAACCAGACATCTGTAAAGGAGGCGCAAATACTAAACTGGGGAGTAGGGTAGAAGGGGTACATGAAAGTCATTTCAGAAATCACATGACATAGGTGCTCAGCAAGAGAATAAAAAAGAAAAACAATAATCGGTGCATCATACAAATATCGTCGTTACCAAGACCTATAGCTCAGCACCCAAAGTAAGATGGACAGTGTCAATTAAAGGGGAAGAACAGTGGCAGAAACAAAAGAAGGAGAAGGGGGGAGAGAGAGAAGAGAAAAAAAAAAAAGGGGGGGGGGGAAAGGAGGGAAACAAAGAAAGGAAGGTACTGGAAGGTAGCATGTCAATGCCCATGAAGGAGCAGTCCACTGCAGTATCGCCAGCAAACACTATAAGCACTACAAGTATTTAACCTGTTAAAAGCCTGTCCATAACCAATTGAGGCGGGGCCAAGGCCGGATCATCCAGCCACGGCTGCCACAGTGATGAAAACTTCTTATGTGCCTTTCGGTGTTGATATGTCAATTTTTCTCTAACCAGAGAAGCGTTGACTTGAGTGACCCATTGTCCCGCACCCGGGACCCGGGAGGATATCCAGTATCGAGCAATGAGTTTGCGTGCGATGTATAACAATCGCAAGACAGCTACATGTGCATTAGGAGACAAGGTCTCCACCTCCAGGGCTCCAAGTAGGCAGACCAACGGATCCCTCAGCAATTGAAAGTTATATATCCTAGATATGGTATCAATTATAGTGGACCAATACTGAAACAATTTGGGGCATCTCCACATCATATGAATAAGTGTTCCCTGATCCCTATTGCATTTCGGGCAAAGTGGGGAAGACCTGCGGCCCCATCAGAACAACTGAACCGGTGCCCTATAGGCTCTATGAAACATTAATAGGTGTGAGATCTTATGAGATGCAGACACCGACACCATCGGAATTGAAGAGAGACACAGGTCCCAGGTCTCACCATCAATGGGGCCGAGGTCTCCCTCCCACCCAGCCCGAGCAGGCAAGGAGGCCGGATCCTGCATTGAGCTCAGCAAAATAGTGTAAACATTAGAGATCATGCCTTTCCTGTCCGAGGTCCTGAAGACCTCATCAATCAATCGGTGCATAGTGAATTGTAGAGTGGAGAGCTGAGATTGAGCTGAGATAGCATGCCGTAGCTGCAAGTATCTGAAAAAGAAATGCCTAGGTAAACCAAACTCTGTCTGGAGCTCCAGAAAAGACCTCAACACGTTATGTCTAAACAGTTGTGACATGAAGCTAACACCAAATTCCTCCCATAGTTCCCTGCCCTCCAGCCTAAGCAATTCCCTATAGTTGCGGTTGTTCCAGATCGGGGTCTTAGCAAGGAATCCCCCGATCCGAAGCATCCCCTTGACACAGCGCCAGACCATCCGCAGCAGGTTAATCGTCGGAAGCCCCGACCGTACACTCGCGAAGCCTGCCTCCAGGTGGACCAGTACCGGGTGGGGGGAGTCCGGAGGTATAAGAATGGAACCAATGGGGTCCAGGGGGTCCAGTAGATCCCAGCCCCCCATGTGCTGAACCTGGTAGGCAAGGAAATAAACCCTAGGATCCGGAACCGCCAAACCCCCAAAGTCCTTTCCCAGCTGCAGCGTAGAGAGTTTAATGCGAGCAACCTTTTTACACCAAATAAGGTCCCGGAATTGGGAGTCTATCTTATGAAACCATCGCCTGGGTATCCACACTGGGGAATTGTGAAGGACATACAGGAGCTGAGGAGCCCAGACCATCTTAATCAAATTCACACATCCTGCGACAGAAAGCGGCAGCTTGCACCAGCTTGCGCACTTGGAACGAAAGTTATGCAACAGAGGCACTAAATTTAGGGCTATATAGTCAGAGGTATCCGGAGTTACAACGATTCCCAGGTATTTAAATGATTCAACTACCCCTACCGCTGAGGCACATTCAGGGAGAGGCGCAGGCAGCGGATCCAGTGGCATCAGGACCGACTTGTCCCAGTTGATGGAAAATCCCGATAGAGACCCAAAGAAATTAATGAGGGACATAACTGCTTGAAGGGACCCCAGGGTGTCGCAGAGGTAAAGCAAGGTGTCATCCGCGTAAAGCGAGATCACATCCATGCGTGCACCCCGTCTAAAGCCCACAATCTCAGGAGAGGTGCGGATTTGCGCCGCCAAAGGTTCTAACGCCATAGCAAATAGTAATGGTGAGAGTGGGCATCCCTGTCTGGTGCCCCTATGTAGACAAAAGGGCTCAGACAGTTCCCCATTAATGCGTCGTTTAGCCGTCGGGTTCGCGTAAAGTACTTGGACCCAGGTCAGGAAATTCTCCCCCACGCCAAACCGCCGCAATACCGCCCACAGGTAGGTCCATTCGACACTGTCGAATGCCTTAGCGGCATCCAACGAAAAGACTGCCCGATTACCCGGATTATCCACAGGAACCTGAAGATTAAGATAAAGACGTCTAAGATTTAGCGCAGTCGAGCGAGTAGGGATGAAACCCGATTGGTCCCTATGTATGATTTGTTGTATAACTTGAGACAGTCTCGTGGCTAGGATTTTGGCTAAAATTTTGACATCAGCAGTAAGGAGAGAGATGGGGCGATACGAGTCTGCCAATAAGGGGTCCTTGCCGGGTTTAAGCAGTAGGACCACAATCGCTTCGCACATAGAAGCCGGAAGGCTCCCAGTGCGAAACGCCTCCGTATAAACCCGCAGCAGGAGCGGAACCAGTTGTTCAGCATACCTGCCATACACCTAGGAGGGGAAACCGTCCGCCCCCGGAGCTTTACCATTCTGCATGGATTTCAAAGCGGCAAAGATATCGTCCTCCGTTAGAGGAGCATCTAGCGCAGCCACATCCGAGGCAGAGAGCCTCCTTCTCCTATATACACAACAGAGACCATTACAATCTCTCTACTCAGGAGACCTCACTGAAGCACCACATCTGCAGACAGGTTTTTGGATTTTATTGGCTATGTGCTTAACACAACACTATGTATAGTCCTTTAACATATGATTGCAGTGAGCGCTGATCCATCGATTCAGGTCGGTGTAGTATTGTTTGCATTTCTAATTTTTTAAGATGAACCTGTATACCAATGAATATTATTTGGCTTTTTCATGTGTTTGTCAAAATGTTTTCATTGCTTTAAAAAAGAAAATACTGCATTTGGCCACAAGAGAGCACTAGATTATAGGAATTTCCTATAATACTTAACTCCATCAAGTGGCCAGATTAAGTATTTCCACTTAAAAAAAAAAAAAAAAAAGCATTTGTGCTGTGCAGAAAATAACCTATTAAAATTCCTTTTTTACCCCATTTTATACAGATTGAGTGTACATGCACTTTCACTGGGTGAATTGCTTTCCAAGTTTTTTTTATAATAAATACAATTCTCCTTCTGCATGGCCTCTGAGTGTCTCGACCACCAACAGCATACTTGATGTCAGCACATTCTGGGTGAATCTCTTCTAATCTTCTAATGTATTCGGTAACTATAACTGGAAATGTGTACACAATATAAATATATATCTATATATATGCAGTATATACTGTGCATCTGGAGAGTATGCACAGCGTTTCACTTTTTCCACATATTGCTATGTTACAGCTTAATTCCAAAATGGATTGAATTCATTATTTTTTTCAAAACTCTACAAACAATGCCCTATAATGACAACATGAAAGAAGTTTGTTTGAAAGTTTTGCAGATTTATTAAATAACCTCTTTTTCGACTGCCCGCCGCAGATGTACTGCAGCAGGCAGCCGCACCTGTGCAAATTGCCGTAGATGTACGGCGGGCGCGAGCAGAAGGCGAGCGCGCCGCCGCCGGCATCCTCCCGTCAGCGGCAAAGCCGATGCAGCGGGCTGGCAGCTCCGATTGCCGCCTGACACCCGCGACCATTCCCCGCTGAGAAAGAAGAACAGTCAGCTGTTGTAAACACAGCTGACCGCTCTTCTCCCTGGAATGATCATAGAGCCCCTGTGATCCTTCTATATAGGATTACAGGTCTCTATGGTCATTCCACAAGCCATGCCCCCCCACAGTTAGAATCACTACCCTAGGCTCACATTTAACCCCTTGATTACCCACAATGTTAACCCCTTCCCTGCCAGTGTCATTATTACAGTAACAGTGCATATTTTCAGCACTGATTACTGTAGTAATGTCACTGGTCCCCCAAAAGTGTAAAAAATGTCAGTTAGGGGTCCAATCTGTCCGCTGCAATGTCGTACACCCGTGAAAAATCTCAGATCGCCGCCATTACTACTAAAAAAAGAAAAAAAAATGACATAAATCTTTCCCGTAGTTAGTAGACACAATAATTTTTGCGCAAACCAATCAAAATATGCTTATTGCAATATTTTTTACCAAAAATACATAGCAGAAAACAAATGGGCCTAAAATGTTAAAAAAATACAGATTTTTTAAAAAAAATTTATGGGAATGTTATATAGCAGAATGTGAAAAATATAGATTTTTTTCAGAATTGTCGCACTTTTTTTGTGTGTAGCGCAAAAAATAAAAATCGCACAGGTGATCAAATACCACTAAAAGCAAGCTCTATTTGTGGGAAAAAAAGGACTTACATTTTGTTTGGGTACAGCGTCGAACAACCACGCAATTGTCAGTTAAAATCACGCAAGTTGAAAAAAGTGGCCTGGTCATTAAGGAGGCAAATTCTTCTGGTCTTAAAGTGGTTAAAAAAAAAAAACTAAAAAAAATCACCTGTACATAAGTATTCACAGCCTTTGCTCAATACTTTGTTGAAGCACCTTTGGTGCCAATTACAGCCTCAAGTATTTTTGAGTATGATGCTACAAGCTTGGCACATCTTATTTTGGGCAGTTTCTCCCATTCTTCTTTGCAGGCCCTTTCAAGTACCATCAGGTTGGATGGGGAGCATTGATGCAAAGCCATTTTGAGATCTCTCCAGAGATGTTGAATTAGGTTCAGGTCTGGGCTCTTGCTGGACCACTCAAGGACATTCACAGAGTTGTCCCATAGCCACTCCTTTGTTACCTTGGCTGTATGCTTAGGGTACTTGTCCTGTTGGAAGATGAACCTTCGCCCCTGTCTAAAGGTTCGTAGCACTCTGGAGCAGGTTTTCATCAAGGATGTCTCTGTACATTGCTGCATTCATCTTTCCCTCGATCTCGGTTCCTGGCACTGAAAAACATCCCCAAAGCAGGGTGCTGCCATCACTATGCTTCACTGTAGGGATGGTATTGGCCAGGTGATGAGCAGTGCCTGGTTTCCTCCAGACATGACTTTTGTCATTCTGGTCAAAGAGTTCAATCTTTGTTTAATCAGAATAGAGAATTTTGTTTCTCATTGTCTGAGAGTCCTTCGGTTGCCTTTTGGCAAACTCTAGGTGGGCTGTCATGTGCTTTTTACTAAAGGAGTGGCTTCCGTCTGGCCACTCTACCATACAGGCCTGATTGCTGCAGAGATGGTTGTTCTTCTTCTGTTCTCTCCACAGAGAAATGATGAAGCTACGTCAGAGTGACCATCGGTTCTTGGTCCCTTCCCTGACTAAGGCCCTTCTCCCCTGATCGATCAGTTTAGCTGGGCGGCCTGTTCTAGGAAGAGTCCTGGTGGTTCCAAATTTCTTCTATTTATGTATGATGGAGGCTACTGTGCTCAGTGGAACCTTCAATTCTGAAGATATTTTTCTGTACACTTCCGCAGAGCTGTCCCTCAATAGATTCCTGTCTTGGAGGTCTAAAAACAATTCCTTGGACTTCATGGCTTGGTTTGTGCTCTGACATGCGCTGATAATTGTTGGACCTTATATAGACAGGTGTGTGCCTTTCCAAATCATGCCCAATCAACTGAATCTACCACAAGTTGCAGAAACATCTCAAGGATGATCAGTGGAAACAGGAGTTTAATTTTGAGTGTCATGGCAAAGGCTGTAAACACATATGTACATGTGGTTTTTTTCATTTTTTATAGTTAATAAATTTGCAAAGATTTCAAACAAATTGTCATTATGAAGTTTTGTTTGTAGAATTTTGAAGAAAATAATGAATTGAATTCATGTGAACAAAGTGAATACTTTGCGGATACACTGTTTTATATACTGTGTATTAGGGATCAACCGGTCATCGGCAAAGCCGATTATAGGAGGGCCGATATTACCCGGGTGATACCGCTCCGTTCGGCATCCACTCAATACCACTCCGTCCCTCTCCCGCTCCATCTCCCACTCACCCGATACCACTACGTCTCTCACCCACTTGCCGTAAGTGACACCCGGGTGATACCGCTCTGTCCGGCATATGATCTCAGAGGTAACGTGGTCATGGCGTGACCATGTGACCTCCGAGATCGTATGCCGGATGGAGCGGTATCACCCGAGGTGTCACTTACAGCAAGTGGGTGAGAGACGGAGCAGTATTGGGTGGGTGGGAGATGAAGCGGGTGAGAGGCGGTGTGGGTGAGAGATGGAGCGGTATCGAGTGGGTGCCGGATGGAGCGGTATCACCCGGGTATTACGTACGGCAAGTGGGTGAGAGATACTGATCTGCCAGCAGATCTGCTAATGTGGAATTGCTTATATCTTTTGTACATATGTGAGTGGCATATTCAATAACATTTGTAAATGGAATTATGCTATGTGACATAATTTTACCCTTACATGAGCATCACCACCTAATGGAGGAGGAGAGGACTAGTCTCGGACCCCATATTGGCCGACACCGATACGTTGTGACCAATATATCGGTATCGGCCCTGAAAAATCATATTGGTCTATCCCTACTGTGTGTATATATAATATATATAGTATTCAACTGTAAAGATCACTGAAAAAATAAACGAAAAAAGAAACCGGGAAACTCACCTTAACGCACCCTCTATCCCTTACAGATACATTTCTCCTGCTGAATTTAGCCATAAATGTTTTGGAAGTGGACAGAAGAGGGAAATAAAATAAGGAAAAAAAAAAAGTATCATAATTTTTACATTTGCAGACTTGTGGCTGCTCCCTCTGATAATGCTGCCCTAGGCACTTGTGCAGAAGTGCAATTATAAAAAATGGAGTCCAGACTACAGTATACTCATGTTTTATTGGTTGCTCTTAGTTATTGCACATCATCATTAAATCTTTGCATTGCCTTGTTTTATATCAGTGTATGTTTTCCCAGATACTGTAGCTGTACAGCACTCTTCTCAAACACATTTTTTCCCACCTTCCCCCACTGCTTGCGTCACACAGCCTTTCCCCCAGCTATGTAAAGAAAATGAATTATGCAGAATCTAGTTTCGTTTTATGCAAACAAGTGTCTCTGAGGAATATGATATACGATCTCTGTGTTTGAAATAGGCAAAGTAGAGCAACAGCAGTGAACAGCGATGAGCAAGCTGGAGGAGATAGATTTATTGGATACCAGTGCTAGCCCAGTGGACTATTAGAAAGGACTAGTGTATTTCTACCTTGGTTTTTATGATTAAGCACTATTTTGTGTGAAACTTGTTAACATTTTTGCAATCCTGTGCTGTATTACCTGTCATTTTTTGTAATAAAAAAGCATTGTACAGTATCCCATTGCAGTGTGTGTGGCTATCTCTTTCTATCCTTTTGGTTCATCATGGTGGCGAGCCGGGCCAGCACCTGCCAGGAGGGATTAGTGACAGGATTGGTTTTTCCTACTCACTTGGAGTGGTGTTTTCCCTATTTATAACAAAAATCGCGCTGAATGAGATAGAACTAGTTAAAGTACAAAAAATTTTCAATAATGTCCAATATTCCACAATATGAATGTTGTGAAATCGAAGAAAAGTGTTGTCAGTCCAAATTCCCTCTAGGTAATATGCTTACCAGAACATGGAATATCAAAGGCCCAGAATCCAAACCGGCAAACTTGATGACGTAGTAGATATCCTTTGATAAACCTCCTGATAAAATTACTGCTTACCAGAAGTAAATGTATTAGTAGCAGTATTAATGTTGGTGGCGGATTCGTTTACTCTTCCTTTCACCATTATTATTCCAGTTCAACACACCAATGGTGATTCACAAATTATCAGCACATAATATATATATTTATTTGTGGGATTTTACGCTATGGCGTTTTTCTATTTTTTATGATTTCATATATCCAAAATCCGGAGGTTTATCAAAGGATATCTACTACGTCATCAAGTTTGCCGGTTTGGATTCTGGGCCTTTGATATTCCATGTTCTGGTAAGCATATTACCTAGAGGGAATTTGGACTGACAACACTTTTCTTCGATTTCACAACATTCATATTGTGGAATATTGGACATTATTGAACATTTTTTGGACTTTAACTAGTTCTATCTCATTCAGCGCGATTTTTGTTATATTTGAATTCTTCAGGGTGTGGTCACACTTGAAGATGCAGCTTTTGTTTATTTTTCACCTATAGCGCGGTTATTTCTCTCTTTCTTTTCCCTATTTATGTTTCCACCTTTGTAGCCAAATTTTGATAACCCCCGCCTTATGTTTCTGATGTGCTCCAATTCATACAGCATATCTAGGAATCATTAAAAAATATTTATTACCTTTCCAATTGATTTTTTTTCATGCATGATTATACACAGAACTCTATAGGCATTTTGTATTGTTCAGAGTAACTTGTAATGTACTTATATAGGAACACTTCAGGGACAGAATGGATTAAAAGTGCATTAACATACATTGCTGAACCCAAGCCTTAAGGCCCGTACACACGATAAGAAAATCTGAAGGGAAATTTTGTCCGACGACCGATTTTCGGATTGTTAGTATGGTGCTTTCGACAGCCGACTCCGATTTTTCGGCTGACAAAATCCTGATGTGCAGGCTATAAAATTTTTGTTGTCCGTAATACAACGTCCGATTTTTGTCTCATTAGTACAGATTTCGACGAAAAAAAATCTTAAGAGCAAGAACAGGCATGCTCAGAGATGAAAGAACACATACAAAGCAATCTGACACATGACATCACTTCTGAAGTAGAATTCTGTCGTACGGGAAAATTCGTATGAAAAAACCCTCTTCACTTTCCACATCAGACTAGCATGCCACAAAAAACGGACGACAGGTCTTCCGATAATCTGATCGCGTGTACGGGGCCTTAGGCTTAATGCACACTGGACGTTATCAAAACGTTAGTAGAAAGCTGTAGCTGTAGGAGTTTTTCAGCTTTTTTGCAGTAGTGTTTTTCAGCGTTTTTTCAGTTGTATTTTTGCTTTTTTTAGCAAAACTATACTCACACAAAAGCTTATGGCTCAAAAACGTTGACATACCCCGAATAGACGTGTTTTTTTTAGTGTTTTTCAGCTTTTATCAGAGTAAGAGCGTTTTTACAGCTGTAAAAGTCTAGTTCTGTTTTTTTTTTCCAGCCAGAAAACTCCCCTGCCAAAAACTGCTGATAACAGCCTGTGTGTGCATGGACACATAGGATAACATGCTGGGGAGTTTACTGGCTGCAGAAAAAAACGTCTGACACCAAAAACAGCAGCTCTGAAAACATCCAGTGTGCCTGAGGCCTAAAAGTGATTATAAAGTCTTGTTTAAAAAAAATAAAATAAAAGACATGTTATACTTACCTGCTTTGTGCAGTTGGTTTTGCACAGAGCAGCCGGGATCCTCCTCTTCTCGGGTCCCTCTTCTTTGCTCCTAGCTCCTTCCCCCTGTTGAGTGCCCCCACAGCAAGCAGCTTGCTATGGGGGCACCTGAGCCGAGTTAAAGTGCACTGTGTCTATTCAGACATGGAGCCGTGACCCAGCCCATTCCCCTCTCTCTCCTGATTGGCTGACTGACTTTGATTGACAGCCATGCTGTCTCAGCCAATGAGGAGGGGAGTCCCAGGCAGCTGAGAAACTCCTGCAACATTGCTGGATAAAGATGGGCTCATGTAAGTATTAGGGGGGCTTGGGGGGACTGCTCCATACAGAAGTTTTTTTTTTTTAATCTTACTGCATAGAATGCAAAAAAAAAAAAAACTTTCTACCTTTACAATCCCTTTAATATCTTTAAGAATCCCAGGTATAGATATTTTCCATAATTACACTGGTCCAGCTTGGACCAACTTGTAACTATGCATATACCATACTTGTGGTATCCACTGGAAGCTGGAAATCGCTGTAGTAGGTACCACTACTACAGTGATCTCCAGGAGCATCCGGGTCCCATACCGGTGGCTACGATTTTGTGGTTTCGTCATTTTCAGAAAAGAGCATATAAAAAAGTGAGCAGCATATTTTTTAAAGCTATGATATATGAACGGGAACAAAATAAAAGTCAGCAGCTACAAATTCTGTAGCTGCTGACTTTTATTATTTGGGCACTTTCCTGTCCAGGCATCCAGCTGTGCCCTCACCCAAACCGATTCTTGAGTCAGCTCTCAGGTGCTGGTGCCACCATCTTGGCTAAGGGAAACCAGCAGTGGAGCCTTGCAGCTTCACAGCCAGTTTCCTACCGCGCATGCACGAAATACACTGCGCTTTCTGAATGGGCCGGCTGTGGGGGGAAGGAGGGGGGCCAAACTTCTCCACTCACCGTGGCTAACTGAGCTGGAAGTGGGAGTGGGTAGCTGTCTAAACCATGTACCCACTCCCCGCAAAAGGTGCCAAAATGTGGCAGCGGAGGGGAGGATAAGGCAGACAGGTGGAGTTTCACCTTTTGGGTGGAGCTCCGCTTTAACTACTTGCCAACCACCTAACTGGGAAAATACATCATTACTTTGATGTTTAACACCGGGGTTATGACAGCAGCTTGATGCCATAACCCTGGTATCATTTTTTTTCCGCATGCGCCGGTATAGGTGTGTGCAACCTCTTGCATTAGGGTGTGCACCTCAAAGCTAAAACACACACACCTTTCTCTGCAGGCTCAGCTGCACTGGACAATGAATGAATGGGAAGTGCTCTGTGCTGAGCAGCTTCCTCTTCTGTTCATTTAGAAAAGGAAGGAGCCGGTAAATGACATATTGATTAGCCTCTTCCCCCACTCTGCATCCTGAAACATCCCCAGCAGCAGCCGGGGGGAGAGGGGAGGAGGGAAGTCAGCAGCACTGTGGTGGGGGGCGCGCAACACAGGAAGGAAGCTTAGGCAATAGGGAGAACCGGAACCACACAGAGTGATTAGAGTATGCCCAGGCACACTCGGCACATCCCCTGCGCATGCCTGTGGGCGCCAGTCTTTCTGGTAAAAGTGGTCTGAGTGGCTTATTTGCTGCTGGATCACTTTTAGAAGCAGCGGGAGGGGTCCCCCTACCCCCCCCCCCACTGCTTTCAGGTGGTTCCTGGGCTTACCTGGGCGATCAGTAGCTCAGGGAACCAATCTGGCACTGGCAACGGCTAGGCACAGAGATGAGCGAAGGAAAGATGGCCTCTGCTTCTCTCTATGGCCTAGGAGGACTTGAGGGAAGTAATGACGTCACTTCTCATTTTTTAAAGCAAATGATTGAAAAAAATGTATACTTTTGCTTTTAAGGGTAGAGGAGAGTTTTGGGGTCTCTTAGCAATAAAAGTGATCAAAACTTTTTTTTTTTTTTTAAAGGGACAGTGTAAAAATGAAAAAAATGTAAAAAAATAAATAAAAAAAAAAAATCTTTAAAGCGCCCGCGTCCCTGTGTGTGCACAGCGGTGAACGCATACATAGGCCACGCCACATATGTAAACGCTTTCCGTGCTACTCTGCATTTGAAGGAAACTGCTACTTCATTGTACGCTGCTGTGTGCCTTATGTTCTGCTGTGAGCCCCGTGATGTGTCCTGCTGTGTGCCCCATGTTCTGCTGTGTGTCCCATGCCTTGCTGTGTGCCCCATGCCTTGCTTTAAACCCCGTGATGTGCCCTGCTGTGTGTCTTTTGATGTGCCCTATGTTCTGCTGTGTTCCCTATGATGTGCCCCATATTCTGCTAAGTGCCCCTTGTTCTGCTGTGTGCCACATGGTATGCCCCTTCTGCTGTGTACCTCATGATGTGCACCATATTCTGCTGTGTGCCCCTTAATGTGCCCCATGTTCTGCTGTGTGCCCTATGATGTGCCCCATGTTTTGCTGTGAGCCCCATGATGTGCCACATTTTCTACTGTGTGCCTCATGTTCGGTTGTGTGCCCCATAATGTTTCCCATGTTCTGCTGTGAGCCCCATGGTATGCCCCATGCCCTGCTGTAAGTCCCATATTGTTCCATGTGCCCTGCTGTGTGCCCCATGATGTGCCCCATGTTCTGCTTTGTGCTCCTTGATGTGCCAAATGTTCTGCTGTGAGCCCTATGATGTGCCTCATTTTCTGTTGTGACCTCCATGTTCTACTGTGAGCCCCATGATGTGGCCCATGTTCTGCTGTGTGCCTCATATTCTCCTGTGTGCCCTGTGCTGTGCTCCATACTGTACTGTGCGCCCCATAATATGTCCTACTGCCCCCTTGTAATGTGCCCTATTGTGCTCCATAATGTGCCCTGCTGCCCCTCCCTCCATATAATGTGCCCTATTTTGCCCCATAATGTGCCCTGCTGTCCCCTGTATTGTGTCCCTCTGGTCTCCTGTACTCTGCCCTGCTGCCCCCTGTACACTGCTTATCTCAAGTTAAATCCACAATTGAGCATCTGTGCAGAAGAGAAAAAACAGCACAAGTTTCACATAAAATAAGTAAGTTTTAAAATTTGTTTCTATTATTGAATATTATTTCTTAAAATAATTGTTGTTATATCACAGCTCGCTGATCACACCATATGTTCCGTGTAGATCTGAACGTTATTTTAGGGGTTCCTCGAGATCCTAAACTTTTTGCCAGGGGTTCCTCAAAGGTAAAAAGTAGTGATGGGCTGAACATCCCCTGTTTCGGTTTGCACCAGAACTCAGTCCCAAACAGTGAAAAACAGTGAAAAAAGACCCAAGCTGAAAACTCTATTAAAGTCTATGGGACCGGATCATGAAAAATCAAAAGTCCCCATTTTGAAGGCTTATATACCAGTTATTGTCTATTAAAAGGGTATGGGGCCCAGGTACTGCCCTGGGGGACATGTATAAATGCAAATTTTTTTTAAAAAAATATCCTTTATTCAGGAGCTGAGATTTTAATGATGCTTAAAGTGAAACAATAAAAATGAAAAATTCCTTTAAATATAGGGCCTGGGGTCTATATGTATATAGGCCCTTAGTCTGCCTGTAAAGTGGCACATCTGTACTGTGTATAGAACCTGCTGCAGCAAAACTGACATTAGTAAAGAAAAAAAAATGACATTTAAACCGACTCGTGGCTGCAAGCCATTTCTGGCAATACAACAAAAAAATTAAGAAAACCGCGTGGGGTCATGCATACAAGGCCTAATGGTATGGACGTTTTTGACAATTCCTTTATTAAAAAATAAAAAAAACAATGTCCCCCGATGTAGATCCATCGTCAACTACGACACCGCCACACCTGAAATAAAAAACGCTCTACGTGCGATGAAGGCTAACTGCCAAATGCCTGCTTCTCCATCTCACAGTTCTTAAATAGGTAAGAGGCGGGGCCATGTTGTGACATCACCTGGTGGCACTGCCCCCTTGTGATGTCACCGATCGGTGCATGCTGGATAGATGGTTTGGGCCGAACTTGTGCTGAGCCCGAATCGTTCGCCCATCCCTAGTAAAAAAGGTTGAAAAACACTAATTTATAGGTTCATGGCTGGGGACCATGAAGTAGCTTGTAGAACAGATAGGATAGACTGGGACAGTCTAAAGGTTCATGACTGGGAACCATGAAGCAGCTTGTAGAACAGGTAGGCTAGACTGGAACAGTCCATAGGTTGATAGCTGGGGACCATGAAGTAAACTAGGAGGGATCTGCTCACAGAAACATGGAACAGGATCAGTCCATAGGTGCAGCCTCTTGTAAGTACCTTGGCATCCAGTCCCAGGGGCAAGCAGCCCCTCTCCTCTCAATTCACTGATCTATCCCCTCAGGGGGAGAAAAGATTAATTTCTCAGGGCTGCAAACTATTTAACAGCTCCCCCATCCACCAGCTGGGCACACCTCCTCAGGAATTGGCTGGGCCCTAATAAATATTCAGGCTGGTCATCTAAATTCTCCCTCCATAAACTCTAGTAAACCTCCTCTAGAGGCAGGGGGAAACAATCAAACTTCCAGCCAGTGCAGTCTTGGGCAGGCCAGAATAAATAATCACTGCTCCTCTGGCTACAGTAGGAGTCAAAAAACCAAATGTATATAGCAGCCTAACTAGGAGGGTGCTACAAGTTTAACCACTTGCCGACCGGTCACGTTGACCGTACTGCGGCAAAGTGGCTCAATATCGTCCAGCGACGTAGACCTAAGTCGCTGGACTCCTCCTCTTGGAGGCTCGCTACCGCTGTTTTCAGTCACAGCGGGAGTCGGGCCAGGGGAAGAGAGGCCGCTCTTCCCCGATCGTCGGGGATCGAGTGTGTAAACAAAGCGGGCGGATCTCCTAAGTGACAGGCAGGGACAGATTGCAGGATTCAGCATAGCTGAGCCTGCTATCTGTGCCTGTGTCACTCAGTCCCCTCCCCCCACAGACGTTAGTAAGCACCAGGCATACATTAACCCCTTGATCACCATTAATATAGTAATAATTTTTACATTTTTTTGGGGGAATTTCATATAAAAAAAATGTGAAAAATATTGTTATTATTTCAAAATTGTCGCTCTTTTTTTGTGTATAGCGCAAAAAGTAAAAATCGCACAGGTGATCAAATACCACAAAAAGAAAGCTCTATTTGTGGGGAAAAAAAGGACATACATTTAATTTGGGTATAGCATCGCACGACCGCGCAATTGTCTGTTAAAGTAACGCAGTGCCAAATCACAAAATATGGCCTGGTCAGGAATGGGGTAAAATCTTCCGGTCTTGTCTTTTTGTCAAAGACATGCAGCTAAATACATTTTGGCCTAAATATATGACAAAAATTGAATATAATGGATATTTTTTAACTGTCAAAGTAGAAAAATATTATTTTTTCAAAATTTTCGCATTTTTTTATTAATAAAAAAATAAAAAGCACAGAGGTGATCAAATACCACCAAAATAAAGCTCTGTTTGTGGGGAAAAAAGGACGTAAATTTTGTTTGGGTACGGCGTTGCATGACCGCGCAATTGTCAGTTAAAGTCGCACAGTGCCGAATCGCGAAAAGTGGCCTGGACGTAGGACAGACAAATCCTCCGGTGGTAAAGTGGTTAAGAAGGTGGAGGTCTGGAATTGGGTGGTATTAAACTGTACATTCACTCAAAAGTGAAAGTGCTGTTTATTCTCCCAACCCTGCCCATAAAAAATGTTTTTCTTTTTACGGGGAGTTGCTACCTTTGTTGAACGAGTGCCTGCAGTCACTTCCTCATTTTTCCCTCCTCCTTCCTGCCACAGCAGACTACTGGGACCCATCACACATTCCAGGATGCTGTAAGACCAGTCTACCTGTTAAGCACAATCTCCCCCATGCACAATGGGGAGCCAGCTGTAATTCCTCAGGACATCGCAACTGGCTTTGAAATACAAGATGGTGGCTCTACATAGGTGATTTGGGGAAACAGTGCTGGACTTCAGTGATTGGAAAGTACCTATTTTTTAAAAGTCAGCAGCTACAGCATTTGTAGCTTCTTATTTTATTTTTCCTTAAAAACGAAGTTCCTCTTTAAGACAAATGACCATATCTTGTTTATTTCAAAACTCATCATCGACTACAGGGTTCTAGCTCCCTGCTATGGGATTAAGGCAGGCAGCCAATGTGTCCATCTCTGTATTTTATCTTCCTTGCCCTTCTGCTTCTAATTATCTTGCTATTTACCTTTCTTTATCTTCCATCCTTTCTCTGATCTCTATTCTTGGTTCTCTTCAGCACCAAACCATCTCTTTCCATGCATCCATTTACATAAGATTCTACCTCCCTCTGCTCATTACCAATACATTTTCCAAAGCTTCACGTCTCACTAGAAATATTATTAGATTTCAAGTATCTGTGCTGATGCTTTGACAGCTGATAGTCAATTTCACCCAAAACAGCACCTCTTGCCATGTTCCATGTATCTCATCTTGAGACAAGACAGAAGCCAAATGGGTTAATTATGCAAATGTCACTACATTCCATTGTGCTTTGGCTACAAGCCATCCATAGCAGTGATGGAGAAATCAGCAATGGGTGTAAGAATAGACTTGGCTGACAGTGAAGATTAGATGGGTTAATTGTTTCTCTGACATTATAGCATGGCTGATACCGTACAGCTCAATCGTTGATTAGTTCATACTGAGTTCTGAGCTAACAGCTGAGGACTTGTGATTAGCAGGTTAATTAGAGGTTCCCAGTATGCAATATTAATACTAGGGAGTTGTATCATTAACTATTTATAGGCTAATGGACAGTATAAATGCCTTAGTCTCTTTGTAAACTAAAAGGTTACCTCCATACCCATAACCAACAGTTTTTAAAAACAGACTTGTAATGAAAATTAGGCATATCGGAAACCAATTCCATTGAAAAAAGTTTGAGACAGGAGAAAAAAAATTGTTGTAATATTGGAAATGCATCATCATAATCGCTTTAGGTTCTGCCAGATCTTGGAGGGCTGACATTAATGTAGTATTAAAACCTCAGTATTTTTTAGTAACACATTAAGCGCAATAAAATAATCATTCCCCTGTAAACTGGTAAACTTCTTTCTCTAGCACTTGTAATGTGCAACTCTCAAAGCTGTTGGATTCTGTTTTCTCAGTCCTGCTTTCCTGAATGTCCAGTCTTCACAGGAGTAAAAGTAAACAGTGGACAGTGCAGTCTTCAGTCAGTCTGTTATCTTGGACAAAAGGGGCAGACGAAAGGGTAGGAAGGAACAGCCTTTACCACCTTAGGCTATAGGGCTGTGTACTTCTTTTTCATTTAAAGAATAACATTATATTCATTTTGTGGCACATTAACAAGAGTACACAAACAGCTTCTTTATCCGTGTCAAGATAAGAGCAGGTGACAATCATCCCTAGGTACAGTAGTACAATATAAATATACTCCCTGAGGGAGGTAAACAGGAATACAAAATAAAACCTACAGGTATTGACCCCCAGCATCCAAAAGAGTACCTGAGTATGTGTAACGCTCTGGGTTTTAGCTCAAGGATACTGGATTTGCAGCTGCAGAATTCCACTCAGTAGTCTTGTAGAGATCTTGTTAAATCACCTGATCCAACTCTCTTGACTCATCATAGTGGTTCAGCCTGATTCAGTATGCACATATACAAACACTCAGATAATGATGTTGCAGGAGTGATAGTAATTATGCAAGTAGTAGTGAGATGTTACACTGAAGGTATAGGCTCTGAGGAGTGATAGTAGATGATGATAAGCACTCAGATAGTGATGTTACAGGAATGATAGTAGATGATGATAGATAGCAATCACAAGAGCTAGCAATCTAGTATAATCAACAGGTGATAGATAATAGCAAGCAAGATATACAGGAGTTGCTAAGCTTAGTTCGGTAATGCAGGTATTAGTTAGCAAGTGTTGTTGATAAGAGGGGGTCCCCTGTGGGGTACTTATCAATAGCCAGTAGTGAGGGAGTGCAGGACAAGGTAGCGAGGCTCCGGTCAATCCAGGTATAGGGTATGTAGCTGGAAGATTCGGCAGCGTCAGGTTAGGCAGGTATCAGGAGCGGTTGCACAAACAATGTGTGAGTGCAGACTGTCAGTTGAAATAGCCGCTCAGTGCGGCGCCTGATGATGACGTCAGCACTGTTAAAGGAATACACACCTATATGCGTTCCACCTACCTGAGTGGTGGAAGGCAACCCGGAAGTGAGGAGATAGAAAGGCACTGAGAGTGCCAGGATCTTACAGTATGTCCATGGAACTTTACCAGAAATCATAATAGACACTCCCTTAGACTTAGCAGTAGTATTAGTAGCATGATAAGTTGAGGGTTAAAATCAGTTTCTAAGCAGGGGAAGGCGGTAATGTGTTTCCCATAGGAATGCTATATCTGCACATGAGCGCTTTAGGTCGCAAAGAAGTATACACTGCTTTTTGGTCATATTCAGTCCCTTAGCATTGTGGGACACTATAAGTGATGAGCCGAACACCCCCCGGGTTCGGTTCGCACCAGAACACTGCGAACAGAGGAAACGTTTTTTCGAACAAACAAACTCCATTGAAGTCTATAGGACTCGAACGTCAAAAATCAAACAGCCTCATTTTGAAGGCTTAAATGCAAGTTATTGCCCTAAAAAGGTGTATGGGGGTCTGGGTACTGACCTGGGGAACATGTACCAATGCAAAAAAAGTTTTTAAAAGCGATCGTTTTTAAAGGAGCAGTCATTTACTGATTATGAGGCTTAAAGTGAAACTATAAAAATGAAAAATTCCTTCAAATATCGTGCCTGGGGGGTCCCCTGAATGTGCCTGTAAAGTAGTGCATTTCTACGATGTATGTAGCCTGCTGCGGCAGTATTGACATTTCTAAAGGAAAAAATGTCATATACAAATATACATACAAATGCATGCAAGAACGGGCCCTGCTGCTAAAAATTCCATACAAATTTTGAAATCGCATGTACTTGTCATACAGGTGCAGAAATATTGGGCTTTTGGTGTTGGTGGTGCCTGAACACCGTAACCCCTCATAGTTACTCTTGCTGGGCATGGGAATGGGACCTGCTGGTAGGAATTCCATACAAATTTGAAATTGCATGTACTTGTCACACAGGTGCCAAAAATTGGGCCTTTGGTGTTGCTGGTGCCTGAACACTGTAAACATCCCCTCACAGTTACTCTTGCTGGGTGCAGGAACGGAAACCTGCTGGCAAGAATTCCATACAAATTTGAAATCGCATGTACTTGTCATACAGGTGCCAAAAATTGTGCCTTTTCTGTTGGTGGTGCCTGAACACCGTAACCGACCCCTCACAGTTACTCTTGCTGGGCGCAGGAATGGGACCTGCTGTTAAGAATTTCATACAAATTTGAAATCGCATGTACTTGTCATACAGGTGCCAAAAATTGGGCCTTTGCTGTTTGTGGTGCCTGAACACCGTAACCAACCCCTCAGTTACTCTTGCTGGGTGCAGGAACGGGACCTGCTGGTAGAATTCCATACACATCTGAAATCGCATGAACTTGTCATAGAGGTGCATAAAAATTGGGCCTTGGGTGTTGGTGGTGCCTGAATGCTGCAAACCCCTCGCAGTTACTCTTGCTGGGCGCAGGAAGGGGCCCTGCTGGTAAAAATTCCATACCAATTTGAAATTGGCAAAGATCAAGTGTTGTATGTGTTCTTATCAATGATCTAGTGGGAGCACTGTGCTGTCATCTGACCTGGCCAAGGTTGGGTGGCGGCTATGCAAACCAGCTGGAGTGATGGGGACCTGGAAGGTTAGTATCGGCAGGAACTGAAACAGAAATTGGGCCTTTGGTGTTGTGGTGCCTGAACACCATAAACAACCACTCACAGTTACTCTTGCTGGGCGCAGGAACGGGGACCTGCTGGTAAGAATTCCATACAAATCTGAAATCGCATGTACTTGTCATACAGGTGCCAAAAATTGGGCCTTTGCTGTCGGTGGTGCCTGAACACCATAACCCCTCACAATTACTCTTGCTGGGCACAGGGCACAGGGACAGGGCAGAGGAATGGGACCTACTGGTAAAAATGACATAAAAATTTGAAATCGGATGTACTTGTCATCCAGGTGCAAAGAATTGGGCCTTTGGTGTTGGTGGTGCCTGAACACCATAACCAACCCCTCACAGTTACTCTTGCTGGGCGCAGGAACGGGGACCTGCTGGTAAGAATTCCATACAAATCTGAAATCGCATGTACTTGTCATACAGGTGCCAAAAATTGGGCCTTTGCTGTCGGTGGTGCCTGAACACCATAACCCCTCACAATTACTCTTGCTGGGCACAGGGCACAGGGACAGGGCCTGCAGTTAAAAATTTACATACAAAATTTAAATTGTATGCACCTGTCATACAAGTGCAAAGAAATTAGGCCTTGGGGGTTGGTAGGGACCTAAACCAAAACATTGTTGGAAGCTAGCAGAATCAAGGTTGAGGAATAGGATAGGCAAGGGATGGCAGACCCCTAGCAAATTCAATCAGTTACATCAGCTGTTATTGATCCAGAACTGATTAATTTTGATAAAAGTCAGCTGGTCAACAGAGTCTGTGGACAGACGCACACTTTTGTCTGTCACAAAACCTCCAGCAGCCCTGAATGTCCGTTCGGAAAGCACGGTGGAAGCAGGACAGGCTAGTAGCTCCACTGCATATTGAGCAAGTTCTGGCCAGTGGTCCATCCTCAAGACCCAGTAACCCAGTGGATGCTCAGCTGGAAAGGTCTCCAAGTCTGCTCTTGCGCCTATATAATCATGCACGATATGATGGAGACGCTGCCGATGGTTGCTTAAACATAACAGCCCTGGGTGCTACTGAGGACTAAAGAACTGTTTACACCACTCCTCCTTTGGCTGAACGATACCGCAGAAACACTTCCAGAGAATGTTAACCTCCTGAAAAGGTGGTACACAAATTAATTTTCAAGGCCTCCTCAAGATGTTTCATCCTCTGCTCCCTCTGCGAAGGCAGGATGAGCTCTGCAAATTTACCCTTGTAACGTGGATCAAGAAGGGTTGCCAACCAGTAATTATCCCTCTCCTTGATGGCACGAATCCTCGGGTCCTTTCGCAGGCTTTGCAGAATCAGGGAGCCCATGCAACGTAAGTTGGAGGAGGCATGAGCTTCTGAGTCCTCTGGGTCACTAATGTAAGGGATTAGCTCGGTGGTAGGCGTGGATGACCCCTTTGGGGGTGCGTTTTCACAGAGAGATAGCCGAGCAGAGGTTGAAAACAAGACTGATTTATTCATGCAATTTACTTCACACAATTGCAAGCGTCAAAACAGCCAAAATAAAATAAAAGACAAAATAAATCCTTGCCTCTGTGGGCGGCTACCTTCTCACGCTGGAACCTACCTAAGAAGTCTTTCCAACCTACTGTTGGGCCGACACTGCTGATCCTACAGCAGACACTCAAATGTCCATTTGTTTGCTTTTCACACAGCACAAACATTGTCCATTGAACATGTCCCTTTGTTTTCTTTCACACAGCACATGTTCATTTATAACAGGATCCTTTACTCTTCAGATTCTTCACATTGAACACAGTTCATTTAACAGGTCCCTTTACTCTTCACACTCTTCACATGGAACACTTTGTCTTCTCACCTTTGAGACGTCTTCACTCGTGGTTACCCTCCTTAGCTTCACATCGCTGTAGGGGGTCTTCTCCCATGCTCACCAGCTTGTCGGGAGGCACACATCCGACTGTCCCCCTCTCCCAGCCCACACGGCGACAGGAGGCAGCAGTCCTTCTCCCATGCCCACACGGCGTCGGGAGGTACACGTATGTCTGCCTTCCTCTCCCAGCCCACACGGCGACAGGAGGCAGCACTCAATAGATTTTCTCTGGACAAATTATAGAGGCCTTGATCTCCTCATTCTGAACAGCTGAATGGTTTTCAACTTCCTGCTGGCTCTTTTTGCAGCCAACACCCTATAGTATCAGTGAACTTTTCAAAGCAGGTGGGAATGTGTCTCCTCTCAGTGACTACATTCCCAGATTTACCTGACTTCCTGTCACACTAAGGATGACATTGTCAGGAGCAACCTCTCCCCAACCACGTACAACTCCTGGGGTTTCTTGGGAATCAAAACCATCCCTTGAAGACTTCTGTATGCTATCCTCTACATCCATGCTGCCACAATCCTCCTCCTGTGTGTTTTGTGTCCCTGTAGGCAGGATATCTGCATAAAGGGGGCCTTGTGAGGAAAGGAAGCCCTCACAAGGCCCCCTTTATGCAGATACTGTATCATGCCTTGTGAGGAAAGGAAGTCCTCCTCTTCCTCCCGCTGTTCTGCCTCAAGTGCCCTGTCCATGATTCCACGAAGCGTGTGTTCCAGCAGGTAGACTAGAGGGATAGTGTCACTGATGCATGCATCATCCTGGCTCACTATCCTTGTGGCTTCCTCAAATTGTGACAGGACCATGCATGCATCTTTGAGCCTGACTGCTTGCGTAGGCCCTTGAACACTTCGGGAGCACTGCTGCTTCAGATGACAATTGAGCAGAAGAGGACATGGAAGAAGAAGAGGTTGTGGAGTAGCCATATATGGGAGAACCAGCACCAGCTTTTTGGAGGCGTGGTGGAAAAACAAGTTGCAACACTGAACCCTGTCCTGCATCTTTCCCAGCTGCCAGCAGAGTTACCCAGTGCGCCGTGAAAGAAATGTAACGTCCCTGTCCATGCCTACTGGACCAAGAGAACGCAGTAATGTGACCCTTCCTGCTTACTGCTCTGTCCAACGAGGCCAAAACACTACCTTCCACATGACGGTATAGAGCCGGAATGGCCTTACGCAAAAATAAATGCCTTTTTGGTACCTGCCACTGTGGTACAGCACTTCACAAATTTGCGAAAGGGAGCAGAGTCTACCAGATGAAAAGGCAGCAATTGTAATGCTAGCAATTTGGCAAAGCTAGCATTAAGATGCTGAGCATGTGGATGGATGGAACAGTATTTCTTTCTATGGTTCAGCAACTGGGGTAGTGAAATTTGCCTGCTGCTCAAATCAAGCGGTGGTGTACTGCTAGCAGATTGGGTGCAAGTCTCTGTGGCACTCATTGCTATACCATAATCCCTCTCAATGCAGGTATTTGAGAAGACATGAGGTATAGGGTTAGAGATCCCAGATGAGGAGCAAGGTGCAGTATTCTTGTTTTGATCTTGTGGCTCTTTCAGGTGCTGTTGCCAATGGACTGCATTGCAGGTCATCATATGCCTTGTCAAGCATGTGGTGCCCAAGCGGCTGGTGTTCGGGCCACGCTTGATCCGCTTCAGACAGATGTTGCAAACAGCAACGCTGCTGTCTACTGCACATGTGCTGAAAAAATCCCCCACTATTGAACTTTTGAACGCGGGAGTTTGCAGCACCCTGCAACTGTGGCGCTCTGTGCTGTGATGCAATAGGTTGGCTACTCCTATGGCGGCCCCTGGAGCACATCCTGCCTTGTTGGAGTTGTGCCTCCTTCTCCTCCTCCTCCTCCCCCCTCACTTTCCTCCTCTATCCTGTCAGGCAACCAAGTACAGTCAGTGACCTCATCATCACCTCCCTCCTCGTCACTGGAGCAAACTTGGTAGTATGCTGCAGCTGTGGCAACATGACTGCTAGTTTCTTGTCCATCATTGTTAGCCCCTCTCTCTAGGCCCACGTTATTCTCTTCATCAACCTGCAAACCAACATTACAGCTTTCAAATTGCTGCGCATTTTCCAGCAGCATATCACTGACACTATGATAGAATGATGGTGGGGCAACAGAAGGAGTAGCTGTGGAGAAGGAGCCTGTGGAACGGGCCGCTTTGGCAGCTGTGTTGGATGGCAAACTACTGTGAGCGTGGGTTTCAGAGGACGAGGAGGATGAGGATGGCTTATTTATCCACTTCACCAACTCTTCCACATGTTGTGGCTGAATAACACGGGCAGCACTGGAAATAAAGGATGGGCGTGCCCCACCTGCAGAGGATGCACCATGTCGACTGTGACCACCACTTTTCACTGTGGACATGGAGGCTGCTTGCCCTCTTTTCGTGGCCTGTAAGCGTCTGCCTCTCCTTGTCGGCCTTTCGGACATGATGTGGATAGAGATCAATATAGGGTATATGCAACTGACCGATAGATACTCAATGGCCTGATATAATCTAATCAATAGCCCTATATATAGATAGAGATCAATATAGGGTGTTCGCAACTGACCGATAGATACTCAATGGCCTAATAGGATCTAATCAATAGCCCTATATATCGACAGAGATCAATATTGGGTATACGCAACTGACCGATAGATACTCAATGGTCTTATATGATCTAATCAATTGCCCTATATATAGATAGAGATCAATATAGGGTATACGCAACTGACCGATAGATACTCAGTGGCCTGATATGATCTAATCAATAGCCCTATATATAGATAGAGATCAATATAGGGTATACACAACTGACCGATAGATATTCAATGGCCTGATATGATCTAATCAATAGCACTTTATATAGACAGAGATCAATATAGGGTATAAGCAACTGACAGATAGATACTCAATGGCCTGATATGATCTAATCAATAGCCCTGTACATAGACAGAGATCAATATAGGGTATACACAACTGACCGATAGATACTCAATGGCCTGATATGATCTAACCAAATTGCTATATATATATATATATATATATATATATATATAGAGAGAGAGAGAGAGATTAATATAGGGTATACGCAACTGACCGATAGATACTCAATGGCCTGATATGATCTAATCAATAGCGCTATATATAGACAGAGATAAATATAGGGTATACGCAACTTACCGATAGATACAACATCGCCTGATATGATCTAATCAATTGCACTATATATAGAGATCAATGTATGGTATATGGTCTATGATATATAATGCACTACTAAATATACTTCACAATCTGATCTCTTAACTTGTGAAAAGCACAAATCTCTCTCCCTACCTAACTCACTGCTAGCAATGTCTCTAATTAGACTACACTGAACTGTCTGAAAAACTGCAAAACACTTTGTTCTCCCTGCCTGAAAAAACACAATCCTCTCCCTGCCTAACATACTACTCACCAGACAAACAATGAAAAACAGCCTTTGTATTATAATCCTCACTGGTCTGGATCGCAGGTTGTCACCCGATAGCAGCACCATACACCATAATTTTTTAAAGCGATCTCCAGCTCAGAGCATCCAGGATCGATTTCCCCATCCGGGATTAACAAAGAGAGAGAGAAAAGCCTTCATCATGCAGTATATTTGAACTTTATTTTAAAGCTAAAAAGGTTGCACTTACAACGTTCAGAAGATCACATGCAGTTAGATTTCCTGGTACGGGACGCCAAACATGGCCGTGCGTTCCACCCGTGCAAACCGGAAACCAGAAACCGGAACTGAAGTGGTACGTAAGATTGACGGCTTTCTTACAGGTGGCTATGTCTTCCGGTAGGAAGTATAAAAAATGAAGGGGCAAAGCCCTCTGACCACAAGGATTGTGGGTTGTAAATCATCCGCTATCTGTAGCAAGTGAAGGAAAGGTAAGGGTCCAGCAAATGGGAAAGCAGGACCAGGTAGATACAACTGATAGTTAAGACTGTAGGGTATACTTGTCAGGTGAGGCGACAAGGAAATAGCCCATCTTTCAGTACAGGGCTGCAATCAGATTGAAAATTAGGACTCCCATGGTCCATCAGGAGTTAGGGCTCTGGACTGGCGGGGGGGCCTTGGTTTTTCATGAAGGCAGGTCGGGCTGGGGGAATGCTGGGTCGCATGACTCCTGTGCGACCTGGAATCTGTGGGAACATCTGAAGCCATTTGGGGACCGGCAAGGGCTCTGATTCTAGAAAGAAGAAGAGATCCAGTAGGTAAGACTGGGAGCGAAGTGTGAAGGAGGAGGGACCCTTCAAGCTTTGACAGAGATGGGAAACCGCCCCGTCCGGGTATGTGTGACCCAGCTGACAGGCCCGGTCCAGTATTGGCCGAAGGAGAGCTCTGCGCTGCAGCGTGACCCTTGATATATCTGGAAGAATTTTAATTTGGGCGCTATTAAAGTCTACCGTGCCTGCCTCCCAAGACGTTCGGAGTATGGCTTCCTTGTGCTTGTAGTGGTAGAGATGGCAGACGACATCTCGGGGATGGTTCGGGTCTGATGATTTGATTGATTTGGGACCCAGCACTCTGTGAACCCTATCCAACTCCATTTTGGCAGGTGGGACATCATTCAGTTTCTCTGGGCCCGTGGCATCAGGAAGACCATAGAGCCGCTGGTTATTCTGGCGGCTCTGATCTTCCAGGTATTCCAGGTGTAACTGTAGGGCAAAGGCAGCCTCTGCCTGGCAGTCCCAAGCTGTCTCTTGGGCCACAAACCTCTGCTCCAGGGTGGTGGTTGTGGTCTCATCTGCCGTGAGGCAATCCACCAGCATCTGGACCTTTGTCTGGACCAACTGTAGCTCCCTGCATTGGGCGTCCTCCACCCTGTGGATAATGGCTTCAATGTCTGTCTTGGTAGGGAGTTCTTGAATAAGGGCCAGTAAGTCCTCATCAACTGGTCGGGACGGTGGGGAGCCAGTGTGCGGTTGGGAGATCTGCCCATCTGATGCTAAGGGAAGGTGTCTGATCATATTGAGGAAGCAGGAGAGGCCAGAGGTGCCTGAGAAGAGGCGGCTTCGATGGAGCGGCTTTGTGGATCTGCCATCTTGGTCCTGGAGATGTGTTTGTGTGCATGCGGGAAAAAGGGCTGGATCTCTGACTTAGATCCACTAGATTTAGATGTCTTTGTGAGGGGTCTTGGTCTTACACTTCTCAGCTGATAACATGCCACTGTTGTAGGATGTTGAGATCGTTCAAGGGCTGGGGGAGAGTTGGGAGCACAAGTGCTGTACATCTTCACACGGCCATGTCCAGACCACGTCCCCTGTTTAATTTTTTTAATTGTTAGTGTGGTCAAATTGATGTTCAAAGGAGAAAATTTAAAGGGCAGGATGACATTTTTTTCTCGAATTAATGAATTTCTAACAGTGAATGTTTGTTTGAATCTTTTGTTTGGGAGATCACATTCATTCCAAAATCTAATGTTCAAAACAAACATAACTTTGAAGACATTCATCCAGTCATCAAATGTAAATCTACAAGTATGTGACAAGCTAAAAGGGTTTGTTACCCTAAAAAAAAAACAGTGCTTGTGCTGTGTAATTTGGACCCCTGTATCACCTAAAATACCTGGCTGATCCTGCCTGGTTCTGCCCCCCTTCTGTAAACTGACCATGGTATATCATGGCTGCTTAGCCTGGACACAATGGTCAGTTTATGTGCCTACGTCATCCGCAGCCCTGCTCTGTCCTCTCTGTCCTCTCTGTCCTCCTCTCCCCCTCCCCTCCCTGCCTGTCTGCTTGTGTCAGTGCCTGCCCCCTTCCCTCCTGCTGCTCTCATATTTAATATAAAATCATCCCATCCTCTCTGTAAAATAACAAGTGCCCCTGTGATTGTGCTATGGAAAAAAATATGCTGATCTGTACCTATATCAGAGCGGCTCCCGGTGATCACGTGACCGCTCGGCTCTCTTTCTCTCTTCCCCTCCTCCCCGGCTGACGTCAGCGGCAGTGTAACTGTAGCTGTCAGCCTGGCAGAGGAGTGAGCTAAGGAGTCAGCTGAGCACTGGGAGCCGCTCTGATTTAGGTGCAGATCGGCATATTTTTTCTATTTAACAGACACAGGGGCACTTATTTTTATATTACAGGGGGTAGGGGTGATTTTATATCAGTGGCTTAACAACCATTTTGGGGCAGCTCCTTGGCCCCTTTCCTCCTGTTTGCACTCAACACAGTTAACAGAAATTCAGAATGAAATCCCGGTACTTTACAGTTAAAAAAGTATTCAAAACAAACTGCAAACTAATGACCACATTTCTAGCATAAAGGATTGACACAGCGAAGGCAGATTAGCACAGCACAACCAATGTCCAGCGTGATGGGCCCATTACTCCACTGGCATTGCCTACTCTCTACAGCATAAAAGATGAAGTATTGCTGATTTTGTCAGCACTAAATACTGTAAATTAATTAAAAGTAATGGTTTCTGTATGCTTTGCACATGACCGGATCATAATGGGAATACATTTAGGTTTGTGGCAGTCTGAATAAGGATACTGACATGTTGCTTCTTTCAATAGTACAATACCACTTCAAAGCCCATTTTTAATTGTCAGCTATCCACCTTGGGTAAGATGGAGCCTTTTTTGGGCCAACGTAAAAGAATGAACATCCTAGGTGGCTCCAAGTGCGGAGCATCCAAATGTAAAAAACAAGTTTGAAACTGAACCTGGAGTGTGGCGTTTGCTTCTAATTATATGGTGGATTAATCTTCTTTTGCCATACTTTTGCCAACACTAAAGATGTACTTTTTTTTCACAGTTGTGCTAATTAACCGAGCACATGGTCTCTTCAAATGGAGCACGCTCCCGTTTCTTGCTCTGCACTTATGTTTCTGTGTGTCTGCAGCCTGCATTTAAATTAGTATTAGCAAACCCAGTCATGCATCTGGATCCTAGGTCACAGTTCAGCACAATGCAGGATTCCTTGTTTTTCCGCAAAAAAAAGATACGGCGTGATATGACCTGCATCCACCCTTGATGTGAGTGTGGAGGGGGAAGACTATTCCCCATCCTTCTGCAGAGTATCCATCTTATTATTCTGCAAGCATCATGACACTTTCAATTACAATGACGAGACACATACCTCAGATAACATATTTAGCTATATCAATGTTATTGTATTCCTTTGACACAGTAATAAGAAATCACAGGCACTGAAATACATACCTTGCATTACATTCTCTTAAAATACATTAACACCAATCTCCTAATTGTGTAATGTTAAAGCATTTTTTTTTTCAGTCTGAATAATCAAGTTAGGAAACATTTTCTCTTCATTATACAGATAAATGTACGCCTCTAATATACAGTTTTGTATTGTAATTCCCTGATGTCATGATGCAGGCTTCTTGTTCAGATAAGCCACTTTACTTATTTTTTTGGCTGGAGAGCTTTGCATCCTTTTAAAGTGGTTGCTTAGAAACAGCGCAGGAGAAAGATAAATCAGTTCCTCAATTTAAGCCGTGCATGTAAGACCAATACTTTATGGCACGAGAGGATCTTGAACTTAAACTACCTCTTTTATAAACAATCGTCCTGTGCCTTTATTTAGAGGGCTGGGGGGATGTGTTGATAAAGAGGCAGGTTCTGCTGACCTGAGCTGGGATGATGTGCGTGGTGGGGGTACATGAGTAATATGAGAATGACATCATCTTGTGAGAGTGGATCCTCCCCAGGGAGAAGGGGTAAGCAAGAGGAGGGGATGAGAGAAAGGAGCAATCACTCTGAAAGCTCTGGATGGATCCCAGCACACGGCATGCTGGCTGACTCCAAGTATGATCGCTTTCGCAATGACTCCATAACTTCTGCAGAGGAGCAGATACCTCTGGCAGCTGAAGCTATGAGTGGACAAGTGGCCCCAAATTCCCCATCCACCTCGCCGGCACTGGGTCAGCCATTTACTGAATCGCAATGCCCAGAAGAACAGGATGTGGCTACAACCTTCTGCATGATGATACCCCGGATGGGGCAGTGGAAATTCTCGAGTCCTGCTGCTTTCCTGAGCCGATCTCCTTCTGGAGCTAGCAAGGAGCTTTCACTGGAGAAATCAGGGGCTTCTGGGGGACTGGGATCAGTGTTCGGAGCTTGTGATCCAGTTTGTTCCACACCTTGTACTCTGCAGGTGATAAACCGGTTGCGAGGGGGAGCATCAGGCGGAGGTAGAAAGACTCCAAGAGCAGAGACATTTAAACTGTCTGGAGAGGAATGGACCCGTAAAGGAAATTTTATCAGTAAACCAGCTCAGGGATGGCTTCATCCTGATGACCGGCTTCATGGTCCTGGGGTTTCTTATATTGTAAGGGTAAGTCATGTTGCATCAAGAATCAATAGAAGCATGTGCAGCAATTAAAAAAATGAAAGAATTTTGGGTGGGGCAGCTTTTCTGCAAATAATAAAGATGCAGCATTATACCAAAATAAATGATGGGTGGAAGCAAAAGAGCATATAATTTGCACTAGGTATGTTAAACACAAAAAATTGCAGAAAACAAATACAAATAAATAGCTTTCTGCTCCGAACAGCTGTCTAATAAATCAAATTAACCCCTTTCACCCTGGCTCATAACACTTTCAGTGATACACCCCGTCTTACCACAATTATGTGCATGCCTCTTTAACTAATGGCTCGGCGCAGTAAGAGCAGTGCGCAGGGTGTTCTGTCCTGTTACCTGATTGGCTATTTTCTCTTGTCTGGTGCTGATTTGTAAAAGTGCTGATGCAATGTTTTTCTTCTTTGTTTTGCTGAGCACTGATTGGCTAATGACTTCTTTGTTTTGAAGGAACTAAGGAAGGGCTTGCTGATGATACTGTAACCATATTACCTTCTAGAATAGTTGTTCTTAAAGAGTCTTAGAAGGCCATTAACTGTATCACCAGTACTGCCAAATGAAGAAAGAATATCATTTTGATCCAAATGTTTTGGGGGTAAAAATAAAATGTATGTTTGGGATGTAGCAATCCTTTAAATATGTCTAAAACATAGGACCATTCTAGCAAAACCAATGCATACATTATGGAACTATAGCTGCCTAATTTCTATACAGCTGTGAATTTTGCATGGAGGTAAAAATCTGTATGGTTATCTAATTTTACTATAGATGGGTTAGATATAGATATATGGATAAGTCAAGAGAAATAGACAGCAAGAGAGAGATTTTCTAAAGGTAACGGGGAGGTGTCAAAATTTTGCCAAGGGCTTAATACTCTCTTGCTTCAGTAGAGAATTAGGTTGACATCTAAAGTGGAAACTGATCTAAAGCCTCCTTACCCTTAATTGCCTTACCTCCTCTGCTGTATTTTTATGCAATATTCAATGTCTGTAAAGTAGGTCTGCATTTTCTCCTGCCTTTCCCAGGGGTAATCCTCTGAGCCAAGGAGTGGCCTCCTTCTGTCATCCATTCTGGACTGTTGCATATTTTGGTTGTGACTCAAGTGCATTTAATTATAAGAAGCAAGGAAGAAGGAGAAAAGGAAATAGAACAAAGCATTAGCCAGACAATGCCTAAGGCATTCAAGAATGTCAGAAAAAAATGTAGATGGTTACATAAGGGTAATTGCATCTTTTGCTTTTACATTAATCATTGTATGCACATCTATAATTTATAGAAAGAGTTGTTTTCCTGCAGTATCCTTATTACAAACAGCTTACAACAGATTGCATTAGGTCATTGTTTTCATATAGGTACATTACAGAGGGCTAGCACTCCCCATGAAAAGCAGTTCAGGTCAGGTCCTAACATCAGAGAAATCTAGTGAAGGTAATTACAGACATAATATGATGGTTGGAAGACCCAACCGCCACAAGATTAATCTTTTGCACAGTCCTGGCATAAACATGTATAACCATGCTGGCCAAGCACGTATGATTATGCCCTTTGAGCTGGCCTAAATCAGTGGAACAATAACAACCTACAAGGAACATGTATGGTGAATTGGTGGTCAGTTATTTTTTCAAGCTTACTTTGACAAGTCTGCACAACCAAACGATTGTTTCCAGATTGGAAAACTGTCATAAATGTAACCTATATAAAAGCTGACCCAATAAGGATAAATCATGTACCTGCACATGCCTTCTTTATATTCATCAGCTGCCCCAAAGGCCCAAAATGCAAGAGGCTAAAGATGCAAATATCAGGTGGACTCCATGTCTGCTTTTAACTGGGTATAGTTTTTTCATAGTTAACCGAAGCTTATTAGTGAAAGGGTCAGGCATTTTTAACTTTTAAGGCACAACAAAGTGCTAATAAATATGTGAGCTAGAAGAGTTTACTCCGTTTACCCCTTTGCTCTAGTTTCACTTTGTCATGAGGGGCTTGACTTTCCTGACTTGAGGATGACAAAGCCTTGCTTACTAAATGTCCTCCAGTTGAACGAGAGTATATCCACCTATTAGAAGATACAGTAGTTTAGGTATAAAATGCAAGCAGTAAAGTCAGGGTCAACATTTTTTTCTGTGAAGAATATCAATTTATTTTTCATCCTCACTCTTACAGTTTTTATCCTCTAAATTTATATTCATATGAAACCTGGATAGATGAAAAGTAGATGTGTTGTCTTTTGGCAGCCAATTAGATCCAAGTTTACTCTAAAAGTGAATTCCAGTTACATTACCCAGTCTGGACCAATGATGTATGCATGTGCTATACCTGGCATCACTGCTATACTGATTGCCACTTGCATCTGGGTCCCATGCTGAGCAGCTGCACTGCTGCTTAGTGAAAACAAAGAGTTGCTCGCTCAGCGAGGCGCTATTCAGAGAACACTTTCTTGCAACTAATGCAAAGCCTTCTCTGATTGGACAAGGTGGAGATAGTGATGTCACCTACCATCTTCCACCGCATCCAATCACACTTTGTATTAATTGAGAAAATGCAAAATGATATTTGGATGGCGCCTGTGCTGAGCAATCACATATCTGATGAAGGGGTCCTGTGCAGATCCGAAACGTTGCACTTTCTTGTATGTGATGTGATCCTTTTGCAACAAAAAAACTTTCAGACTTATCCTCAAAATCTGTGGTGTCCTGGCAAATGTTTACACTGTGTCCTCTTGCATTCACTAAGCAGTGAGGCAGCCATTCAGCACATGACTCAGAATCCAGCAGCAATCACTGTAGTGCAGGGGTCTTCAAACTATGGCCCTCCAGTTGTTCAGAAATCACAGATCCCATCATGCCTAGTCATGTCTGTGAATGTCAGAGTTTTACAATGTCTCATGGGATGTGTAGTTCTGCAACAGTTGGAGGGCCATAGTTTGAGGATCCCTGCTGTAGTGAGTACCACTGAAGTGCAGATCCACTCCTGCGCCAGGCTGTGTGCATCCATAGACACACACACAGCACAGCTCAGCCCCACCCCCCACTTTCTGCTTACAGGATTTGTTTGACAGCAGCAGGAGGCAATGCAGAAGGAGAGGAGGGTGCTGCTACAGACTTGCACAGCGCTGGATTAAAGGAGAACTCAGGTAGGGGTTTAAAGGGGGGTGAGGGAAATAAGGGGTCTATACTGATACTAGGACATTCTTTACATTAATGCAGGGAATGCAGTCAGTTAAAAAATGTTTTTGAATCAGAACCACTTTAAGGTATAAAAAACTCCCTATTATCTTTCTTATACCTCCCATCCTGAAACACTTACATAGGCGGCTCTCTAATTAGGCAAATTAGGCGGTCGCCTAAGGCCTCGCACCTACAGGGGCCTCGCGTCCAGTGGGGGAGCGACAACATTTAGAAGGGCGCAGTCAGGGAAATCTCCTAAGTAAAAGATTTTTTTAAATCCCCGGATATAAAAGTTGCAGCAGTGTGTTGCAGTCCCTTCACTGCGGCTGCCAGGTGTCTGTTGTCCACTGACACTTCCCCCACCTTCTCTGCCTGGGGATTGGCCGTCTGATCATGTAAACCTAAGATGTGGAGGAATCTGTGGGTGTGTACCTGCATCAGTAGGAAGTGACTGCCCGGTCAGCTCACTCTGCTATCATCGGTTGTTGCTCTGGGAGGAGAGCTCTGCCCTGGCCCAGGAACATACAGGTAACCAGGCGCCGACTTGTCACTCTGCAGGCTGGTCATAGATTTGTGGTGTCTACTACGCAAAGGGGGTGAGTAGCCCCAGGGAAGTTGGAGGAGTCTTAGAATGGTTGTTGGAGGAGGAGGAGAAGAAGAAGGCCCTGGGTGGCTGGGGGGAGGAGAGGTTGGCTGGGTGGCTATGGGAAAAGGAGAAGATCCCTTGGTGGCTAGGGGAAAAGGAGAGGGTCCCTGGGTGCCTAGGGGAAAAGGAGAGGGCCCCTGGGTGGCTAGGGGAAAAGGAGAGGGCCCCTGGGTGGCTAGGGGAAAAGGAGAGGGCCCCTGGGTGGCTAGGGGAAGAGGAGAGGGCCCCTGGGTGGCTGAAAGAGAGGGCCCCTGGGTGGCTGAGGGAGGAGAGGGCCCCTGGGTGGCTGGGGGAGAAGGAGGGGGCTCCTGAGTGGCTGGGGAGAAGGAGAGGGTCCCTTGGTGGCTAGAGAAAAAGGAGAGGGCCCCTGGGTGGCTGAGGGAGAAGGAGAGGGCCCCTGGGTGGCCGAGAGAGATGGAGAGGGCCCCTGGGTGGATGAGGGAAAAGGAGAGGGCCCCTGGGTGGCTGGGGGAGAAGGAGAGGGCCCCTGCGTGGCTGGGGGAGAAGGAGAGGGCCCCTGCATGGCTGGGGTAGAAGGAGAGGCCCCCTGGGTGGCTGGGGTAGAAGGAGAGGGCCCCTGGGTGGCTGGAGGAGAAGAAGGAAAGGGTCCTTGGGTGGCTGGAAGAGAAGGAGAGAGCCCCTGGGTGGCTGGGGGAGAGGGAGAGTGCCCCTGGGTGGCTGGGGGAGAAGGAGAGGGCCCCTGGGTGGCTGGGGGAGAAGGAGAAGGACCCTGGGTGGCTGGGGGAGAAGGAGAGGGCCCCTGGGTGGCTGGAGGAGGAGAAGGAGAGGGACCCTGGGTGTCTGGAGGAGAAGGAGAGAGCCCCTGGGTGGCTGGAGGAGAAGAAGGAGAGGGCCCCTGAGCGGCTGGAGGAAAAGGAGAGGGGCCCCTGGGTGGCTGGGGAAGAAGGAGAGAGCCCCTGGGTGGCTGGGGGAGAAGGAGAGGGCCCCTGGGTGGCTGGAGGAGGAGGAGAGGCCCCCTCGTGATGCCAGAGTCAGTTGCCAGGGAAGAGAGTGGAGCAGAGCCAGTCCTGCATATCTGACATCAAAGCCAAACATGGTGGAGCTGGAGCCCTTTGCCCTACACAATGACAGCACCCGAGGTGGGAGGTGAGGGGTAGCGAGGCTGTGACATTATATAGCACATGGACTCTGTACATTATTGGTAGTTTTGGTTGGAGTTGTCCTTTAGATGTTTAACTCTGTTGTTTTTCCCCCCAGCTGTGAGGGACTGAGGAATGACAGCCCACTATGCTGGGACTTATAGTGCCCTAGAATGTGGAGGACTGAGGAATCCTCAGTCCCTCACAGAGGGCACTACAAGTTCCAGAATAGCAGGCTGCCATGCCTTAGTCCCCACAGAGGGCACTACAAGTCTTAGCATAGCAGGCAGTAGTTCCTCAGTCCCCTACAGAGAGCAGTACAAGTCCAAGCATAGCAGGCTTCCATTCCTCAGGAAGGAATGGCAGTGCACTATACTGGAGTTTACAGTGTCCTATACTGGAGTTTACAGTGCCCTCTGTGGGGACTCAGGTATGGCAGCCTTCTTGAGTGGGACTTGTCGTGCCCTAGACTGTGGCGGACTGAGGAAGGGAAGTGTAAGGGGGTCTCTGGAAACTCTGATGCAAGGTGGAGCTTTGGTGACCACAGAGTTTCCTTTTACACCAGAGTCCCCAGCTTTACCCCTCAAATCAGGGTGCCCAGAACTCTCCTTACATTAGAGTCTCCAGCATCCCCCCTTAAATTGGGGTTCCCAGAACACCCCTTACTTCAGAGTCTCCAACATTCCTCCTAAATCAGGGTTTCCAGAACTCCTCTTACATCAGAGTCTGCAGAGTTCCCTCTTACAGTGTAAGGGGGAAACTCTGGAGACTCTGATGTAAAGGAAGCTCTGTGAAATTTGATTTAAGAGGGGGGCTCTAATGTAAAGAGGAATTCTGTGGACTCTGATGTAAGGAGGAGATGCTGGGGGGAATCTGATTTAAAGGAGAACTCTTATGTAAGGGGGGACACTGAACTCTGATGTAAGGAGGGACTCAGGGAATCATGACCTATAGGGAAATGCTGGGGACTGTGATGTAAGAGCAGACATATATATATAGATACCTACCCAATGTTTAATGATCTTTGATTAAAGAAGAATTGATTAGAGAAAATTCTAGAAACTGTGAATTCATAGTACGAAGGTTAAGGCTCCTAATATATGCAATTTATACAGTTAATTTTTATAACTTGAATTATTTTTCCCATTATGGGCGTGAGTGGGGCCTCATGTCCAAGTTTTGCCTTAGGCTTCACAAAGCCTAGAGCCGCCTCTGAGTCTTACTTGACTCCACTCACCGATCCACTGCTGTTCCAGCTGCAGCACCACTGTCCTCTCACTTCCTAGTCTCACAGGAGACACTGAGGGCAGTGGGAGCCATAGGCTCCTGCTGCTGTCAGTCAAACTGTGAAGAGGGAACGGGGATGTGGCTTATCAAAGCTGTTTGTGTCGTGGACGCACATAGCCCAGCACAGGAGCGCTAGCACATGGCTTGCTAAGGGGGCACTCATAGGAAGAAGGAGCAGACAGTGCCAAAGACAAGGTAAGGGACCACTTAACCTTTAATATCACTTTAGGTTCAGAATGCAGCAGTGAAACTGGAATTGAAAATAGGTAAATTTTGATGAGTTTTAAAACCAGGTACATTTCTAAAAACAAACCTCAGAACATGGACAATTGGGACAATTGACATATATGCAGGGTAAAGAACTTGAGTGGTTGGTATAGGCATCATGTACCACCTCTTTACCCAAAAACAATACAAGGTCCCCTATTATCACTAAACTACATTTCCTGGAAATATGCATGAACAGCTTGAAAATCAGGTCAGAATCATACATAAAGACAGAATTGTTTAAAGTGATTGTAAAGTCTTGTTTAAAAATAAAATAACAAACTGTTATACTTACCTGCTCTGTGCAGTAGTTTTGCACAGAGCAGCCTGGATCCTCCTCTTCTCGGGTCCCTCTTCAACTCTCCTAGCCCCTACCTCTTGTTGAGTGCCCCCACAGCAAGCAGCTTACTGTGGGGGCACTTGAGCTGAGTCACAGCTCCCTGCGTTCATTCACCTGCCCCCTCTCTCTCCTGATTGCCTGAATGATTGAATCCTAGGCAACTTAGACACTCCTGCAAAGACGGGCTCAGGTAAGTATTAGGGGAGCTGAAGAGGGCTGCTACACACAGAAGTTTTTTTTTATCTTAATGCATAGAAATCATAGGATAAAAAAAACTTCTGCCTTTATAATCGCTTTACCAATAACACACAAAAAAATTTATGTTTTTCATACATATTTAGTTACATAGTTACATAGTTTGTGAGGTTGAAAAAAGACATCCGTCCATCCAGTTCAACCTATGGTGTGTGTGTGTTTTCTGTTAACCGTACATTGTATACCCCTGTATGTTGTGGTCTTTAAGGTGCCCATCTAATAGTTTTTTGAAAATATCGATGCTCCCTGCTGATACTACTGCTTGTGGAAGAGAATTCCACATCCTTACTGCTCTTACAGTGAAGAACTCCTTACGTATTTTAAGGTTAAACCGTTTTTCCTCTAGTTTTAGTGAGTGGCCACGTGTCTTATTGTATTCCCTTTCTCTGAATAGTTTGTTCCTTATGCTAGGGTCCTCACCAGTACAGTATTTGTAAATTGATATCATATCCCCCCTTAATCGTCTCTTCTACAGAGAGAATAAGTTCAGTGCTTGTAGTCTTTCCTCATAGCTGATGTCCTCCATTCCCCTAATTATTTTCGTTGCCCTTCTCTGGACTTTCTCCAATTCCAGCACATCGTTTCTGAGGACCGGTGCCCATAACTGGACGGAATACTCCAGATGTGGCCGGACCAGAGTCTTGTAGAGTGGGAGAATAATTTCTTTATTTCTGGAGTGAATCCCCTTTTTTATACATCCCAGTATTTTATTGACTTTGCTTGCAGCGGCTTGGCATTGCATGCCACTACCAAGCCTGTTGTCCACAGGTAATTTTCCATCTTAGATTCACCCAGAGGTTTCCCTCCTAGTGAGTAGCTTTCGTGTTTCTGGCCCCCAAGTGCATTACTTTACATTTTTCAGCATTAAACCTCGTCTGCCATGTAGTTGCCCACCCTATTATTTTGTTCAGGTCCGCTTGTAAGGTTTCCACATCCTGCATAGAAGATATTGGCATGCTTAGTTTGGTATCATCTGCAAATAACGAGATTGTGCTAGATATCCCCTCCTCCATAAAACCATTACATTTCATACATGAAAAAATTTCATTTAACCACTTGCCTACCGGGCACTTTCACCCCCTTCCTGCCCAGGCCAATTTTCAGCTTTCAGCGCTCTCATGCTTTGAATGACAATTGCGCGACCATGCTACACTATACCCATATGAAATTTTTATCATTTTTTTCACACAAATAGAGCTTTCTTTTGGTGGTATTTAATCACCTCTGGGTTTTTTATTTCTTACAAAAAAAAGAAAAAAGACAGAAAATTTTGAAAAAAAAAAGTTTTTCTTATTTTATGCGAGTAAATTTTGAAAATAAATACATTTTTCTCCTTCACTGATGTGCGCTGATGAGGCGGCACTGATGGGCTGCACTGATGGGCACTGATGAGGTGGCACTTATGGGCACTGATGAGGTGGCACTGATGAGGAGGTACTAATATGCCGCACTGATGAACACTGATAGGTGGCACTGCTGGGCACCGAGAGGTGGCACTGCTGGGCACTGAGAGGTGGCACTGACGGACGGCACTGATGGGCACTGCTGGACACTGATGGGTGGCACTGATGGACACTGACGGGTGGCACTGATGAGCACTGATGGGCGGCACTGATGAGCACTGATGGGCAGCACCATCAGTGCCCACACTCAGTGCCCATAGTGCTGCTAGTCAGTGCCCATCAGTGCCTAGATGAGCAGGCACTGATGGGCACTGACTGGCAGCACTATGGGCACTGATTGTGGGCACTGATGGGGGGCACTGATGGCGGGCACTGTGGGCACTGATGGTGGGCAGTTATTGTATTTTATTTACCTCTTGTGTAATCGGGGCACTGGTGATCAGTGCCCTGATTACATTTTTCTGTGTCCCCTAACCGCTGATCGGCTCTGCTCTTCCTCACACGCAGTCTCTGTGTGAGGAAGGAGAGCTGGCGATGAGAGATGATCTCATATGTTTACATTTGAGATCATCTCTCATTGCACGGTCCGATCACGTGGTAAATTGCCCCTGTGATTGGCCATTCACCACGATCTGTGATTGGCTGTGTCCAAGGGACACGGCCGACACAGATTTTCCCCGATTCGCGCTCGCGGGAGCGCGCGGGGAGCCCGTATAAAGACGGCCTCCTGGAAATTAGAGCCCGCGCTGTAGCAGTCTTTCGGCTATAGCGCGGGCGGGAAGAAGTTAAAAAAAATGTTTGCTATACTGTAGTTCTTAGTCATAATATGGTCCCAAGAATGCCACTTCTTACTAAGGGAGATTAGGCTCATCCCCTTTTGCACCCCACAGAGCATGGGTTGGTGGCTGAGAGCTATATTTCCTAGTATATCACTTACTCCTGAAGGAGCCAATGAAAATTGCCCAGATTCTTTCCCAGTGGATTGCCCTGCAGCCAGGCACACGCTCCCAAATACTCTTTTCTTCTTTTTGTTGTTTTTATTTTTGGAGAACTTGGATAGGGTTGAGGGAATTGAGTGGGATACTCCAAAAACAGAACTATGTACAGATTTAGGGATAATAAACTCCTTTCTGAAAAGCTGAAGAAGCAAACTGTGGACTTTGTACTGGAAACAGTTAAGCGCAGACTTGTTTCTTTAGAACACCAAGAGCAGAGTCCCTTCACAAAGAATCAGATAGACTGAGCTCTTCAGGATTCCAGCCAATGCCCCAGCTAATGATGAATAAGCACACAGCTGACTCTCTAGCACAAGAGAGCAGCCCAAAGGTCTCTAAGATCTCTCACATTCTCAGTTTGTACTCACAAAATGTCCAGGGACAGTTGGTTGCCTCCTTCCAATTTCCAAGTGACAACAGTGATACCAGACTAGATATTCAGCAGACAGGCCCTCAGTCAGTTCTCTGTAGCTTCAGCATCCAGGCCCCTTAGGCCACCCACCTAAGGCCTCAGGAACAGTGAGCATATGGCAGCATTGCCCTAAAGGGCAGCAGCCCTCCAGGCTGGACTGATCCTCTACCAGAAAAGACCCAGAAGCTCAGTGGCTCAGAGAATTTATGCAGGCTCCCAGCAACCTTAATGGCCCTGCTTCCTGGAACAGGCCAGGGCTGCATATATTCATACTGCCAGGGCTTTTTGCCACCTCTGGCAGTAGCCCTGTGCACACCTGGCTTCTATGTTATAGGTGACAGCGCTCTTCTACCACCAGCTCTAAACAGAATGCTTACTGACCAGCAGAGCAGAGCCATGGGAGCAGAGGCGTAACTAGAACCTTCAGGGCCCCGATGCAAGAAACCATGAAGGGCCCCCCAGACCCCTGGCCGGGGCCCTTCCCTTCAAGCCCGGGGCTCTTCCCACTAATCCTGGGGCTCTTTAATCTCATTGCATGGCCTTTTATTATGGTCCCGCATCAGGATCCTTTCACAAGTTCTGCAGTGGGCCCCCTTCCTGCAATCTTGGGGCCTCCCCACAGTGGTGAAATGCCAGGGCCCGGTCGCAAGTGTGACCTTCGAGATCCTAGAAGTTCACCCACTGGTTTGCTACCGGGCCCCCTGGAGCATGGGGCCCGGTAGCGATTGCAACCCCTGCAACCCCTGTAGTTACGCCCCTGCATGGGAGCAATGAATAAGCCCAAGGTGTGAAACGCGTCTGCTGTCCAGTTTGTCTTGTGTTCCTGTCTAATGTTGTACCTTTGATTTGAAGAATAAAAGTCAAGTTTCCAAGTTCCTGGGTCTGGAAATGCCACTTTCTTTTCTACTTACATGGACTTCTCAGGTTGCGGACCTTGGTGAGCACCCATTCCTGCAGGACTGCCACAGTTACTTGGGATCCATCCGCCTCAGCTGGCTGCTTTCAGAGCGGTGATTTGTTTCTTTTTGGTTTCCAGAGCCATGGGAGGGACAGCTGCTGGCTCACAGTGTGATACAGGCTGAAAGGGAGGGTATCTCATGCTGAGCTTCAGCCTTGTGTCCAGATAACACCAATGCCCCTTGCTGGTTCTGCTGGTGTTGGTCACTGGGAAAAAGGTAGAGCCAAGAAACACCACAGTAGCCAAGCAGCTATTGAGAGTTGAGCAGGTGGGGACAATGGAGGGATGGGGAGGATCATGTGTGCAAAGGTGAAGGCTGTGCTGGCAGAGAGATTAGAGCTGAAGAAGATGGCTACAGAGCATCAAGTGAATTTAAGGGAAAAAACGTAAAAAAATAAATAAAAAGCAAACATCTCTATATTCTAAATTGTGCACAACGGCCATCAACCTCCTCTTTTCGGGTCCCCTCCTCTCTGTCCAGTGCTTGCTACTGAGCCCAGCTGCTGCGTCCATTGACACAGACAGTGGGGCTCAGCCCTGCCACCCGCTCCCTCATCACTGGCTTTTAGTGACAGCAGCAGAAGCCAATGGCTCCCAGTGCCCTAGCAAAGCCAGTGAGAAATGGAAGTGAGGGGAGAGAAGAGCTGCAGACGTACACAGTGCTAGGTCGAATGAGGGCTCAGGTATGTAAAAGGGAGAGTGAGGTGCCAAAACCAATGCCTAAACATTTTTTTACCTTAATACAATGAATGCAGTAAGATATGCACCTCAAACTAGCACATTATGACAAACTTACGTTTCAAACAAAACCCTCCAGCAGAACACAGTCACTGCTGCAGGGGCTCACATCTTTACCGGGTCTTCCTTCCGGGTTCACGGGCTCCGGTCATTTAAATGGCTGGCCCATGATGATGTCACTCCTGCGCATCCGTGTGTTGGAGTCACAACCGCAGCACAGCATTTGCATTCCATGGCACACTCTGTGTGCTATGAATACAGAGCAGAGTGACACATGCAGGGTAGCCTCATTGGCTAGTGCCAATGTGAATAGCTCCTAAATGGTACATGTTTAGGAAATGTTCATTGTACCTACATGTAAGCCCTTTTGAAAGCTTACCTGTAGGTACAATTTGGTATGCAGAGTTTACTACCACTTTAGGAGTCAATCCAAGTCAATATTTGCATAGAAATGTCTAGGGAAAGCAGTTGTAAACTGAGGAATGTATTAGCAATGCTGATAGATAGACAGATAGGCATTAATGAACTTATTACTTTGCATGCATGCCAGATCTATATACATTTTCTCTACCATGCTTCACACTTGGTTTTAGTGCTGTACTTTTTCCCAAACATAATATGTCATGCTTTCACAAAAAAAAAAAATGAAACCAAAAATTCTTATCTGTTCATACATTGCTTCAGTGTTCCCGTTGATCAAGAGGTCCTCAGAAAATATGAAGAGACAGCATACTCCATGGTAACCTGTCATGGACATCGGTTTCTGTTTTCTGAAAGGTAGTCTCAATGATGTAAGAGATTGCAAGAGACACCTGTAGATTTTTTTGCTGCCATATATTACACTGATCTTTGTAACATAGAGTGATAGTCTATTATATCTATTTGCTATTGGCCTTCCCTGTATAGCCACAATGAACTCATCTAAAAGCTAAAGCAAACTGTGGGAACTGCTTCTGTTTGCCCTAAAGCTGGCCATACACTGATTAAATTTCACTTTGTGGGTGTTCCTGTTGGCAACCTGCCGCCTGACATGCTTCTATTGAAAAACCGAGAGAGCCAAGCGGAAAATAGAAGCTGCATCCAATCAAAAGTAGTCACTGGGTAGTGGCATCAGTGGCATAGCCACAGTGGGAGATTCATCAATTAACATGTGCATGGCCAGTCTTAGCTCAGTCACAAGTCTCAACACTGAACTTGTATACAGACATGGTGAGCTGTGATGGAACCTTTGATTCAATCTAATTTGATATGCGATTATGCGATTTTCTTTCTTGCAACCACGGGTTGCAGGAAAGAAAATTGCTCAAATCCTTCATCAACACAGTCAATTCCTGCGGAGTTACTGTGTTTCCCCGTCAGGAGGCAGGAAGCCGCTACAGCCACTGTCAATAATCACATGCTAAAAATTTGACATGCAGGTTGTGCCTAAGTTGATCATTGGATCAACTTGGGTATAATCAGCCTGCCTATATATAGATTGAATCTCGGCTGGTCCCTGCTGAACCGACCCAGATTCCAACCATTTAAGGCCAGCTTAAGCTATAATCACCATGCACATACTATACAGTATGTATTTATGTAACTATGGCCTATACTAATATCAGAATTGCTATGCCTCCAAATAAACTGTGCCTACAAATAAACATGGGACTGGTAATCTCCTCAAAGAGACTGTGTTGTATGGTGTCTTAGAAGCTAGTTAAATAGATTCCTCCTTTTTTCCTGGCTGGAGACATTCAGCATCATCTAGCCCCTTTCTTCCCAGGCTTACTGTCCCTGGCCCACCCATTTAATTATTTTGGATTTCAGTTCTTTCAATCATGGAGGTTCAGCATCACATTTGCACGTTCCATGGGGCAGTCTACATGCAAATACAGTTTGTTTAGGAATGCACACTTCAGACTAACAACTATTCATCAAGGCATTTTGATACTTGCATCAATCCTGTTAGAAGCCAGCTCACTATCTGCATCAGGGCTGAGGGCTCTTGACCTTGTTGAGTTCAAATGTTAAGTTTGAGCCTTGAAATAACGGACATGTACGCCAAACAGGTTTGCATTCGTCTCCATATGTTTACTCAGAATATACGCCATACAGCGGCCGTACAACGGTTCACATCCTCCTTCAATGGATGTGTGACCCAGATTACATTTTGGTTACAGCTTTTATAGTACATAAACGGGCACAATCCCAAGTTACAGATTACACAAGGTTTCACAAGATTTCACAATACAGTCTAGGCGGATGACAATACATTCCTTGTGGAAAATCCCAATTACACATCGGGTCATCTTGACCCAGCAAGGGCGTAGTGACAGGTTAGTCTGACAATTAAAAAAGATTGAATATGTTAGGATAAATAACATTTTACGGTAATAAGGGCTTATTTTCATAAACATCTCTTTCCGGGAACTTTATCATTTTTGGCAGAACATTTCATATCCTCTGGGACAACGTGAGACATAGTATTTAAAACATACCAACTAGAATTCTAAGCATTAAGAAGAATATATTTTTTTAGTATATTAAAGGGGACTCTTTGACTATATAACGATATGCTCTTCATATATTTTCATATCTTGACAACCTGAGTACTACATCCTTGGGATCTGATGAGTGGGGGCACTACTGATTCGGGGTTCTACTGAGCCGCTTTAAAACAAATAGAAAGTCAGACACTTGGCATTTGCCATAGGGCATAGGCGCTTTAATGTGTGTTAGTCAAAACAAGTGTAAATGAGCCTTTACTATTCAAAATAGCATTATGTAAAATGAATGTTCAGTACTCTTTGCAGTGAAAATAGTCTGCAAGTGACATGGAAAAGGCAGAAATATTTTTTTACTTTCACTTCATATATGGTGGAACCTTCAGAAGCAGGCTGAGCAAGGTGAACATAGAGTGGGATTTGGCCCTAAGAAAAATGAATACTGTTCTTTGGGATCCTTCAGCTGCTAATCCTACAATGATGAGGTGTAAGGTAACATTTTTACTTTACTTAGGTATGTCTAATACCTTTTTATTTACCTTTTCATACACAGAGACATACCTAGGTCTAACGTACATTTGCCCTCTGGTGTCTGTCATACTAAGTTAAGTAACAGAATGTTGGCATCTGAATTTTCCTTCTTATACCCACAGTATCTTGGCAAGAGTGAAAAGTAAAAATAGCTCTTGTATATCAAGAATGTCAGTTCAAATCAGCAATTCCATGCCACAGTGAGGTTAAAGAGAGCATTGGCAGCTACCAACAAATATTTTATTAAAAAGAAGACAAGGGATAATTATTAGTCCCGGTTAATGGAAAAAGAACTGTAGCTGCTACACCACCTGTGTGCCTCTATGATGAGTGATGAAGCTCACAACTGCAGCTTTTAGACCAATTTAGAAGCCCTCTACCTTAGCCACACCACAAAGAAGGTTGAAGCTGTGGGGAGAGTTCCGAGCATGATACCATTGCATTCGTAGATCTTTCTGTAGAATTAGGTAGCTGGTAAGAGCTCACCAATCACTACTAGAGCGATGCTAAAGGAATGGATTTTAAAACTCTTAAAATGGAATGATTGCTATCTATACCTTTTAAAGCTCATATCAGGCTTGAAATCACTGGTATAATTGCTGAAAATTACTTAAGACTACAGGCAACTATGCCAAGTTTTTAATTTTCTCATTGAAAGTAATGGATATGTCAAGACTGTCTATACTTTTTGGTGTTACTGGTTTCTGAAATTGTATTGTGCTTTCTCGATCTCTTTTTCACATGTCAGTACATGGGCTGCATTGAGGTTCTTCGTTCCATGAGATCTCTAGACTTTAACACAAGAACACAAGTGACAAGGTGGGTATCATGTATTACATTTGGGTACAGTTTTTTGGTATAGGTTGCTATTTACATATATTCCTCAATATAAAATTAATTAAGAATTGGAGGTGTTCAGCTAAGGCGGCCATGTATGGATCCAAATTCGTCTGGTTCAGCAGGGACCAGGCAAATTTTAGATCCATGTATGGGCACCCTGGTTGTACAGAACTAGATCTTCTGATTCAGCCTGGCCTGTTTTTTTACTGATCGATCAGTGCTGCTGGCTATTGCTGGCAGCACTGATAATTGTATTCTGATGGTAGGAAAGGCTCCGAAAGGTCAGAATACAATAGCATAGCGGGAGTGGTTCCCCCATCCACATCAAGTGTGTGGATGGAGGAATTGGATCTTTTTTTTTTCATTTGACAGACTGGTTGATTGCAAATAAAAGAAAAAAAAAAGAATAATGTATGGGGCTGCCTTACTAGTTTAGTGTATAAATAAGTTGTAAACCAATAAACCCATCCTGAATTGTCTAAGTGGTTGTCACAAGTGCATGTTAAATGTTGAAGAAGTAACAGAACACAGCAGTACGCTGATGCTAATTGTCTTTTTTTGCAACAGAGAGGCTATCAACAGGTTATATGAAGCTGTCCCAGGAGTAAGGGGAACCTGGAAAAAAAAGGTGAGGAAGGGGACTAAAGCTCATCATTTACTATATATCAAACTATGTAATATACTTTACCTACCTAAACTATCCATTCAAACATAGGCTTAACTAGAACCTTTAGGGCACTGGTGCAAGAAACCATGAAGGGTCCCCCGATTCCTGGCTGGGGCCCTTCCCTCCAGGCCTGGGGGCCTGGGAGCCCTTTATTATGATCCTGCAACAGGACCCTTTCACATGTTCTGCAGCGGGCCCCCTTCCTACCATCTTTCCCCCCCTCCCCCACAGTGACGAATTGCCATGGCTGGTCACAGTTGGGACCTTTTTGATCCTGGTAGTTTTAGCTTTTTTATTTATTTATTTTTTTACAATTTTATTTTTTTATTCTTCTTTTTAAAAAAAATGTAGGAGTCCCATTGGGCTTTGGTGAAATATCAGGGGTTTAAACAGACCTTTGATGTTTCATGTTTGAGACAAAGAAAGGTGATTGAGGACAAAACCCTCAAAACCCTCAATCTCCATCTCTGTAGCCTCAGCTGCACAGAACAAATGGACAGGAACTTCTCTGTACAAAGCTTACTATTCATTCACAAACTGAAGCAATGGCTGCATCTATTTTCCTTCTCTGAGAGGGAGAGGAGGAGAAGTAGGCTTTCAGCAGCTGCAGGAAGAAAATGGGGGGGGGGGTGATCGGTTCCGCTATCTCTATCTACCGCCCCTGCCGTCTCTCCCATCCACGTGTACAGTGAAGTCGCATGGGCCCCCTGGAGCATGGGGCTTGGTTGCAGTTGCGACCCCCTATAGTTACTCTACTCCCCTGCATTCAAAATATATCTAATCAGGCAGGTCTTTGCATTACAATGTTGTTGGTAAATTTTAAAGAAATTGTGCAGCCAGATTAAAAAAAGTCCATATCTGCTAGGAACAGGTCTGACCAGGAAGGTGGTTGTAATTGAGGCTGCAAGATGGCTCAGGGCCCAGAAGAAACAACGAGAGATATTAGTTCCATGAGGGTCACTAAGGGGACACTGGAGGCCAGGGCTATAGATTGGTAGAAGGCAATGGAGAAACAGAGGCCAGCAGGGGCTGATATGACTCAGAGAGGCACAGGGTGACATTGGCTACAATGGAGACAGGATACTCCACTGACTTTTTGGGAACAGGACTCTAAGTGCCTGCACTCTCAGCCCTACTCACAACCCTAAGAAGTGCAAAAACACAGAGCTTAAGAAGTCAAGTGGTTTTACCAAAGCATCCTGCAAAGGATGATAGACTTTATTGAAGGAATGCTCTCAGGTTGCGGCCTTTTGACTCGCCTCAACAAACTACAGAGCTGGATACACTGGTACATAGAAGATTCACTAGAAGCACTGGGGTGCTGGGTTCACAGGAACACAGGAAAAGCAGAAAGAAACACTGGGAACTTACTAGGAGCACACAGGTGCAGGATTCACAAGAACAAGGGATGATCTCTGCAGACACGAGGTTAGCAGCCAACATACTGAAATGTTGCTTGAATGCAGAGCAAAATGTGTGCTAGCCCTTTAGGACAATGCTTGGCTGCGGTGTCAGCAGCTTCGTACAGGAGGAAAAAGCCATCGCTGGACCAAGTCTATCAGATATAAACTAATTATCAGAATGCCATTGAGTGAACTATGATTACTGAATGCATCCTTCTACATACGTTGTAGTTACAGTACCACAACCTGCTATTTATTGTAGTTTTTTTTTTCCTAGGCACCAAATAAACCCTTAGCATCTATCTTGGGTCGAAGTAACCTTCGTTTTGCAGGGATTAGTATCGCTGTAAATATATCCATTGAAGGACTCAATCTTAGTATTCCAACCACCCGACAAGTAAGCATAAGCCAAAATATGAATCTATACATTCTTCCCAAGCAAACTGTAACTCATTTTTTATGTCCAGAGTGCAGTTCGTTTCTGCATTTGCAATGTCACCATGCACAGATTTGTCAATTATGTATGTTATTAGTCTTGCTATATACAATTTATTCCAAATCTAATCTAATAAAATCTAAAAATGTTATTTAAATCTCATCTTAATCTGGCATTGAAAACGTATCTTTTTGTATGCCTGAAAGCACAGATCTGGTTATAATATCCTTGAAGTAACTGAGATTTGTGTAAAATGACTGCGATATGTATGTTATGTTTTATGTTCAGGTTATCGCTAATCATCACATGCAAGCTATCTCATTTGCATCAGGAGGGGACGTGGTAAGGCTTACATATGTTTGGGTCATTCCTAGGTTTGAATATGAATAAGGTCAGTGTCAGTGATACTTTTCTGTTCTCTAACAGGACACCACAGACTATGTAGCATATGTGGCCAAGGACCCAATAAACCAGAGAGGTAATTAATTATATTTTTGTCCTACTTAAGATAAGGCACTATGCATCGATGATAACTTTGACAAGAGCCAGCTCTGAATCCTACAGGAATTCTTCTGCTAAACATATAAAATATTTTGAAATAATATTACTGGCAAGGAACTGTCCATACATTCTTAACATTTCTTCTCTAAAACTGTAAATTATTACTCTTCCTTATATAGTTTATCCTCCACTTATGTGATTAGGAGTAACACCGCTCAGGTGGGTCTGTATCCTCGATCCATGGTGGGTGCTGATACCCGGCTCCCCAGAATAGAATAAACAGAATTCATTAAGGAATTGGTCACACATCACCAGGAAATTTGATAGAGAAGAAGTTCTTTACTCGTGCATACACAGGTACAAGGTACAGCAGAATGGATATGGTAGACGCCATTGGCGGCTGGTGCTTGGTAAATTGGGGGGGTTCAGCAAACCAATTTGGGGTTATTCGGGGGGTAATTCGGGGTGCCCCCGGTACAGCCAGCCGGCCTGCCTGCTTCCTCACCTCCTCCTGTCCAAGCTGGGGAGTGCTTGATGGCTGAGCCGCCTGCCATGTGTCTCCTCCCTCTTCCTGGCCAGTGGCCAGTAAGATCGCTTCTCCGTTTGGCCAGTCGGGAAAGGGGTCTCACAACCCTGTTTCTGATTGGCTGAGAGGAGAATCAGTGTGACAATAGCGAATATTAATTCTCTATCGCCATAAAACTGGGTACTCTGCGCCCCGAGCCCACCCTTTTTTTAAGCCAATTAGAGCCTCTGGCTCTAATCACGTGCTTCAAAAAAAAAAAAAAAAATCCCCTATTGGAATCCATGCATCCTGCGCCCTGCATATAGATTAAGGGGGTGGGTGCATGGATAGGGGGCGGCGCCCCTGCGCCCCTAATGGACGGGCCGCCACTGGTAGACGCGTTTCCCACTAATTCAACATGCTTCTTCACTACCATGAACTTCTTCTCTATCAAATTTCCTGGTGGTGTGAGACCAGTTCCTTCATTTATCCTCCACTTATGTTGGTAATTTCCTAGATTTGGTGTTGAATTGAACTTGTGCTTATAAAATGTTCTAGAATGTTCTGTTGTTCAGACAAGCTTTTTGGACATAGCCCCAAATTTAGACCAAATTTAGACCAATTTTCTCAACCTTTTTTGTACAAACATTATGTCTATCTGAATGTTGTTCTTAAAAGCCCTATTTTTGTGTGAAATACAGGCTGGATTAATACTATTGAATATACCTGTTTATCTCTGATGCTCCTGACAGTTCTAATATATGGAGCAAAAGTAGCTCCTGCTTTAGTAAAATAAATCAATAGACAACCACAGGAAAGAGATTGCTGCTCTCTGCTTCTCTCATTAAATCCAGACATTGCCTAACTGTGTTTTCCAGCCAGTCTGTTGAAAAAAATATGTGAAGAATTTAGAAACGTACAAATGAATATAATGGTTTTACCCATTTCTCTGTAGCACAGCATACATAATAGATTGTACACTATAACAATGACTGGAATGAGTGACAATCCAAAGCTTTCTCCTGTTCTTGAACAATAATTTAATGTTTTCTGTGTACATATTTATGTCAAACTATTTTTATGGTAGTTATTTGATTGCATTGTTGCTCCGTGATGCATTTAGATCTAAGTGCTATTAAACCCAAAAAACAAAACTTTAATATATTGCAGCCTTAAATGGGGTGGCTGTGTTAGGTTTCCTATTTTAGGCTTGTTTTTGTTGTTTTTCACTGTCTTGTTTTTTTTGTCTTAGGGCTCTTTCACATGTCCGTATTTCATCCCATTTTTTGCGGATGAAAAACGGACATAATGCATGGCAATGGGATTGCGGATGTCAGCGGATGACCATCCGCTGAGATCCGATTTGCGTCCTTTCAGTTTTGTTCCGTTTTTTGGAACGGAACAGAGCCCTATTTTTCTTCCGTTAGAAAAACGGAACGGACGCAAAATCGGATGTCAGCGGTGTCATCCGCTGACATCCGCAATCCCCATAGACATACATTATGTCCGTATATCATCCGCAAACGGATGGGATGATATGCGGACATACGGAGCGGATGACACAAGTGTCATCCGTGTCCGTGAAAGAAAAAAAAAAAAGTGCCGCAGCGGAATGAAAAATCGGAGCGACCGTGTGAAAGAGCCCTTAGGGTGTCTCCACTTTTGATATACTGTAGGAAACAATGGAGACACCTGTGTCCAACAGCAACATTGTCAATCATGGGAAAGGGTAGTGTTAGATGCACTAGCAGATTAATAAGGACTTGACAAAAAATTAAACAAAACTCCACATAACATTTTATAAGCAGTTACAGCAATCAGTTTTGTTTCCTTTTGGGATAAAGGTTTTACATAAATGAATAAAAGCTGACCATTGTACTCATTGTAACAGACATACTCACAGGATCACTATGTGAAATTAAAGGGGGAAAAAATCATAAAGAAGAATGCAGCTACCATTTCTAAGAACTGGTAAGCTGAAATTCAATCAATTTTTGTTTTTGGTTTTTAGCCACTTCCAGACCGTGCGCCTCAGTTTCACGTCGGTACTTTGACATTAAATACCGGTGTTATGGCAGCACATAGCTGCCAGAACCCTGGGATTTTCTTACAGGGCGGCGGACGTCTTTCACATAAAAGTGGTCCCAGTGGTGGATTTATGGGTGTCGGGAGAGGTGCCCCCCTCCCCTCCCGCCGCTTCCTGGTCGTTTTCCCCACTTATCTTAGGGTGACCAGACGTCCCCGGACTGAGGACACTGTCCCCGTACCAAGTATGTCCCTGGATTCAGGGGCGGTGCCCATACCTATTGCTGACAGCCTAGCAGGAACTTCAGCAGTGTGACCATCCATCCAGCACAGGCAGGGATTGGTGGGCAAGATGGGGGCATACGGCCGCAGTGAGAGTGGGTGAAGCAGAGCTGTCAAATCGAAGCTCTGATGTCTGGGATGGACGGGGCCGATATGCGGAGCTCCTCCTCTCTTTCATCCACAGCCAGTCAGCAAGCAGTATAACCCTCCTCCCCCCCCACCCCTCTCCAGCCCGCCACATTTGACTGTAGACAGGTGCTGGAGCGGAGCCAGGAGGGAGATAGAAGAATGTATGATCACAACTACAGCAATACTAATCCTGCAGCAAACACATCTCTAGCTGAATGGAAACAACAGATTCATCGGAAGGACTGCCACATGTAATGCTGGTGGGCTGGAGTGTTTTCCAAATGTCTATGTGTTCAGGCAGTGTACAGGTTACTGATCAGCCTCCTCTCCCTCTTGTCTCACCTCCTTACTTTCTTTTTTTTATCTGCCTAACAACCTGCACATTGCCTGAATACACTGATTAAGATCTCTTAAATACACTGCAGCAGCATTCTGTGAGACCAGGAACACATGGCTGTTCACCATTTCAGCTTATATTCAGCTATTTAGCCAGAGCTTTGTGTGTGCTGCATGGGTTTTTTAATTTTTTTTTTTTTAGGATTTACTGCTGGTTCAGGCTAGAAGCTTCACAGACCCATTAACTGTTTACTGTCCTCCACTAATCTTGAGTAGCTAACTGTTTGTAAGACCATTTTTATTTTGGAAATTGGATGTGCTGCTGTCTTCTGTAACTTGGTTGTACTTTCAAAGGACGATTACTGACTTGATCTTGCAGAGCTGGTTTAAATAGAGTGGAGCAGCCCTGCGATACTATACAATTTTACACTGGGTTTAGCCAAAAAAGCAGTCCCTGACAATCTCCTGTATGAATCATGTCTGCAGTCTCTGACCATCTCCTGTATTACGTATGCAGTCTCTGCCCATCTCCTGTATTATACCTGCAGTCTCTGACCATCTTCTGTATCATATCTGTAGTCTCTAACCATCTTCTGTATCATATCTGCAGTCTCTGACCATCTCCTGTATCATGTCTGCAATCTCTGACCATCTTTTGTAATGTGTCTGCAATCCCTGATTATCTCCTGTAATGTGTCTGCAGTCTCTGCCTGACCATCTCCTGTAATGTGTCTGCAGTCTCTGACCATCTCCTGTAATGTGTCTACAGTCTCTGACCATCTCCTGTATCATGTCTGCAATCTCAGACCATCTCTTGCACCATGTCTGCATCTCCTATATCATGTCAGCAATCTCTGACCATCTCCTGTATCATGTCTGCAATCTCTTACAATCTCCTGTAATGTGTCTGCAATCCTTGACCATCTCCTGTAATGTGTCTGCAGTCTCTGACCACTGAGCAACATTGTGGTGTAGTGGTTAGCAATTCTACCTTGCAGCACTGGGTGCTGAGTTCTCCCTGTGCTTGTGTGGGTTTCCTCCTGGTACTCTGGATTCCTCCCACACTCTACAGACATGCTAAAAGATTAATTGGCTCCCATCTAAATTGGCTGTGTGTGTATTTTTGCAAAATAGGGACTCTAGGCTTCAGTGGTGGCCCGTCCATTGGGGGAGCAGGGGCACCGTGCGTCCGGCCCCCTAATCTACATACAGGGCGCCAGGCACATGGATTCCAATGGGGTTTTTTTTTTGAAGTACGTGATTAGAGCCATAGGCTCTAATAGGCTTCAAAAAAGAGCACTGCGCCCTGAGCCCACCCTATTGTGTGACAATAGCGAATGAATATTCGCTATTGTCACACGAATCCTCCTCCTGGCCAATCAGGAAGCAGGTCCTGAGACCCGTTTCCCGATTGGCCAAAAAAAAGGAAAAGCCATGCCATTGGCCGAGGGGGGAGGAGACGCAGTAGACTGAGGAGAGGCCGCCGCCGCTGCCTGTCTGCCCTCCACATGTTGAGGGTGAGTGAGCCGGTGACCGGGGGGGGGGTATGGTGTGTGGGCTGGTGTGGTCCGGGGGGGTATGGTGTGATCAGTCTGACGCCCCCCCCCGGCCCATGGAGCACCAGCCACCACTGCTAGGCTGTAAGATCTTCAAGGGCAGGGACTGATGTGAATGTACATAATGTAAAGTGCTGCATAAATTGTTGGAGCTACATAAATACCTCAAATAAAAACTTTGGAAAGGGTCCTTACTCTTCCCTATGGTAAAGTAAACCTGTTAAAAGCCTTGGCTATTGCAAAAGATGAAAAATGTTTAACGTATATCTAAGCTAAACTGTCTTTAAAAAAAAACAAAAAAAAAAACAAAAAGGACGTAAGGGGAGATCCCATCAAAGGGGATATCCCTTTTAGACAGTTCTCATTTAACCTTCTTAGCGGTATTCCCGAGCGTGGCTCGGGGTTAAATTTCAGAGCCAAAAGCGGTAACCCCGAGCCACACTCGGGGTACCGCCAGAAACATCGCTGGATCCTGAAAGCGGGGTCACTTACCTTGTCACCGGGATCCAGCGATGTGTCCCGACGGTGTTTAGCGGCGGTTCTTCCTCCCGATCGTCTCTTTTTCCCCCGGCTTCCGTCTCCTGCGACGTGACGTTCACAGGGGGGTGGAACCGGCGACAAATTCAAATAGTAAAACACACCAAACACACTGATACTATTCAAAATAAAAAAAAATCACATTAGTTTGCCCCCCAGTGCCCTTTCCTGCAGTTTTACTGTACTTTTTATGTATATATATATATATATATATATATACATATATATATATGTATACATATACATATATATATATATATATATATATATATATATATATATACGTATATATATATATATATGTATATATATATATATATATATATATATATATATATATATATATATAATATATGTAGAAATATATATATATATATATACATATATATATATACATATATATATACAGTGCCTTGCGAAAGTATTCGGCCCCCTTGAACTTTGCGACCTTTTGCCACATTTCAGGCTTCAAACATAAAGATATAAAACTGTAATTTTTTTCGAAGAATCAACAACAAGTGGGACACAATCATGAAGTGGAATGAAATTTATTGGATATTTCCAACTTTCTTAACAAATAAAAAACTGAAAAATTGGGCGTGCAAAATTATTCAGCCCCCTTAAGTTAATACTTTGTAGCGCTACCTTTTGCTGCGATTACAGCTGTAAGTCGCTTGGGGTATGTCTCTATCAGTTTTGCACATCGAGAGACTGAAAATTTTGCCCATTCCTCCTTGCAAAACAGCTCAAGCTCAGCGAGGTTGGATGGAGAGCGTTTGTGAACAGCAGTTTTCAGTTCTTTCCACAGATTCTCGATTGGATTCAGGTCTGGACTTTGACTTGGCCATTCTAACACCTGGATATGTTTATTTGTGAACCATTCCATTGTAGATTTTGCTTTATGTTTTGGATCATTGTCTTGTTGGAAGACAAATCTCCGTCCCAGTCTCAGGTCTTTTGCAGACTCCATCAGGTTTTCTTCCAGAATGGTCCTGTATTTGGCTCCATCCATCTTCCCATCAATTTTACCATCTTCCCTGTCCCTGCTGAAGAAAAGCAGGCCCAAACCATGATACTGCCAACACCATGTTTGACAGTGGGGATGGTGTGTTCAGGGTGATGAGCTGTGTTGCTTTTACGCCAAAAATAACGTTTTGCATTGTTGCCAAAAAGTTTGATTTTGGTTTCATCTGACCAGAGCACCTTCTTCCACATGTTTGGTGTGTCTCCCAGGTGGCTTGTGGCAAACTTTAAACGACACTTTTTATGGATATCTTTAAGAATTGGCTTTCTTCTTGCCATTCTTCCATAAAGGCCAGATTTGTGCAGTATACGACTGATTGTTGTCCTATACTGTTGAGTTTTAATGCTGATCAAAATCAGACTGTAAGTAACCAGATAAAAAAAAAGTAAAAAGATCCATGAATATTAATTGTACTAGTTCATACCTTTGCATCTGAAAATATCAATTCTACCAAATATGCCTGCTTAGTAACATGTGCATTATAACATTACAGATGTTTTAGTTACTTTCTGCCTGAAGTCTTATAAAAACTAAATGCAAAAAAAAAAATATTTTTTTTGTGGAAAAAACTACTTTTCTATAGCTGGGAGGGCCTCAGCCAAGGGAGAACCAGAGGGCCAGTGTCTGTGCTGCCAGAAATGCATCATTACCTTAGATAATAAATTTCATTAAAATATTGTGCCACTGAATATCTGTATAACACATGTATATTTATAGTAGCAGTGTACAATGACCTTTTTCTAACTGAAGATGCCCACAAATGCTCTCAAGCACATACAGTGAGGGAAAAAAAGTATTTGGTCCCCTGCTCATTTTGTACATTTGCCCACTGACAAAGAAATGATCATTCTATAATTTTAATGGTAAGTTTATTTTAACAGTGAGAGAAAAATAAATCCAGAAAAATGCATTTCAAAAAAGTTATAAATTAATTTGCATTTTAATTAGTAAAATAAGTATTTGCCCCCTTCACAAATAGGGATGATCGAATGGTTCGGGTCGACCATCGGTTCGGCCCGAACATTGGGTGTTCGAGGTTCGGCCGAATTTAGAACTTTTTGCCCAAAAAGTTCGGAATTCGGCAACCAGAACCGCCCAAAATGCAATGCTTCAGGAAATGGGCTTTAAAAGCCCGTGATTGGACCAGAACCATTAGCAAAAGCCAATTGAGGGGGCAGGAGAATGCTAGGAATGTGATTGGAGTGATTAGGGGGTCCCTAGACCAATCATTAGTGAATACGCCCCCCAGTATATAAGATCGCCCCCGCCATATTCCTAGCATTGTTATAATGGACATGGAAGAGAGTGGAAGCAGTTCTGTTAATTTTACTTTAAAAGTGTCATTTAGCTATTTATTAGTGTGAGGAAAGGGATATCTAGTGTAGTTAGAGTGCTCCTTTACACTTAAGTTAGCTTCAAAAATTTAGTTTCTGTAGGGAAAGTGTTAAGTGTAAGGGGACCGTAGTGTAGTGTAGGGTTAACTGGCAGTGACTGCTATGGCAGGGTGACAAAACCCTTCCATAGCAGGGTGACCGCTATAGAGAAATGATCATTTCTCTGAATTGCTTCGGCACACCCATATGGCTTCTCACCAGTCAAACATTTTTTATGCTGCAGGGGCTCCACTGCCAGTGCTTTTTTGAGGACATGTTTGATGTCAGACATGACATCTGAACATGTGTATAGGGGGTATATATACACATATATGTGTATATATACCCCTAGACATATATAGGTGTGATAGTAGCAGAAATAAATGCTTGCACTAATGAAATCATTTACAGTAATATATTTCTGCTACTATCACACCTATATATGGCTAGGTGTCTATATACATATAATTATGTGTGTATATATACCACTATACACGAGTTCAGATGTTTTGCCTGCCTCAAAAGAATCCAAAAAAATGCCAAAAAAACGCTAGCCCAGGTTTGTTTTTGCTGGCATTTTTTGCTTTTTTGACGCTAGCGTTTTTTTTTGTGTGATTAATAGTTAATGGGGCATGACCCAGAACCCTAGGCACTTTTTAGGGGCATTTATTGGGTTTTAGGGCTTAAAAATTGTGTTTTTTGATTACCAAAGTTCGGGTCCCATTGATTTCAATGGGGTTCTGAAATCCGAACCGAACTTTTGGGAAATTCGGGTGTTCTGGTCGAACCGAACTTTTCAAAAGTTCGATCATCCCTATTCACAAAACATGACTTTGTATTTTGTTGGCAAAACCCTTGTTGGCATTTACAGAGGTTTCTTGTAGCTGGCCACCAGGTTTTCACACATCTCAGGAAAGATTTTGTCTCACTCTTATTTTCAGATCCTCTCCAAGTTATTAAGGTTTCAAGGCTGACATTTGGTAACTCGAACCTTCAGCTCCCTCCACATATTTTCTATTGGATTAAAGTCTGGAGACTGGCTAGGCCACTCCAGGATCTTAATGTGCTTCTTCTTGAGTCTAACCCAAGATTTGACAGTACATGACCCCGTCCATTGTCCCTTTGATGCGGTGAAGTTGTCCTGTCCCCTTAGTAGAAAAACACCCCCTAAGCATAATGTTTCCACCTCCATGTTTGACGGTGGGGATGGTGTTCTTGGGGTCATAGGCAGCATTCCTCCAAACAAGTTGAGTTGATGCCAAAGAGCTTGATTTTGGTCTCCTCTGACCACAACACTCTTACCTAGTTCTCCTTTGAATCATTCAAATGTTCATTAGCAAACTTCAGATGGGCTTGTACATGTGCTAACTTGAGCAGGGGGACCTTGCGGGCACTGCAGGATTTCAGTCCTTCACGGCGTAGTGTGTTACCAATTATTTTCTTGGTGACTATGGTTCCAGCTGCCTTGAGATCATTGACAAGATTCTCCCGCGTAGTTCTGGGCTGATTCCTCACTGTTCTCATGATTATTGAAAATCCACAAGGTGAGATCTTGTATAGAGCCCCAGACTGAGGGAGATTGACAGCTATTTTGTGTTTCTTCTATTTGTGAATAATCACACCAACTGTTGTCACCCTCTCACCAAGCTACTTGGCGATGGTGTTGGAGCCCATTCAAGCCTTGTGTAGGTCTATAATCTTGTCCCTGACATCCTTGGACAGCTCTTCGTTCTTGGCCATGTTGGAGATATTGGAATCTGATTGATTGATTGCTTCTGTGGACAGGTGTCTTTTAAACAGGTAACAAGCTGAGATTAGGAGCACGCCCTTTAAGAGAGTGCTCCTAATCTCAGGCCGTTACCTGTATAGAGGACACCTGGGAGCCAGAAATCTTGATTGATAGGGGATCAAATACTTATTTAACTCATTAAAATGCAAATCAATTTATAACTTTTTTTAAATGCGTTTTTCTGGATTTTTTTGTTATTCTGTTTATCACTGGTGAAATAAACCTACCATTAAAAATATATACTGATCATTTCTTTGTCAGTGGGCAAACTTCCAAAATCAGCAGGGGATCAAATACTTTTTACCTTGCTGTAGTTGGATCAATGTGCAAATAAATCCTTATATCTTTGAATCCATAAAAATGATAGTTAATGTGTAACTACAGGCAAAACTTTATTTTCTAGTATTCTGTAAAATGGGAAACCATTAAAACCATTGTTGGGAGTTAATTACTGTCTGTGTCCCCAGTGTGAAGATTTACTTTCACTTCCTGCCTTTGTGACTGGAAAACTCTAAATTGTCTCAAAATAAAGCAGCCGAAGGACAGTTTTTTTTTTTTTTGTTCAGCCATGAAAAATACAAACAGGTTCCTTCATACACACCAGGAACCCCCCCCCCCCCCCATGCCAGGACACTGTACCCCCGGCAGAATTTACTAATCAGCCGTTGACTAACAAAGGTTTTCTAACTTGCCCGTTCAAAATAAGTTGTTTTAACAATCAACTTCTGTCCAGCAGGGACACTGATCGAGATTTGGCCGGTTAAGCAACGACCAGCCTTATTTCAATCAGTGTGTGGTCAACTTAAGAGTTGGGGAAACATTTGCCAGTAAAATCTCCTGACCTGGTGACCATTCCAATGACAACTCAGAAAGGTATTAGCTCAAATTTGACCATTTTTTTCTCACTCTATGTTGGGTCACTGGTACAGGAAGTAAGGGGGGAATGCTTCCCAATGGGGCCACAGCATAAATAACCAACAGAGTTTCCAGTCCTTCCACATTCTATCCCAAACTAGATAAAAAAGGTTTGGGTTGGAGTTACATTTTAAGAAAATAGTTTCAAGATGATCTCATTCATAGTTAATTGAAACAACTAGTTTGGTCAAAGGCTGAGCTGCAGCATCACCATTTCATGGTTCATTAGGAACAGAACAGAAAGCAAAGAACATTACTACTTGATAAACTGTTGAGCAAGCTGTGTCTTGGCTGTGGTTGGTAGGGGACTTAGCTTTATGAAAAGCTGGGGTTCTAACAGGATAAGTGTGTTCCTCCTACAACAGTAAAGTGGCAGATTTTCATTATTGAAGTGAAAAATATCTTCAAACGTATTCCTCCCGCAAATGTGTGATTATCATCACCCAAAGTAAAGTACCTCCACCAAGTTAAGATGGCCTCTTACCATAACAAGAAGACCTGCAAAGGTCAGCAACACCTGTGGTGCAACCCCACCAGGGCCTCTATTATATTGAGGAGACATGGATAGTGATCCTGAGGTTGATCCAGAGGAGTAGTTATGGTTATTACTAATAAGGAAAGTTCCACAAGGTACTTAATACAAGGATTCACATACTTTTCTATCACCTTGATTGTTGAACCTGTTTATTTAGCAATGCTGTCATAAAAATGTTATTTTTAAATTATTTTTTAGTGAAATTTAGATGATATTCTAGAAGTCGTAAATGTAAAAACAAGAAATTACCTGCCCCCCAACTGTAAAGAGATAGCTGGACAGACTGACAGGTATTCAGAAAACAAATGACATGAAAGAGAGGGTTAAAAAATAATGGTATTTTCAGTTATTCTGCTCATCTGATATGGTCTAAAAAAATGATAATGGTTAACATTAAAAAGTCTGTCCATTATTCCTTTCCTTCTTTCACTCTTCAAACCATTTGTGGATTTCATCCTTGTGTTAATGTGTGTTTTTGTCTCTTGCTATACCCCTTGCTGTCCTACTTTGAACCATCCTTGTCTTCCCATCTGTCCCCTGGTGTCCCTTAATCATCCGCAGCCTGTCACATTCTGGAGTGCTGTGATGGGTTGGCCCAAAGTGTGATCAGCACTGTAGGACAAGCCTTTGAGTTGAGGTTCAAACAGTTCCTGCACAGCCCCCCCAAAGTGGCAGCACCCCCAGACAGGTATGCTGAGAACAAAGCTTAACCCACTCACTGTTTTTAATGTTGGCCTTTAAACCAAACATTGTTGTGAATTTTAAAAATGTTATAAGTTCTTATGCTGCATAAAGTAATATCACATTATCTTGGTGGTATACTTGTACTGGAGATATAAAAATGGAATATTTAGAAAATAGGTAAGGCTCTGACTTTACACTGATACCTATTATTGCTTGGATTATTTGTGGCTGAATTATAAATAAAGGACACATCTGTGTTCCCCAAAGCAGTCATATCCAAGCTGTTATTTTTTAAGTAGCGTAAGAAATGAAGGAGGTATTGGCAGGGTGCTTCTGACCTCCACCTCCAATCTTATTTTATTCTTCCCAGAGTATAGCTAAGAAACCACAACTACACATTAAGAAATAACTTGCATGTCATTTTTTTTAATTACCTTAAATTTGTAACAAACTACTTGTTCAGTCCCTGATCATGTAAAGTAAATATATATTTTGTTCGCAGTTTGTGTGTACCTACATTTTTTCCCACTGCCTTTATTTTCGAACAGAGTGGTTATTGGGAGTGAAGAACTTACGTGGGGTGCTGAGGATGATCACAACTCAGAACACAACTATTACAATAGTATCCCAGGCAAAGAGCCTCCTCTTGGAGGGATACAGGATTGCAGGGTGAGAGATCCAAGTACAATAAACCATGTCAACGCTCAAACAGTTGCCAACGGACATTGGGCACAGGTAAGACACTATTGGGCTCCTGGTGTCAATAATGTTTAACATGGGGCTGGTGGTATTCAGAGCTAATACTTGTGACACAGGCTTAACAGTGTTTATATTTTAATGTGTAGTGTTGTGTTGATGAACTTTTTTTCCACCACAAAAGCCAAAATACGTTATTTTGTTTTCCTGCACTGCAGCCCACTGTGACTCAATGTAGCATGTTGCAGTATATTTTTCTATGTTTAAATGCAACATGTTCCATTTTCACCCAGTGAACATCAACACAGCCTATTCAAGTGAACTGGGCTAATAAAACAATGGATTTCAGCTTGTCCTTGCATTGGGCCTATGTGGGTCAAGTTATATGGTAAAGTTACATTTAGGGTTAGGATTCTTCAGGCTAAAAGTTAGGGTGAATTAAGTTAGGTTAAAAGGTTTAACTGTTAAGGGGATTTCTAAAATGTTAAACGTTACAATTAGGTTTAAGTTAAGGGTCAGGTGAACTGGTAATGGTTAAGTAGGGGGTAAGTAGGAGAAGAAAGGAATTTTGGCATTATTTAGGGGTCCCAATAAATTTTAGGACTCAGGTAAGTGGTGTTACCTTTTAGGTGTCATTGCTTTCATTCTAGACACTTTTCTATATAACCACACAAATTTCCATATATTTACTTTTTGCCATGTTATAAATTACTTTAATTTCACGCTTTGTAGGTGGGGTCTCCAGCCAGAAAGCCACCAGTATCTCATTCAGGATCCCAGTGGGAGCTAGAAGATCAGGGTAAGCATAATATAGGTCTCTAGCCAAAAGTGAACCTGCGGCCAAACTAATTTCATTTATTTAACAAGCACAAAAGTACATCTCAAACAAACACTCCCTGATTTCAAACGGCGCAGGAACAAAGGAAGTTATTCACTATGGAATTTCTCAGCCAGAGCAACTTCAGTTCAAGTCTGTTTGCGTAGCCTGCTAACATCACCCACTTTCCCTTTTATCTGTAATGCTGGATATTTTTTGATCTTCTTATAGTCTTCTGCAATCTCCCTGACAGGCTTCAGAATTTAAATAGTACTTGTCAAGGGAGCACATTGAACTGATCTGACTTTGTGTTTACTTAAAGATACCTTGTCATCAAGTTGCAGGTAAAAGCACTTAAAAATTATCTTAAATACTTGCTTGCAGTGACTGAACTTGCTAGAAAATCTGACTACCCTAGGAAAAGTTAATTCGCATGGAATAGCCCCCTCCCTTTTTGTGCAAAATAGCACTCTTCTCTATTAAAAAATTAAGAGCACTCTTCTCTATATTAGTGTCTAAATACTCTCTGTGCTAGCCCAGCTCCTCCACCATTCACCACACCTACTTACATTACCTTTTATGTACTTGCTGGGCTAGACAGTTGAGTGGTCACCCTTTACAAACACTTCGACCACTCAGTTAGGGTCTTAACCCATATTTTAATAAACACTAGAGTGACAATCTGCTGGGGCTGTTGACCTCACATTCCAGCAGTAGTCTCTGGGTTTTTGGATGTCAACAAATTGGATACTTTTACAGATAAAATGACATGCATAAAAACAGGTAAGTAGTATATACATCTAGAATCAATCCTTCTAGAAGAGCCATATATCATTTGAACACATATGGACTTTACACTTCACTTAATTTCTTATCTAAATTATGATTTGATTATGGGACTTTTTTAGGACTTTGTATTCAATTAGTCCTTTCATTATAGCGCAGCTTTTTTATTATTACGCTTTTTGGATGTTTGTCACATTTTAAGTTGCTGCTTTTCACATTTGTGGTTTGTTCTGATTATTATCTAGCGCGGTTACCATTTATTTAATGCATAAAAACAGTAAAGCTGAAACCTGGGCATAATTTTTCCCCATATTCGGAGAGATAATTTCTCAACCTAAAGCAACATCTTAATGTATTTCTATGTAGTCACCTAGCCATAGATAAATCCCAACTTAAATCATAAAAAGGGGTCATTCGTTGTTATTTCCACTTCTTAATACTGGTGGCTGCTATGCCCCCTCCTTCCCTGGTTACCAGTGTTGTAACATCCTCTGTGTATTTTCATTCATAAATGAGCAGCAACGTAATTATACCACTGCCCATTGTATTTGGAGAGCCCAGGAGTCTCAGATTCATGGTTTGACCTGTCTAGTGCCAACTAGCTTAGCGTGGTTTGATTGACAGGCCTGGAAACTCCTGATCTGTCCCACCCAGCATTATTTTACACTTTGACCCACCCACTTAATTATTCCCACATTTACGCCCATTGCCCCCCCACCTATGCCAATTGTAGATACAATTCCCATTGAATGAATTATGGGAATTGTAGTTTGTAACAGTAGTCATGCAAATGGTGAAGGAGTGACATTTGTGCTTCACTACTACCACCTCCAGATCTTCAGTCATAGCTGCAGTTTTAAGTTAATAGTGGATTGTTATTCAAATGAATGGTCTAGCAACAGAGTCCTAATTTACAAGCAATTCATTATCTATTAGCATTGAAGAGCAGAAATGTTCAGTTATGGAATATAGGGAGTGTGGGCAGTGATTGACAACTCTCACATACCCCTTGCTCTCCTGGAGGAAATCAGACCCACATGGTTCTGTAATAAAGTTCGGAGCAAAAAGATTTAACAGTATACAGTATCTTCAAGGCATTTATGTTAAATTTTTATCTTTGGAAAAGCGGTTGGAATTTCCTTGTTCAGGGCATGGGGTTTTCTTTAAGGAATAATGTATTTTATATATAAAAACTTGTGGTGCAGGGGTTACTTATTTACTGATTTACATTGCTTTTCTGTATCAGGAACAGCTAATGATGTTTTGCAAGGGTCAAATGGACGTGCCCCGGGACTTCGAGACTATGAGGAACACATGTATGTCAATACACAGAGTTTCGAAGGACTCATTGTAGACAAAGAGCCCTATATGATCCCAGAGGACAGTCCAAAGAAAGATCTGTTTGACATGAGTAGGTGAACTTATGAAATTTAAATTATTAGCCAATAACTGTAAAAATGTAGGTTAAAAATAAAAGCTGTCTGTTGATCACCGCATGTTTTAAGGGTATGTATAATGACTTTGTATATTTTTCTTATTTATCATGGTCAGGGCTAAAAATTCCAAATTCCAAAATGATTTTATTGTTTTCATCTAGGTAAATATGAAATGTTGTACATGAATAGTGTCTGCAAGTGGAGCCTTCAGTTCATTTTTACTATACTTACTGAATATGTTTGCTAACAAAATGCTACTGTTTATGAAGCTCAGTAGCTTAAGACTAAATTTATAAACAAAGATAATCAGATTAGAGACACCTCCCCCTCACCCTTTCCTTGTGAGAAACAGCTTAACACTAAGTTAAGGGTATACAGCTTGAAGGTATACAGCTACTGCTCTTTCTTTTTATAAAGTCTATAATGTTTTGGGAATCCTATGTCACATGTACAAACTGTGTTAAATGTCCAATCAGGCACTGATGTTGGAGAGTCCTGACCTCAACCCGATAGAACACCTTTGGGATAAGTTAGAGCGGAGACTGCGATGCAAAGCCTTCTTGTCCCAATCAGTGCCTGACTTCACAAATGTGCTTCTGGAAGAATAGTCAAACTTTCCCATAGACACAGTCCTAAACCTTGTGGACAGCCTTCACAGAATTTGAAGCTGTTATAGCTGCAAAGGGTGGGCCAACTCAATATTGAACCCTACAGACCAAGACTGAGATGCCATTAAAGTTCATGTGCATGTAAAGGCAGGCATCCAAATACATTTGGTAAGGTAGTGTATATCTGACTGTGATCATTACAAAAATTGAAAGGTTAAAGAATGCAATGCTGCCCATTGTCTTATGTGTGACGTGTGTGCTGTTATAGTAATTCCAATAATACAAACTACACAATAAAAAAGTGCATCAAAATGTTCATATTGGGAGAGAAAAAAATAAATGAGGAATATGTCAAGCAAAAGCAAAACCAAAACATTCGGGACTTAAATTAGGCCTACCAGGAGATCATATGAGAAAACAAGCAAACAATTGTTGCTAAAGGTATATTGTTTTTATTAAAAAGGCCATTATTTCTATCATTAAACAATTTAAAACATCAAAATAACATGCTTCAAGATTGTATATTTGTATGCATCTTGATAAAATTATTGCATTGCTCTTTGATCTACGTATTTTGTGGCCACCTCTTCGTCAGGACCTTAGAAGCATTATGTATGCTTGTACACAGGTTTGTTTGTGTTGTGCATTTTGTTCCCAGTAAATATGCCCTAATGTTATGGACCGTTATGGTTCATTTGTTTTTGATTTTTTTTTTATGTTTTTATTATTACGGTTGAATTGATGTTCATTTTCTATTGTTTTTTTTTATATATGATATACATTTGGCGAAACTGTGTAATGTTCTGTTTATTCTTATAGAGGAAACTTTTCTGACAGCAATGTCTAAAGGTCCTGAGGAAGCGGCATTGTCTGCGAAACGTGTAGACCAAAGAACAATGTGATATTCTTATATCAAGACGCATACTGTTATATCTTCAAACATGTTCTTTTAATGTTTATAATTGTTCAGGGATAATTCCCTCTGCATTTTTAATGAGAAAAATAATGGCTTTTGTTATGAACACAATATACATTTAGCAACGTTTTTTTGCTTGTTTTTTCATATGATATCCTGGTAGGCCTTTTTGCTTTTGTTTGTTATATGTACTGGGATGAAGCCCCCAGCATATTATTATACTCTATTCATATGATGCTTCCTCCACTGAACATTATTACATCTAGAAATGATAAATATGGGCACTGAGATGATAGCTCTGAATGTTACACCTCTATACAGCTTCATGGCCTGTAACATGCATCTAGAAAATGATAGTGCTGTGCGTGTGTTACTTTTGAAACAAACAGAATGCAACAGCCAATAATCTTATAATGTAGCTGCATCCTTAGTTAATGTGCAATTAACTTTATTCATTATCGGCATTAGCCACATATCTCATTGTATACAGTATATACCTAGGGAGTTGTTCAGGAAACACAAAGGAGAAAAAGCACTTGTACACATAAAGAGTACAGTTGTCAGAAAATGAATTCAGTGCCTTTGTAAAGCAAATGAATAGTATACAGGGACAATTTACAGCACAACACTGGAACACAAATTTTAGAATAAAAATGATTTCAACTGTTTAAAATGTTTTGCCCAATTTCCCATTTTCTCCAGGCAACTTTCTTTTCCATCTGCATTCATGTTAAATTTCTTAGTGCATACACAACATAAATAAACACAGTGTAGGCATATCACAAAAACAACAAAACATGTACAAGTTACTCATGAGAAACACTGTTTCTTTACCCTTCTTTTCCTATATCATGGTAAAACACATCAGTAAACAAGGGCTACTGTACAAGGGCAGATGCGGTGTAGTGTGATATAGTGATGTGTGATAGTGTCAGCAAGGTTTGTACTGTGTGAATAGGGATATTTGGTCTGTAGATAAGTATGCAGACAGTATGCAATTACCTATTTTTACTTGGTGTTAGGACCATTTGAGGATGCTTTGAAACTCCATGAGTCCAACCTCTCAGTGTCTCATAAAGTGGATCAATGGCCAAGTCCACCAACCAGAAGAGCTCCTGTTGCACCCACAGAAGAGCAACTCAAAGGAGAGCCATGGTACCAGGGAAAAATGAGCAGAAGGGAAGCAGAGAAACGTCTTCAAAAAGATGGAGACTTTCTAGTGAGGGACAGCATCACCAACCCGGGACAATATGTGTTAACAGGAATGCACAATGGACAGCCCAAACATCTGCTTTTGGTGGATCCAGAGGGAGTGGTAAGAACCTTTATTGAGATTAGAACATATTTTGGAACTACTATTCCCAAGCTTCTAGGCTCTTTGTAAAGTTAAATATTACTATTATCATTGAGATATGAGGCCTTTTTAATATACAATGGGGTTGATTTACTAAAGGCAAATAGACTGTGCACTTTTCAAAGTGCAGTCGCTCCAGAGCTGAGTAAATGAGGTAAAGCTTCACTTTGCAAAGAATACCCAATCACTTGCAAGGAAAAATAAAAAAACAGCATTTTTTCTTGCACATGATTGGATGATGCAAGTCAGCAGAGCTTCTGCTTATTTACTCAGCTCTGGAGCTTGTGCACTTGCTGAGTGCAACTGCACTTTGCAAAGTGCACAGTCTATTTGCCTTTAGTAAATCAACCCCATTGACTTTAATGTGTCTAACTGCGACTTGGAGTCATACTTTTTGGTTGCTTTTAACACCTTGGCGCTGACTGCCTATTGGTCCTTAAGGAGTTCTAAAAGCCGGGAAGTGGAGGCGGGAATTCAGATCATATGACCACTGTGATGGGCTGTCACAGAGGTCACATGATTAGAAAGCTCCGATCGCAAGTATGCATTGGGAGCCTACTGATCCCAAGCGGCGACCGTGCTGGGAGTGTGCACGGTAAGTTGTTTACACACAGCTGCATATATGCGGCCGCTCAGTATTAGGGCCTATGCACCGAGAGGCCGCATATATGGGTACTGTCAGCGCCAAGAGGTTAATCAAACTGCTAACATCTGAAACAGTTTGATGCTATTCATATACTTTGGTAAGTCTATCATTTTGTGATGTCCAACACTGACTGGTCACTGCGGTGTTTTAGTGTATTGAAAACATGTATAGCAAAAGGAACCTCACTCACTGCGTTTATTGGTTTTATATTGGTGCCTTAACGTCTTGCGATGGAAGGTGCCTGCATCATTTGGTAGACTGACACAATTCCACAGTCAAGACAAACCAATACTGTGATTTTTAAAGGGTTAGTTCTTTAAAAACTGATATTTTAGGGAAACGTGACTACCGCTGTGAACAATCATTGATTATTTGTTATTATCCAGGTATTATTTTTTTATTTATTTATTTTTTGTTTTTTTGTTACTATTTTCTGTTGCATGCATTAACTTGTCTGCCTCAGTAAATTAAAGGGTTCTTATGCATATTAGTAATTTTTAAGTGCAGTAACCCATAGCAACTACTCTACACTCTCTGAAATCAGACCTTTACAAGATGGAATCTACCTGGCTATTAAGGTTAACATTACTTAAGAAATATTGCCTAAAGTGCAGCTGTGCCGAGACTATGGACATTTCTTTACATAATCTTCTCAAAATCTACAAAGATCAAAACAAAGACTGTCAGCCTATAATTTGATTACATTAAAGGCTGGCAAACTGCCAAGATTGTGGTGCAGTACACAGTAATAGGAAAAAAGCTAACGTTTTAAGTGCTTCAGTTATGATTTAAAGATAATTTTCTCCACAATGCCTCTAGCTACAGATGTGAATGAGGCTTATTTTAAAGTATCTTCACTGGTTGCTCAGAATATGTAAATACTTCAATGTAAACATAAACCAAACTGGACATTTAGCTTATGCCCTGACTGTATGACTTTTAAATGGAGTTTGATTGGTTGACATCCATCTTTCAATCACGTGCAAGCAAAATACTGTATTTTTCTTTGCATGTCATTGGGTATTCTTTGAAAAATAAACTTTCACTACATTCACTAAGATAATTGAAATCTCCCTTGCAAAATGAAAAACATATTTACATTTAGTAATTCAACCACACAGTACACATTTTTTTCTGGATAAAAACGGACCATCTGCTTTTATTGTCAATTGTACTTGGCAATACTATGATTGATTAAACTTTTTTGATTGACAGGAGAGTGACAAGAGTGGCGGTAAAAAGACTACAGTACTACCTCACTCTTCCACCTGATCCTGACATGGGAGCTGAAAAATCTCCCCCAAAAATTGTTTTTTGGTCATTAATAGTGTAGTACAAAATTACAATGTATTGTAACTTTTTTTTGTACTTGGAACTTTGTCACACTTGTCAAGAACTGTGGGGAGTTTCTGGTGCCTCAGACCAGGAGTAAGTGGGATTTTTTAGTCAAAGATTTAGATAAATTGTATATAGATAAAAAAATGTATTCATACAATTTGCTAGAACAATACACATGTGTGTGTAGGGCTATTGTTCTAGCAAATTGTATAAATAAATTTGTTTTATCTATATACAATTTATTTAAATCTTTGCCTAAAAAGTCCCACTTACCCCTGGTCTGAGGCACCAGAAACTCCCCACATAAACTCTAGGGATGTTGGCAAACATATATACTTAAAAGCTCTGAGAAACCTAACAACCCACAAAAATACTTGTCAAGAACTGGAAATTTACACATTTTCTGACTTTTTGCAGGTCCGGACCAAAGATGTGCTCTTTGAGAGTATCAGTCATTTAATTTCCTACCACTTACATAACCAACAACCGATTGTGGCAGCTGAGAGCGAACTGCACTTACGGGAGGTGATAGCACGGAGAACAACATCCTAGGTAAAATAGCATAGCAAAAAAAAAAAAAAATCTGAAAACAGAAGTCACACATAATAGCGGGGTAGATTATAGCATCCATTTATATTAAAATGTTACTAACAGCAAAAAAGATATAATAAACTACCTTTACCCAAATATAGGAAACAGTTGTTTTTGGTGCAGAGAAATTGAGTAATTGGCATGGCATTTTATATAATGGAACGGATACTATCGGTGCCTGATAAGTAGGGATGATCGAACGGTTCGGGTCGACCATCGGTTCGACCCGAACATTGGCTGTTCGAAATTCGGCCGAATTCCGAACTTTTTGCTGAAAAAGTTCAGAATTCGGCAACCAGAACCGACCAAAATGCAATGGGATAGGAAATGGGCTTTAAAAGCCCGTGATTGGACCAGAACCATCAGTAAAAGCCAATTGAGGGGGCAGGAGAATGCTAGGAATGTGATTGGAGTGACTAGGGGGTCCAGAGGCCAATCATTAGTAAATACGCCCCCCAGTATATAAGATAGCCCCGCCAAATTCCTAGCATTGTAATACAGGGACATGGAAGAGAGTGGAAGCAGTTCTGTTACTTCTGCTTCAAAGTGTTATTTAGCAATTTTTAATGTGAGGAAAGGGATATCTAGTGTAGTTAGGGTGCTATTTTCCACTTTAGTTAGCTTTAATAATCTAGTTTCTGTAGGGAAAGTGTTAAGTGCCAGGGTGACCGTTGTAGGGTTAACTGACTCTGACTGCTATGGCAGGGTGACAAAACCCTTCCATGCCAGGGTGACCGCTATAGAGAAAAGATCGTTTCTCTTAGGTCACTTATAGAAAAGCGATATGGCTTCTCGCTGGTCAGCCTGCTTTTTGCTGCAGGCGTTCATAGGGCTTTTTTGAGGACATGTTTGGAGTCAGGCATGACATCTGAACTTCTGTATAGGGGTATATATACACACACATGTATGTATATATACACCTACACATACATAGGTGTGAAAGTAGCAGAACACTATACTTGCGCTAATTAAATAATTAACAGGCATATGTCTCCGCTCATATCACACCTATATATGTGTATGTGTATATATACATATAAGTGTGTGTGTATATATACCCCTATACAGAAGTTCAGATGTTTTGCCTGCCTCCAAAGACCCCCAAAAAAATGCCCAAAAAAATGCCTGCGCCAAAAAAAAAAAACGCGCAGGTGTGTTATTGCAGGCTTTTTTTTTTGGCCATTTTTTGGGGTCTTTGGAGGCAGGCATGACATCTGAACTTCTGTATAGGGGTATATATACACACACATGTATGTATATATACACCTACACATACATAGGTGTGAAAGTAGCAGAACACTATGCTTGCGCTAATGAAATAATTAACAGGCATAGGTCTCCGCTCCTATAACACCTATATATGTGTATGTGTATATATACATATAAGTGTGTGTGTATATATACCCTTATACAGAAGTTCAGATGTTTTGCATGCCTCCAAAGACCCCAAAAAAACGCCTGCGCCAAAAAAAAAACCGCACAAGTGTGTTATTGCAGGGTTTTTTTTTGGGCATTTCTTTGGGATCTTTGGAGGCAGGCAAAACATCTGAACTTCTGTATAGGGGTTTATATACACACACACACTTATATGTATTTTACACATACACATATATAGGTGTGATAGGAGCGGAGACATATTGGTGTTAATTATTTCATTAGCGCAAGTATAGTGTTCTGCTACTTTCACACCTATATATGTGTAGGTGTATATATACATACATGTGTGTGTATATATACCCCTATACAGAAGTTCAGATGTTTTGCATGCCTCCAAAGACCCCAAAAAACGCCCAAAAAAACGCCTGCGCCAACAAAAAAAAACCGCCCAGGTGTGTTATTGCAGGGGTTTTTTTTGGGCATTTTTTGGGGGTCTTTGGAGGCAGGCAAAACATCTGAACTTTTGTATAGGGGTATATATACACACACACTTATATGTATTTTACACATACACATATATAGGTGTGATAGGAGCGGAGACATATTGGTGTTAATTATTTCATTAGCGCAAGTATAGTGTTCTGCTACTTTCACACCTATATGTGTGTAGGTGTATATATACATACATGTGTGTGTATATATACCCCTATACAGAAGTTCAGATGTTTTGCATGCCTCCAAAGACCCCAAAAAAATGCCCAAAAAAACCGCCTGAGCCAAAAAAAACGCCCAGGTGTGTTATTGCAGGGGTTTTTTTTGGGCATTTTTTTGGGGGTCTTTGGAGGCAGGCAAAACATCTGAACTTCTGTATAGGGGTATATATACACACACACTTATATGTATTTTACACATACACATATATAGGTGTGATAGGAGCGGAGACATATTGGTGTTAATTATTTCATTAGCGCAAGTATAGTGTTCTGCTACTTTCACACCTATATATGTGTATGTGTATATATACATATAAGTGTGTGTGTGTATATATATACCCCTACACAGAAGTTCTGATGTTATGCCTGCCTCCAATAACCCCGAAAAAATGCCCAAAAAAACGCTTGCTACAAAACCGGCAAGGTGTGAAAATAGCGGAGCCATATCCCTGTTCAATATTAATTCTAATACAAACAACCTTTTTTTTCTGGTTCTGGACATGCTACAGAGATGAAACTTCACAGGTACACTTTTTAGACCCCACAGACACTAAATCCAAAGAAATCTCATTTTTTTTTCAATAATTCTTTCAATAATTGGCTCTCTATTAAAAATGACAATTTTTAAGAACTTTTTTTTGTGTGATTAATAGTCCCTGGGGCATGACCCAGAACCCTAGGCACTTTTTAGGGGCATTTATTGGGTTTTAGGGCTTCAATATGGTGTTTTTTGATTACCGAAGTTTGGGTCCCATTGATTTCAATGGGGTTCTGAAATCCGGGCCGAACTTTTGGGAAGTTCGGGTGTTCTGGTCGAACCAAACTTTTCAAAAGTTCGATCATCCCTACTGATAAGATAAATTTGTAGTTCCTAAAGTTCCACTCTGGCCAAAAGGTTTTTTTTTTTTTTTTTCCAGTTTTAGTTCCTTAGCACTGCAACAGTGATTAAGTTCACCTATGATGAAGGGTGTGCCCATTATTTATTAGAACCAGTACAAAACACTGGATTGGAAGTAGAAAAAGGAGGAAAACCTATTTTAAAGTCTCTGTTTACTTAAAAAAATACAAAATAGGCACAAGGGACATTACTTACATAAAGGCCTCTTGCACACGATACTCCTGTTTGAGCAGCTTGAAACAGCTCAGTACAGCTTTTTTTTCTGAGCTAAAATACAGCCCATTAATTGTAATGTGCCTGTGCACACAGGCGTGTAAACAAGCGCTGTGCATTCTTCAGTAAGAACAAAATAGAAAAATCTGCATTTTTGGTCAGTAATTTAAGCCTCAATGCACGCAAATACGCACCAATACTCGTAAATACTCGCAAATACATACAAAAAAAAAAAAGGTCTGGAAAAAGTAGATGCTCAAACAGGAGTATTGTGTGCAAGAGGCCAAAAGGAGATGCTCATACAGGAGTATTGTGTACAAGAGGCCTTATTGTGATCTATCCCCTATCTTCTAGTTCAGTAGAAATATTCTGTCCTCTGATGACTCCCCACCTCTGCCACAATAATCTTCTGGTGTAGCAGGCGTTATAGAACTGAGGAGCTGTCAAGCTCTCAACAAGAGTGCTAAACTATGCCAAGCTTTTCAGCCCAACTCCTCCATTCAGAGAAGCTGTTGCTACACGTGAAACATGATCTATAATTGGAGGCGATGGACCTTTCAATCATCCACCCATCCTCTATTTATAGATCCTGTTTCCGCCTGTCACAGAGTGTTTAATAATGTAGCTGTTATTTCACCACTCATTTTCCCAGTCTTAGACTCTGTCCTGGCTAATGTCTTGCTACAGGAGAAAGAGGAAGAGGAAAGAAGGGAAAAAAGAGGTGGCAGTGTCCTCTTTAGAATCTGTGGCAGACACTTGCAGTCTGGTCTAAGTGCATAGCCTGGGAACTGGGTTAGATTCTGACAGATTCTTCTGTCCTGTGGCATTTGGTAAATTCTTCCAGGTGCCTCGTGGTATTGTGTAGACAGCGTGGGAGACAGATGTTATACTTGGAGCAAATGTCCTTTACAGGGGAAATTCTCTACAGAGTGAGCTGCTAGATTCTTTCATTAGGAGGTCATATTCTTCATATTTGGGAAGGATTCCTTTCATCCCTCCCAGATCTTTGCTTCCAAGTCCTGTCTCTGGTCCAGTCTCTGGCACCCAGTCTTGTCACAAACACTAGACTTTAAAGCCAGCTAAGTCCAGCTCCAAGCCACCCTAACAGTGGCAGGTTGCCCCAACTTCTTCATGCAGGGGGACATCTATCAGCCTTTGCAGCTTTCTGGGTCTGGGACATCCTGGGTCTTTAGGCTCAGAAAGTCATCTTCTAGTGGAACAAGCTGGAGTTCGTTCTCTTCCTCCACCCTGTTTTTTGCCATCCAGTCAGTTTTCTTCCCTGTAAAGGCTGGGAAATCTGCCAATTGCGCTGCAACAGCTACCTACCTTAGGAGTCATTATTCCAGTTCCTAAGGAGGAGCACTTTCCAGGGTTTGTACTGCAACCTGTTTATAGTTCCGAATACCAAGGGCTACATTCCCATCCTGGGCCCAAAAATCCCTGAGTTTCTTCCTTCATGTTCAGAAGCTTTGCATAAAAACAGCCAGGTCAGTCATTGCTTCCTTTCTACAGAGGAATCTCCTAGCTTTCATTGACATTCAGGATTCCTATTTGCATTTCCCCATCTTTTCCCCACACCAGAGATTTTTGCTTTTTGCAGTGGGCGAGCAACTTTTCCCTTTGGCCTGTCACCAGCTTTTTGGGTCTTCACAGAAATGCTTTCCCCTATCCTGGCTTGGTTTCACTTACAGGGCTTTGTGGGCTATCTAGACAATCTGCTGCTTTAGGATCATTCTGTCCATGCTCTTGCTTCCAGTGGGCAGTGGGTGGTATGAGGGTTGCAGAACTTTGGTTGGATCCTCACATTTCAGAAATTTGTGTTGGATTCCACTCACTACCTGGAATACCTGGACTGTTTTTTTTACACAAACTAGGCTTGGATCTTCCTCTAGATAAGATCTAGTTCCTCTGCTTTTAGATGTGAACTCTTCAGTCCAGAAGTTGTCCCTCTGTTTCCTTTTGCATGAGCGTACTAGGGCTGATGGTAGCCTCTTATAAGGCCATGTATGTTGCCCATTTTTCACTCCAGACTGCTACAACTCAGCATTCTGAAGACACAGAATAAAACAAACCCGTCTCTGGACTGGGTTTGTCACCCAGTCACCCAGTGCCAAATTGTTTCTGTCATGATCTCCAACCTGGCACTGGAATTAGGGAAGTTGTTCCTGCCTCTGACCTGGAAGAAACTTGCAAACAGATGTCAGCCTGTCTCACTGGGGTGCAGTCCTCAGGATCTTGATGGTCCAAGAAACCTTGCTGATACCCAGCTGATTGAAAATGAAAGTCACTCCTATTCAGATTCTCTTGTGCACGGACACAGACAAACAATCATCTTTTTATTCAGAGCAACAAAAGCTTGGGGTCATTTCTTGGAGAAATCTGGGTCGGAACCTTCCTTAACAAAAAGTATTGGACACAATTGTTCCCATCTTTGGAGTTTGATCTACCTGCAGGCGTTTTTATTACCTTTGTTTGGTAAGAGGCGAGTTCACCTGGTGAAGGATAGCACTGTCATTTGGGTGTTATATGTGATTGCCTTGATTTACTTTGGTAAGGAGTACCTTAAGGTGCCTTTCTATATGGGATTCACATTCCTTTATTAATTTTTAGTGCACGCCTAATTTTTACACATTTTTTAAAATATTTTTTGTTTTGTAAGCAGTAAAATTGGTGGTGGTTACACCATTTCCACTATTTTTGAGCACTTTTTCTGTGTTAACCACTGAAAATCACAGTGAACCTGCATTAAAATTTTACCTTTCTGGTAGGCATATATCCATGAGGAGCCTGGTTTGAGAATCACGGATTGCACCTTTTTTTATGGACTTTATATGGACTTTAGTTGTTCCATTTTTCATTGCTTTAGCGCGACTTGATTTATAATTTGTTTCACTGGGGTGTGGTCACACTTGAAGTTGCAGCTTATTTATTTTAATTTTCCATTAGCACGGTTATTATTTCCATTTCACTCCAAGAAACCTAGCAGGAAAGCAAAACTGAACATCCCATCTGCATTCTGAAATGAACTGCCATTCAGCTATCCCTTTAATGTCAGGCTCCTAAGCTTTAGGGTCTCCCAATGAGGGTAAAGTCAGACTTAGCACTGCCTTCGTCAACCACCAACAATGCACCAGAAGTTGCGCAGCTTAAACTGAGGCAGATCTGATTCTGACGTAGGCAACACAGCATCTTCCATCCCTGACTGGCGTGCACATTCATGAATCAATACCTAAACTGAAAAGGGCTGGTGTCGGGAGAGTGGTCTCTTCACCCCAGGGTGTTGCAAGACCTCTGTCACAGGTGGGATAAGTGGACATTGGCCTCCTAACATCCTGTTTCAACACCAAACTGGATAGATTTGTTTTCAGGTCCAGGGACCCTCAAGCCTTCACTGCAGAAACTCTGGTGACTCTGGTTCTCCCTTATCTATGCCTTTCTTTGCATAAAGATATTTTCTAGGTAAGGGCTTTCCAGTGATCCTCATGGCACCAAATTGGCTCAAGTAAGCGTGATACTTAGATGTAATTTGACTCCTGATAGACACCGTGCTGCTGCTTTTGGACTTCCCGGACCTTCTGTGACAAGACTGGTCCTCCATACTGTTTCTTGGCCACTAGCTTAAATTACTTTGCTGTTGAAGCCCAGATCTTGAGGGTCCGTGGCTTGTTGGATTCGGTCATTTCTATGCTCCTCTGTGCTAGGAAGTTGACTTCTCGCATTGGCTAATGTTGCACCTGGAAAGCCTATTTTACTTGGTGTAAACAAAAGAAGTTGGGACAAATTCTGACCTTATTACAGTGGGGTCTGGATAAGCGTTTATCCTTGAGTACCCTTAAGGAGCAACCTGAGACCTAAGACCTTTTTTCTTAGGGTGATCTCTTTATTCTTGTTTAACCAGACATCTATCCTGCTGCCCTTTGTCTGGCTCCGGAATGTCCCAAGGAGGTTCTCTTCACTGTTTGGGCATGGTCTTTACTGTGTGAGCTTACCTCTCCAGTACGGACAATTGGATTTTGCTCCATCATGGCACAGTGGATTTAGCAAGTCATTGTTCAACCCTTTCCTGTTAAGGAACACTCCACTTCACACAGGTGCCTCTTAAGCTTTTCAGCATCAGCCATTTGTTTCACAGATTTTCATGACTGCCTATGCCTCTCAGTCCTCTGTTCAAACTTTTACCATTTGAATTCTCCGGCCATCTGCTTACACCAGATTCAGCCATAAGGTGCTACAGGCTATTGTTCTAAAAGGAGTCTTTGACCATTCTGTTCCGTGGACCTGTTGGAGTTTGTTTGCTGTGTTCCTTACCCCTTGGTTTTTTTATTACTTGTCCCAGCCATCTCAGGATTTTTGACTTACCTAAAAAAATCTTTTTCATGGCATATAGTACACAAGATCCTCCCCTCTGTCTGTGTATCCTTTAAATTCTTGCTGGGGATTGCTGGAAGTAGGAGGGGTTATGTGGAGGTCCTGCCAGCTCTGCTTTACCAGTGTCCAATTACCTTAAGGCGTGATCAAATAACCCAGTTGTCTGAGACTCTGTACTGTACTCCAAGATTTTACAAAGTAACAGATTTTACAAATAAAGAAATAAAGAAAAAATCTGGTTTTGCCTAAATATGGGCGTTTTCTATTGTTATTTAGATGATAACTGTTTTTTCTGGCAATTTATTAGTAAGTTGTATGTCTTTCAGGCTTACCTACACTTGGAGATGAACAATAATAAAAAGGGAAGTGCGCAGGAGCTTTACCTAAATGAGGTCACGAATATTAACAACTCGCCATACATGTGGCCTTCTATTCTTCTTTTCTGCCTGAGACTATGTGTAGTCACAACTGGATTATTCTACTGCTTTATTTTTCTTACACCAGAGAAAGTAGAAGAGTTTACAAGAAGTGGATCGTTTCAAATAACACTTGTTGGTGGCATGTGACATGGAAACCATCACTGTTAAATAACTATGAAACAAAATGAAAGATACATTCTAGACCCCACCAAGAGAAACAATGTTACCTCTGTATAAAAATGTGCAATTCTTTTTAAACTGTCAAAACAATCTATTGCTGTCTCGTTTCTCATCTTGCTGTACAAGCTTATACCTTTTCACCACCATTTTCAGGTATCCCTTTGTGTCTTCCATGCATGGCTGACATGTTTGCAGTATAACCTGTATTATAGACATTTCTTAAAAAACATAAAAACAAAACAAAAAAAAAAAACCAACAAGATGCTGCTTTGATTATTTTTTCATATACAATAGTTCAATTATTCTGATACTGTATATTAGGTTAACCATTAGATGGGATAGTTTTTTTTTTCCAAACAAAGAAAGAGTGGTGGCCGACAGAATTGCTGGAAGGTCTGTGAAAAATAAGTTACATAAATTGCACATCTAATCATCATGGTTAATGACTATAGAAAAAATCATTCAAATATCACATAATAATTGTTTGCATTTTGGAGTGCTGCCACAACTCTTTAGCTTACTTAACTCTCGGATGAAATACAGAAATGGCCTATCCTTTATAGCATTTTGATTAAAATCCATCAAAATGCTTTTTGGTCTACAACCCGATTCCAAAAAAGTTGGGACACTGTACAAATTGTGAGTAAAAAAGGATTGGACTAATTTATAAATCTCCTAAACTTATATTTTATTCACAATATAATATAGATAACATATCAAATGCTGAAAGTAAGAGATTTTGAAATGTCATGCCAAATATTGGCTCATTTTGGATTTCATGAGAGCTACACATTCCAAAAAAGCTGGGACAGATAGCAATAAGAGGCCAGAAAAGGTAAATGTACATATAAGGAACAGCTAGAGGACCAATTTGCAACTCATTGGGTCAATTGGCAACATGATTGGGTATAAAAAGAACCTCTCAGAGTGGCAGTGTCTCTCAGAAGTCAAGATGGGCAGAGGATCACCAATTCCCCCGATGCTGCGGCGAAAAATAGTGGAGCAATATCAGAAAGGAGTTTCTCAGAGAAAAATTGCAAAGAGTTTGAAGTTATCATCATCTACAGTGCATAATATCATCCAAAGATTCAGAGAATCTGGAACAATCTCTGTGCGTAAGGGTCAAGGCCGGAAAACCATACTGGATGCCCGTGATCTTCGGGCCCTTAGACGGCACTGCATCACATACAGGAATGCTACTGTAATGGAAATCACAACATGGGCTCAGGAATACTTCCAGAAAACATTGTTGGTGAACACAATCCACCGTGCCATTCGCCATTGCCAACTAAAACTCGATAGGCCAAAAAAGAAGCCATATCTAAACATGATCCAGAAGTGCAGGCGTTTTCGCTGGGCCAAGGCTCATTTAAAATGGACCGTTACAAAGTGGGAAACTGTTCTGTGGTCAGATCAAAATTTGAAGTTCTTTTTGGAAAACTGGGATGCCATGTCATCCGGACTAAAGAGGACAAGGACAACCCAAGTTGTTATCAGCGCTCAGTTCAGAAGCCTGCATCTCTGATAGTATGGGGTTGCATGAGTGCGTGTGGCATGGGCAGCTTACACATCTGGAAAGGCACCATCAATGCTGAAAGGTATATCCAAGTTCTAGAACAACATATGCTCCCATCCAGACGTCGTCTCTTTCAGGGAAGACCTTGCATTTTCCAACATGACAATGCCAGACCCCATACTGCATCAATTACAACATCATGGCTGCGTAGAAGAAGGATCCGTGTACTGAAATTGCCAGCCTGCAGTCCAGATCTTTCACCCATAGAATCATAAAGAGGAATAAAGAGGCGCATCATAAAGAGGAATATGCAACAAAGAAGACCTAAGACAGTTGAGCAACTAGAAGCCTGTATTAGACAAGAATGGGACAAAATTCCTATTCCTAAACCTGAGCAACTTGTCTCCTCAGTCCCCAGACATTTGCAGACTGTTATAAAAAGAAGAGGGGATGCCACACAGTGGTAAACATGGCCTTGTCCCAACTTTTTTGAGATGTTTAGATGCCATGAAATTTAAAATCAACTTATTGTTCCCTTAAAATTATACATTTTCTCAGTTTAAACATTTAAAGTGTCATCTATGTTGTGTTCTGAATGAAATATTGAAATTTGAAACTTCCACATCATTGCATTCTGCTTTTATTCACAATTTGTACAGTGTCCCAACTTTTTTGGATTTGGGTTTGTACTTAATAAGGCAAAAAAATCACTAAAAGAAGGTCGGTAATCTGTAATCAATTTTCACTGTTCTGCCTACAATAATTGAAGTACTACTGCACTTTAAATATTGGCAATACTTTTTTTTTAATTAAAAATAACACTCTGAAGTTTAAACACAAAAAAGGATTATTATGATAAATGTTGCAATGGGCAGTCATATTGTTGAAAGTTTAGTAGCCCACTATAACAAACATAACTTGGTTATTGGCTGGCAGCTGATGACCTCTCTGTTGTTAAGGACGCCGCAGCTGGCTTCCCGGCCCGCTCCTTAACAACCAGCTAAAATTCACACTGTACTAAGGTGCTGCAACCGTATGCGTGCGGTTGCGGCGCTTTACAATAGACTTGAATGGAAGGCGATGAAAGGCTTAAAACGCCTTCTGACACTCTACATAAGGCTTCAATTTTGACACAATGCTAATTCTTCATGTTTCGATAATGTGAACAGCACTGTGTGCTGTCCATTGTATCATTTGCATAGGCATTTAAGGGGCGTTAACGTCCCTCAAACGCCAGCTTTTAATGCCAGGGTGAACGTAGCCTAATGGTGTTCACTGCAGTCTGGGTTAATCATGCACTCTGATGACGATTTATTTTTGCCAAATACCAAAGCCAAGGAGACATCTGATTTTTAATCATCCATTGGCCTTGGCTGCCAGGCACTGTCATACATACCTACATATAGAGTTTATTATCTCAATTATCGATGTTCTTACCTATTGCTACATTAGGCAAAAAACAAAAAACACAATTGAAATACACTTATGTGAACTGTCTTATGTGCAAAATAGTTTTTAATTCTGTCCAGCTGTTTTTGTGACATGTATACCTTCTCTGTTTGAGTTAAGGAATTTCATGGAGTCACTTCCTTACCCCCAGTCTGCTGATTGGAGAATGTAGGAATGCCAAAAACTGATAAGTCATCCACTCTTCTTACTCCACTCCTATAAATATGTTCCTTGTTATCAGATGTGCATGCAGCATAGCCTGATTGATTGGTAGTGCTTTTTCTCCCTCCACCAGTCTGAGTTCTCTTGTGTAAGGGGTGAGCGGAAGCAGATATCAAGTCAGATTCGGGTACCTAAAGCTGAAGTTTAATCTGCTAATATTTTACTTTTGTCTGTTCCTCCCTACCCCCGCATCAAAATGCTAAAAAAAAAAAAATTACAAAGAGGTCCCTTCCATCTTAATTATATACCTTATTTAAACCCAAAGATGTCAGCTGGAGGTTGGAGTTCAGCTTCGAGCTAGTTGTATGTAAAACACATTTGATTATTTTTAAAGCAAAACATAATTTATTATGCATGATGTATTGTTTTTTTATGTTTGCCTGGAATCAAGCCATAGGAAAAAGCTTGAAAAAGAATTGCTAAAACTAAGACGTGAAAGGACCAAGTAGTACACAACATTTTTATTAATGCTCTACAAATTCTTGTAGCTGGTGAGGAAACTCTATAATCACATTATTTTCTGTTTCAATAGTTTTTATTAAGGTTTTTAGAAAAGTAGTCATACAGTGAACAAGGAAATAGAACAGTTCACAATGGCTTATATACAGTATAACTCACAATGCAGAGATTGTTCATGATTTTACATCAAAGATAAGCAATCTGTACAGAGGGCTACAAGAGTTTTATTTAACCCTGACTGGTGCAGAGCGAGGATGTGTGTTCCTTATCAAGAACGGCACACATCATGAGTGGAACTAATCCCCCCGAAGAGTTTGTGGGTATAGAGAGGGGCACTATCTACTTCAAAGCTCCCAGCACCTTTCAAAGGGAGGGGTGGAAAAATACTGATGTTGATTAATGGACCCTGTGAAATGTAACGTGAAATGGAAGACTTGGTAGAAGAGAAAAAGATCTATTGAGATAAAGGAGAAGAAGAGAAGGTAGAAAGTAGAAAAAGAAAAAAAAGTGGGGGGAGAGGTTGGGAAAGGGGGGAATAAGGGATGGGGTCGGAAAAGGGCTTGGGAAGATCCCACACTCTAGGGCAAACCCCTGATGGTAGATCAATGTCTGTTAAAGCGACCACAATGGGTCATTTGGGTCCTCCCCCCAATAATTGGAGATCAAGGGGTTCCAAATTATTTTAAATTTCTTGACTTTGTCTTGCAGGATAGTAGGCAGTTTTTCATTAATGAAGTACTATGTCATCTTAGTATTAACCTGTGCTATAGTTGGAACCCCTGTTTTCCATATTCTAGCAAAAGTTTGCGTGGCGGCTGTGAAAATAATGGATATCAGTTTGCAGTGCATCGATCAGATTTCAAATTGAATAATGCTTCATACCAAATTTTATGGATACTAGTATCCAAAAACATGTAGATCAATTGGTACATCCAGAATCTTTTCATCCACGGACAGTCCCACAACACATGTGCCAAAATGCCAGCCAAACCACATACCTGGAAGCAGTGTTCCAAGGCGCCTTGGGTGAATTTAGCCAGTCTTGACAGTACCATATACCAATCCCAGCACGTTCATTGAAAGAGAACAGTAAATAATGTGGTTATCCGAAAAAAAAAAAAAAAAAAGGACTAATAGTATGTGGTGTTATTTAAATGAGAGTGTAAATCTTGGCATCCTTTCGTGTGATAAAATTGTGTTTTTTAGACTACAATGGAATAGAAGACAGGCAAGCATTCAATCTGTTTAAAAGGGGAACTATGATTGACAGAAAATATAAATATGTAAGTAAAATATAGATACATTAGCAAATGCAGGAGGGGCAGCAAAAAAGAACAGAAAACTGATGTAAGAAAAGTGGAAAAAACAGGAGGGATGAAACACAATTACAGCATAATAGAATAGCACCAAGGAGCATGGAGAAATTTTTCTGACACCTGGATTGCTATAACATTTTTCTTTCTGCAGCTTAGCTTCATAATCATTTAGGATAGTGGCTGATATTTGTATAGTAGCAACTGCATTACATAAATAAGTAACTCACACACTCACAAGATAATGACATGAACACCGTAAGCAGTGAAGAGTGTCCTATGCTGAATTAGTTGCAAGGCACAACTTTTAAAATTTGAATATGGTGTAAGTTGTTCCAGAGAGCCACATGTGCATAGTGTAGAAACCAAGAGAGGAACTCCACCATGGGACTTCTAAAGCAGGAAACAGAGTATAAAAGTCAAAAAGAGTTTATTGGGTACAAAACCATAAAATAGTGATCACAAAGTACCTAAGAATAATGAGTTCATTGTACAATAAATAGTGCTGAAAAACATGTACTATAGTCGGAACCCGACTGAATCTCAAATAGGAGAGACCTGCAGAGTAACAGGATTCACACCAAATAAAGTAACAAATTAACATCCACAGGTATATTACCTAATTTTGGAAAGTAGACACCCCAACCTATTTGCTGAGGGGATGTTGAATCCATGGAATATTTTATATTTTGACACAAGTTTTGTGAAAATGACAAATTAAAATTATTATTATAATTTTTTTTTACACAAAGTTGTCGTTTAAATTATATATTTTTTACATATATCATGGGTATATGTGAAATGACACCCTAAAATACATTCTGCTGCTTCTCCTGAGTACAGGTCACATGTGTGAGACTTTTTGGTAGTCTAGCCCCGAAAACCAATCACCGCCTTCAGGCTTTCTAAGGGCGTAAATTGTTGATTTCACTCCTCACTACCTATCACAGTTTTGGAGGCCATGAAATGCCAAGGTAGCACAACCCCCCCCCCTCGCCCCAAATGACCCCTTAATGGAAAGAAGACACTCCAAGCTATTTGCTGGGAGGCATGTTGAGTCCATGGAATATTTTATATTTTGCCACAAGTTTCGGGAAAATTACAAAATTCTCTTTTTTTTTTTTTTTACACAAAGTTGTCATTTAAGTGCTATATTGCTCACACATGCCATGGATATGTGTGAAATTACACACCAAAATACATTCTGCTGCTTCTCCTGAGTATGGGGATACCCCATGTCTGAGACATTTTGGCAGTCTAGCCGCGTACAGGACCCTGAAAACCAATCACCGCCTTCAGGCTTTCTAAGGGCATAAATTGTTGATTTCCCTCCTCACTACCGATCACAGTTTAGGAGGCCATGAAATGCCAAGATAGCACAAAATCCCCTCAAATGACCCCTTTTTGGAAAGTAAAAACTCCAAGCTATTTGCTGAGAGGCATGTGGAGTATTTTGCAAATCTTGTTTTTTGTCACAAAGTTTTGAAATTTAATAAAAAGGAAAAAAAAAATATTTTTCCGGCTTAATTTTCCAAAACAAATGAAAAACAAAGCTGCAAAATACTCACCATGCCTCTTAGCAAATACCTTGGGGTGTCAACTTTCTGAAAAGGGGTCATGGGGGGGGGGGTTGTGCTATCTTGGCATTTCATGGCCTCCAAAAGCTGTGATAGGTAGTGAGGAGTGAAATCAACAATTAACGCCCTTAGAAAGCCTGAAGACAGTGATTGGTTTTCAGGGTCCTGTACACGGCTAGACTGCTAAAAAGTCTCACACATGTGGTATCCTCATACTCAGGAGAAGCAGCAGCAGAATGTATTTTGGGGTGTATAAGCAGTGGGAGGGGTGGACTTCAGATGTAGTTGTGGAGACAGAGGGGCTTCTCAACAACACCAGTCGCCATTGTAATTTGGACTGCCGTATCTGTGTGAATGGAAAACAGAACGAAAACGTTCCTTTTGTCCGTCGACACCACTTGAAGGCAATTCATTGCTCCTAAAGAAGGCTCTCTCCCCCTGACTATGTGGGGCATTTACAAGCCGATCGCATGGTGCCACATGTGCCAATTCCTAATTGAAAGAGGTGTCTAAAAAGTGGCATGCTTGTATAGAAGTTGTCCACGTATAAATGGTACCCCTTTCCGAATAAGGGTGACACCAAGTCCCACACAATCTAGCCGCTGCTCCCTATGTAGTCTGGGCAGTTGGGGGGCTCCACGCTGCTATATTTTCCCTTGTAAACCAGAAAACTACATTTATAGCCTGTTGCCCTGTCACAGAGCTTATACATATTGACCCCATATCTGGCACACTTGCTGGGGAGAAACTAAAAGCAAGGCGGCCAATCAGGGACTCGTCAACGAAGACATGTTGGGGGATAAACAAGGCTGCTAATTTTCGCTGGAAGTGGTTTACGAGGGGCCAATTATGTGGAGCCGGTCATATTCAGGATTACCCCGAGGACAACAGTGTTCATTATCACTGAAGTGCATGAATCGCAATATTTGCTTACATCGAGCCCTGGCCATGGCAGCAGAGAACACGGGCATATGATGAATTGGGTCAGTGGACCAATGTGACCACAACTCACTCTTTTTAGTAATGCCCATGATGAGGGATAGGCCCAGAAAGGATTTAAATTCGGGAACCGTTATAGGTTTCCAGCCAAATCGCCTGGCAAGGGTCAAATTTGGGTTTGCGGCAATAATTTGATTTGCATACAAATTGCTTTGGTCCACAATAGATCCATACAGATCTTCCATGAAAAACAGCTAAAAAAAAATCAAGGGGAGTAAATTGGCTAGTGAATGGGGGAAGTAGGGGCGCTGCAGAATCTGTGGGCTGCCACTCAGAATTTGCAAGTGCATCAGGAAGGGCAATATGGGCTCTACGGGTCTGCATTCTTGGTGGCTGCTTGTCACTACTTGTGCTAGCCACTGCACCAGCTTGAACTGCACTTATGGGACTCGCCACGTCACCAAGTGATACTGCAGTGCTAGTTTGTCTATTGACCAGGGTGTACTAGGCCGCCGGTGCTCGCCAGTTCACCAGTGACACTAGTACCAACACTCTGCTGCATACGAGAATCATGCAGTTGTTGCACCTCAGCATCAGAAGAACGGGGTCGGGTACACCTGACCTTAGCAGGTACCACTACTCCGTCATCAGAGCTATCTGTCAGGGTGCCGCTGCTCTCTACTCGTATACTGAGTCTGATTCTGACAGTGAGGACTCCCCATCGTTCTCATCTGTCATGCTCAGTATCCTGTAGGCCTCTTCACTAGTGTACCTTTCGTTTGAAATTTTGGCCACTAAATTTACAGGTACCTAGTGTGACTCACAGGTAAAAAAAGCACCTGGTTGTCGAGGACTGTTGAGACCACTACGAAACAAAAATAAACTGCTAGTGCTAGCAGAGATCAGGCCTGACTCTGCTAACGCTGCGGTTTTGTGTGCTGTGTATTGGAATTAACAGTGATCTAGTGATACTGCACTTCTTGGGGGCTAGGCGGAGGGGCTAAACACAGGTGCTGGCAGGTGTCAGGGCTGATCCTGCTAACGCCACGTTTTTGGGAATACTAAACTATTGGGGACGCTAGTATAGTTCTGATCAGACAATATACTAGTAATAGGGGTGTATAGTGTTTGTGTGTTACTGGCAATCAAAGGGTTAAAATCTGACACTATATGGGATTGACCCTAACTGACACTGATGCTGACGCTAACTGGTGTCACCCGTGACACTAATATTGTGATCAGAAAAAAGATCTGCACACTTTACTAGTGACACTGTGAAAGGGTTAACTGGGGGGGGGGATCAGGGGGTTAAAATTTTATTAGAAAATATGTGGCGGGACCCTGACGCTATACTAGACTGACTCTGATGCTAACTAGCGTCACCCGTGACACTAATACAGTGATCAAATACAAAAAACAAATGATTATTGCACTTTCTAGTGGACCATAAAAAGCATTCACTGAGTATCCACCCGCAACTGAGAGGAACACCTGGGTACCTTAACGGTCCCAATACTCAGAACAAACAACAAAAGAACCTTTATGTGGAGTTCTGGGGGATGTGAGTATGTCCAGTCCAATCATAGTACATGTGCTCACACTTACTGGCTGTTATAAGTGGGCTGTTAAGTGTAGTTCCACAAAATGGAAACAGTCACCATGGATGATAATGATAAAGACAGCGCTTTGAGCTAAGCGGGACATTCAGCCAGGGAAGTACAGCTGCTCTCCCCCTTTCTGGTTTTTATCATCTTTTCCAGCTCACTGTGACACAGCATCCACATTGTGGAAACAGGTCTGTTTCTTCCCGGGCAGATCACTTCCTGCCTTCCATTCAGTGTTTGGGTTTCTGATATGTGTAGTCCTACGGGGATCATTGTTCATGGTGATGGTTTATGCAATTGTTTTTTTGCTATATATTGCCTACAGCTGTTCACAGCTTCTTTGGAACTCTCATTTCTATTTGACTTACAATAAATCTTTTATTTTTATCATTATCATTCATGGTGACTGTTTACATTTTGTGGAACTACAATTAACAGCCCACTTGTAACAGCCAGCAAGTGTGAGCACATTGACTATGATTGGCCTAGACATACTCACATCCCCCAGCGCTCTACATAGAGGTACTTTTGTTGTTTGTTCTAATACAGTGATCAGTAACTTATCTGTCACTGTATATAGTGATACTGTGACAGGGCAGTGAAGGGGTTAACTGGGGGTGATTAAGGGGTTAAACCTTTATTAGGGGATTTATGGCTGGTACCCTAAACCTATCTGGGACTCACAATAACTACCGCTAACTTCCGCTGGTGCTAACTGGCGTCACCAGTGACACTAATACAGTGATCAGTAAATTATCTGTATACTGTATATATTGACATTGTGACAGTGAGTGAAAGGGTTAATGGGGGGGGGGGTGATCAGGGGGTTAAATATGTGCCTATGTGTTCTGGTGCTAGTGTAGTGCTTGTGTACTCACTGTGATGCTTTCCCCTCTCACACTGGAACCGAAAAGGGCTCAAGGAGAGGAGATTGCATAATTTCCTGTGCCTGTGTTTACATTACACAGGCACAGGACGTTCTGCAATTGGTCAGAACCGATCACCAGGTCCAGGCCATAAATCATTGACCTGGACCTGATGACTGATCAGTTCTGAACCAAATCAGATTGCCACGGGAACGGCAAACTGGTTAACTGAAATAAAGTACATTTTCTCTTCATGCCTACCCACCCTACCTAATATTTAGGTGTGGCTTTACACCAATGCAAGTGTTTGTGCATCAGTTATGATACATGCTCATGCGCAAGAAATAGTACATGCGGTACATATAAATTGCTAATTGTTCTGTAAATATTGTGTGATGCCAATCGCACTGTACATTGTGGTGCACTGCTTTAGCCAAAAATAGCGCAGGTATGTTTTTTTCATGTGCTGAGGCTAAACCCTAATAACAAAATTAATTTATTTACCTTTATGTCTGTAAATATTCAAATAAAAGCTATTTATCAGCTGGCTCAGATGCTCATCGGCACACTGAGAGGCTGAGCCAGCTGCCAGTTAGGCATCTGGGTGGATCTTGACATAAAGTCAGGACCTCTCCATGGCCTAGATTGGCTGAGAAATGTCGGCCGACAGCAGGTTTTAGCCCGCTGTCGACTGAATACAGGTCACAGGCAGTGCCGGGACAAGGTCATCCAGTGCCCAGGGCAAGGATGCCAAACTGCGCCCCCTTCCCTTAGGTTTAGGGTTAAGGCACCCCCCATCTCTGCAATAAACTATTGCGCCCAGGGCAACCACCCCCTGCTGCCCACCCCTTGTCCCGACCCTGGTCACAGGAGTGCAGAAGGAACAGCACTTCTGTGAACCCCAGGAGAAGCATGGCCAAAAGAGCTTTGACCCTACTTCACCTTTAAGGCATTCTATACTCTCAAAATAATTTTTAATCTAAAAGGCTATAATTTAAAATGATTGTAAAATGTATGAAAATGCTTGTAAGTGAATTTTACATGCATTTCTAATAAAGACTTGAGAAGCAGCAGAACTGGAAAATATTTCAAAACAGTCTAAAAATGCATGTAAAACACAAGTGAAATTATACATCTCAAAGAAGGACACTTTTTAGCATATGTAGGCAGAGGACACACCATGTGCTACTCCTCTATAGTGATGGACGAACATCGGCGGGGGCGGTTCGCGAACGTCAGCCGCAAATGTTCTCAAAAGTCTGCGAACCGCAAGTTCGCCACGGGCCCCATTGACTTTAATGGGAGACGAACTTTAAAAACCTTTAGGTCATATTTGCAGCCACAAAAGACTTACTAGCTGTGCACAAATAGTCTTTTTTTCATAAATCAGCCAGAACTGACAGCAGCCGGTAAATACTTGTCAAATACATATAGGGTCCATTCACACATCTGTAAAATGGGTCCGCATCCATTCCACAATTTGGTGGAACCTTTACAGACCCATTGATTTTCAATTCCAGTCTGAAAAATTAGGCATTCACAGGATAAAGAAGTAAGTGTCGGCCATTTCAGGCCCCAAAAATTAGCCCACATGTGTTTACCTGACAGCTAAGAACATTTTATTCAGTGGCTGAAGATACATTAGGCATTCACAGGATACAGAAGTAAGTGTCGGTCATGAAAGGCCCCAAACATTAGCCCACATGGGTTTGCCTGACAGCTAAGAACATAGTATTTGATGGCTGGAGGGTACATTAGGCATTCACAGGATACAGAAGTAAGTGTCGGCCAGTATAGGCCCCAAAAATTAGACCACGTGGGTTTACCTGACAGCAAAGAATGTAGTATTTAGTGGCTGGAGGTACATTAGGCATTCACAAGATACAGAAGCAAGTGTCGCCCATTCCAGGCCCCAAAAATTAGCCCACATGCGTTTACCTGACAGCAAAGAACGTAGTATTTGGTGGCTGGAGGTACATTAGGCATTCACAGGACACAGAAGTAAGTGTCGGCCAATATAGGCCCCAAAAATTAGCTCACATGGGTTTACCTGACAGCTAAGAACGTAGTATTTGGTGGCTGGAGGTACATTAGGCATTCACAGGATAAAGAAGTAAGTGTCGGCCAGTATAGGCCCCAAAAATTAGCCCACATGGGTTTACCTGACAGCTAAGAACGTAGTATTTGGTGGCTGGAGGTACATTAGGCATTCACAGGATACAGAAGTAAGTGTCGACCAGTATAGGCCCCAAACATTAGACCACATGGGTTTACCTGACAGCAAATAACGTAGTATTTGGTGGCTGGAGGTACATTAGGCATTCACAGGATAAAGAAGTAAGTGTCGGCCAGTATAGGCACCAAAAACTATCCCACATGGGTTTACCTGACAGCTAAGAACGTAGTATTTAGTGGCTGGAGGTACATTAGGCATTCACAAGATACAGAAGCAAGTGTTGCCCATTCCAGGCCCCAAAAATGAGCCCACATGGGTTTACCTGACAGCAAAGAACGTAGTATTTGGTGGCTGGAGGTACATTAGGCATTCACAGGATACAGAAGTAAGTGTCGGCCAGTATAGGCCCCAAAAATTTGCTCACATGGGTTTAACTGACAGCTAAGAATGTAGTATTTGGTGGCTGGAGGTACATTAGGCATTCACAGGATACAGAAGTAAGTGTCGGCCAGTATAGGCACCAAAAACTATCCCACATGGGTTTACCTGACAGCTAAGAACGTAGTATTTGGTGGCTGGAGGTACATTAGGCATTCACAGGATAAAGAAGTAAGTGTCGGCCAGTATAGGCCCCAAAAATTAGCCCACATGGGTTTACCTGACAGCTAAGAATGTAGTATTTGGTGGCTGGAGGTACATTAGGCATTCACAGGAAAAAGAAGTTAATGTTGGCCAGTATAGGCCCCAAAAATTAGCCCACATGGGTTTACCTGACAGCTAAGAACGTAGTATTTGGTGGCTGGAGGTACATTAGGCATTCACAGGATACAGAAGAAAGTGTCGGCCAGTATAGGCCCCAAAAATGAGCCCACATGGGTTTACCTGACAGCAAAGAACGTAGTATTTGGTGGCTGGAGATACATTAGGCATTCACAGGATACAGAAGTAAGTTTCGGCCAGTATAGGCCCCAAAAATTAGACCACATGAGTTTACCTGTCAGCAAAGAACGCAGTATTTGGTGGCTGGAGGTACATTAGGCATTCACCGTATACAGAAGTAAGTGTCGGCCAGTATAGGCCCCAAAAATTAGCCCTCATGGGTTTACCTGACAGCAAAGAACGTAGTATTTGGTAGCTGGAGATACATTAGGCATTCACAGGATACAGAAGTATGTGTCAGCCAGTATAGGCCTAAAAAATTAGACCACATGGGTTTACATGACAGCAAAGAACGAATTATTTGGTGGCTGGAGGTACATTAGGCATTCACAGGATAAAGAAGTAAGTGTCCGCCAGTATAGGCCCCAAAAATTAGCCCACATGGGTTTACCTGACAGCTAAGAACGTAATATTTGGTGGCTGGAGGTACATTAGGCATTCACAGGATAAAAAAGTAAGTGTCGGCCAGTATAGGCCCCAAAAATTAGCCCACGTGGGTTTACCTGACAGCTAAGAACGTAGTATTTGGTGGCTGGAGGTACATTAGGCATTCACAGAAAAAATAATTGTCGGCCATGAAAGGCCCCAACAATTTGGCATTCCATGGACATGAAATGCCTTTTATGCCGCTGTATTTAGCGAAGACAAGGACCAGGAATTGTTGTGGGTGGATGGCGGTCTGGAGGATATTTGTGGCCTGTCATGAGGAATTTCAATGAAACATGGTCTACTGGTCACATGTGTTGAATTCCTCAGAGATCCATGGCTCATTCATTTTTATAAATGTGAGGTAGTCTACACTGTCATGAGCTAGGCGAGTGTGCTTAACGGTCACGATCCCCCTGCTGCGCTGAACGTCCTTTCGGACAGGACACTGGATGGGGGGCAAGCCAACAGTTCCATTGCAAATTGTGCGAGCTCTGGCCAGAGGTCAAGCCTGCCCACCCAGTAGTTCAGGGGTTCATCACTCCTCAGAGCATCCACATCGGCCGTTAACCTGATGCAGTCGGAAATCTGTCGGTCTAGGCGTTCCCTGATGCTGGATCCGGAGTACAGCTGTCGATGGTTCAGCTGAAAGAAGGATCTCATATCTGAAGTGACCAAGACATCTTCAAACCACCCTCTTCTTGCAGGCGCTGTTGGATTGCTACCCGCAACTGTCTTTCTATGACTGGAAATTCCTCTGCCAGCGCACGCAAAAGCAGAATGCAGCATTTCCCGCAGCAAGGCCTGGAAGTGCTACATTCTGACCGCCCTCTGTGATTGTGCTAACATTTCCGCCATTTTTTGTTTGTACCGGGGGTCTAAGTACGTTGCCACCCAGTACTGGTCCTTGGCCTTTATGCTTTTTATACGGGGGTCCCCCTTAAAACACTGCAGCATGAAGGCCCCCATTCGCACTAAACTGGAAGCGGTGTAGTGGCCTGCTTCCAGCTCATCATCCAGGATAATGTCATCCTTTTTATCCTCCCCCCATCCACGGATAACATCAGGGATCCCAGAAAGGTTTAAAGCATGCTCTTCTTGCTCCTCCTCATCCCCCCGGCACCATCCTGCTCTGACTCCTCTTCAGACTCCTGTTGTTGACTTGTCTCAGATGGAGTAGCACCCACTGGGAATTCATCCAGCATTGCGACTTCCTCATCTTCCTGCTCCTGCTTCTCGACGGCTTGATCAATGACACAACGCAATGCACGCTCCAGAAAGAAGGCGTAAGGTACGATGTCACTGATGGCACCCTGGCTGTGACTGACCAGTTTGGTGATCTCATCGAATGGCCGCAGAAGTCTGCATGCATTGCGCATGAGCAGCCACTGGCGAGGTGAAAAAAACCCAAGCTCCCCAGAACCTGTCCTGCCGCGCAGTTTGTACAGGTAGTCATGCAACATTGAGTTCCATCGCGTCGGACTTTTACAAATAAGACGCCTGACGGGCATGTTGTATCGCCGCTGAATGTCAGCCAAGCGAGCCATGGCTTGGTAAGATCTTTTGAGATGGCCCGAGATTTTCCTGGCCTGTCGCAAGACGTCCTGGACCCCAGGGTATTTGGCAACGAATCGCTGCACGACCAATTTCAGGACGTGTGCCATGCATGGCACGTGTGTTATTTTGCCCTGTTTCAGCGCGCTTAGCAGATTGGCACAGTTGGCGCACGCCACTTTACCAACTGTCAAATTGAGCGGTGTCAGCCACTGATCTGCCTGTGAACGCAAAGTTGAAAGGAGTGCAGGACCAGAAGAGGCAGGCCTGCATGCAATCCGCGGTAGTACAACCAAATCTACACGGGTGCCATGGGTTACATGCTTGACGGCCGTCAGAAGGTTCACTCAGTGGGCAGTAAAAGTGATATACCTTCCCTGCCCATGTTTGCTAGACCATGTGTCTGTGGTATCTTGGCAGCAACACTGTGTGCCAGAGATATATTCACTTGCCGCTGAACATGGCCATACAGCTCTGGAATGCCCTTCTGCGAGAAATATTTCCTGCCTGGGACCTTCCATTGGGGTGTTCCAATTGCCACAAATTTACGAAAGACCTCAGAGTCCACCAGTTGATATGGCAGTAGTTGGCGGGCTATCAGTTCCAAAAAGCCAGCAGTCAAACGTTGGGCAAGAGGGTTATCCGGCGTCATCATTTTTTTCCGCTCCAACATTTGGGCCACAGAAGCCTGCCTTTTTCCAGAACAACGTGACAACGGCATGATGGAAGGTGGAGTGGAGGACAATTGTGAGGAGAGAGGAGAAGGAGAAGAGGATGGATGGTGAGAGCCTGGAGTGTGGCTTTGTGGGTTCTGACGGTATTGCTCCCACTGGGCTCGGTGATGGGAGTTCAGGTACCTTCTTAAGGCGGTTGTCCCTAGGTGAGTGCTGTGATGCGTTGACTGCAAAGGCTGCAGATGGCAACACTGTTGTCAGCAACGGACACATTGAAAAAAGCCCACACTGCGGAGCCATGTGCCGGCGTCCTGGGAGCGCCAGATGTGACTGTACATGGTTGATGGCTCGCTCTTGATATGTTTGCAGTCTGCTTTGTACCTCTTGTGCAATGCAAGTTCTGCCTGCCTCTCCTCCCTATCTATGCCGGTCCGTCTCTCGCTCTGAACTCCACTCCTCTTCCTCTCTTGTGGCCACCCACGTGACGTCCATAGACACGTCATCATCCACGTCACCTTCCCCACCACTAACATTCGAGATCTCGGAGTGGGCAGCAACAGCGGGGACCAACCTCCTTGGGCTGATCTGGGTGCTGTCGTTAGACTGCTGAGTGGTGGCTGTTGCTACCTTCTCTTCCTGATCCGATGCCAAGAATGGCTGCACATCTCAAATGTCTTGTGATGGACCGGAAAATAATTCCAGTGGCTCAAGCGGAGGGTATGTGGTGGTGTCTTTGGGGGTGCACACATCACAGAGTGAAGAAGGGGTAGATAGAGAGGATGAGGAGGGTGCAGAAGAGGAAGGCTGAGTGAGCCACTCAACCAAGTCTGGTGCGTCCTTTGACATAATCGAACGCACCTTCTGAAACTTCACACTTTGGCTCCGGCCTACTGCTCCTGCCCTACCCCTACCACCCCTGCGTAAGTGTCTGCCTCTTCCTCTGCCTGTCATGTTTTTAAATTACCCTGTGACAAAAGTCTCTAGAGAATCGCAGTATATCTGGAAAAGGGTATATAACACCCCGCTTCAATCTGTGGTATTGGGGGGCCACAGGTTTATTACACCAGTTCTACAAATAATTGGCCAGTAACTGTTGTCACTGTGTGTAGCACAGTTAACACAGCAAAAGAGGCCACATTTTTGCAGGACTAAAATTAAATCTTAGAAAAGTATACTGTAAAATAACACCCCACTTCAATATGTGATATGGGGGGGGGGGGGCACAGTTTTATCACACCAGTTGTACAAATAATTGGCCAGTAACTGTTGTCACTGTGTGTAGCACAGTTAAAACAGCAAAAGAGGCCAATTTTTTGCAGGACTAAAATACACTCTTAGAAAAGTATAATGTTAAATAACACCCCACTTCAATATGTGGTATTGGGGGCCACTGGTTTATCACACCAGTTGTTCAAGAAATTGCCCAGTGAGTTTGACACTGTGTGTGTATCAGACTTAAAGCAGCAAAAGAGGCAATATTGTTGACGGACACAAATACACTTATGAAAGTATACTCAGATAACACCCCACTTTAATATGTGGTATTGGGCGGCCACTGGTTTATCACCCCAGTTGTTCAAAAAATTGGCCAGTGAGTTTGGCACTGTGTGTATCAGACTTAATGCTGCAAAAGAGGAAATATTGTTGCAGGACACAAATACACTTGTAAAAGTATACTCGGATAACACCCCACTTCAATATGTGGTATTGGGGGGGGGGGGCACTGGTCTATCACACCAGTTGTTCAAAAAATTTGCCAGTGAGTTTGGCACTGTGTGTAGCAGAAATAACACAGCAAAAGAGGCAATATTGTTGCAGGACGCAAATACACTTGTAAAAGTATACTCAGATAACACCCCACTTCAATATGTGGTATTGGGGGGGGGGGCACTGGTCTTTAACACCAGTTGTTCAAAAAATTGGCCAGGGAGTTTGGCACTGTGTGTATCAGAGTTAATGCAGCAAAATAGGCAATAATGTTGCAGGACACAAATACACTTAAGAAAGTATACTCAGATAACACCCCCTTCAATCTGTGGTATTGGGGGGGCCACAGGTTTATTACACCAGTTCTAAAAATAATTGGCCAGTAACTGTTGTAACTGTGTGTAGCAGAGTTCACACGGCAAAAGAGGCCAAATGTTTGCAGGACTAAAATACACTCTTAGAAAAGTATACTGTTAAATAACACCCCACTTCAATATGTGGTATTGGGGGGCCACTGGTCTATCACACCAGTTGCTCAAAAAATTGGGCAGTGAGTTTGGCACTGTGTGTAGCAGAGTTAACACAGCAAAAGTGGCAATATTGTTGCAGGACACAAATACACTTGTAAAAGTATACTCAGATAACACCCCACTTCAATCTGTGGTATTGGGGGCCACAGGTTTATTACACCAGTTCTAAAAATAATTGGCCAGTAACTGTTGTCACTGTGTGTAGCACAGTTAAAACAGCAAAAGAGGCCACATTTTTGCAGGACTAAAATACACTCTTAGAAAAGTATAATGTTAAATAACACCCCACTTCAATATGTGGTATTGGGGGCCACTGGTTTATCACACCAGTTGTTCAAGAAATTGGCCAGTGAGTTTGGCACTGTGTGTATCAGAGTTAACGCAGCAAAAGAGGCAATATTGTTGCAGGACACAAATACACTTATGAAAGTATATTCAGATAACACCCCACTTCAATATGTGGTATTGGGGGGCCACAGGTTTATCACACCAGTTGTTCAAAAAATTGGCCAGTGAGTTTGGCACTGTGTGTATCAGACGTAACGCAGAAAAAGAGGCAATATTGTTGACGGACACAAATACACTTATGAAAGTGTACTCAGATAACACCCCACTTCAATATGTGGTATTGGGGGGGGGCACTGGTCTATCACACCAGTTGTTCAAAAAATTTGCCAGTGAGTTTGGCACTGTGTGTAGCAGAGTTAACACAGCAAAAGAGGCAATATTGTTGCAGGACACAAATACACTTGTAAAAGTATACTCAGATAACACCCCACTTCAATATGTGGTATTGGGGGGGGGGGGCACTGGTCTTTCACACCAGTTGTTCAAAAAATTGGCCAGGGAGTTTGGCACTGTGTGTAGCAGAGTTAACACAGCAAAAGAGGCAATATTGTTGCAGGACACAAATACACTTAGAAAAATATACGCAGATAACACCCCGCTTCAATCTGTGGTATTGGGGGGCCACGGGTTTATTACACCAGTTCTACAAATAATTAACCAGTAACTGTTGTCACTGTGTAGCAGAGTTAACACAGCAAAAGAGGCAACATTTTTGAAGGACTAAAATACACTCTTAGAAAAGTATACTGTTAAATAACACCCCACTTCAATATGTGGTATTGGGGGGCCACTGGTCTATCACACCAGTTTTTCAAAAAATTGGCCAGTGAGTTTGGCACTGTGTGTAGCAGAGTTAACACAGCATAAGAGGCAATATTGTTGCAGGACAAAAATACACTTGTAAAAGTATACTCAGACAACACCCCACTTCAATATGTGGTATTGGGGGGCCACTGGTCTATCACACCAGTTGTTCAAAAAATTGGCCAGGGAGTTTGGCACTGTGTGTATCAGACTTAACGCAGCAAAAGAGACAATTTTGTTGCAGGACACAAATACACTTAGGAAAGTATACTCGGATAGCACCCCCCTTCAATATGTGGTATTGGGGGGCCACTGGTTTATCACACCAGTTGTTCAAAAAAATTGGCCAGTGAGTTTGGCACTGTGTGTAGCAGAGTTAACACAGCAAAAGAGGCAATATTGTTGCAGGACACGAATACACTTGTAAAAGTATACTCAGATAACACCCCACTTCAATATGTGGTACTGGGGGGGGGGGGGTACTGGTCTATCACACCAGTTGTTCAAAAAATTGGCCAGGGAGTTTGGCACTGTGTGTATCAGAGTTAACGCAGCAAAAGAGGCAATATTGTTGCAGGACACAAATACACTTAGGAAAGTATGCTCAGATAACACCCCACTTCAATCTGTGGTATTGGGGGGGGGGGGCACAAGTTAATTACACCAGTTCTACAAATAATTGGCCAGTAACTGTTGTCACTATGTGTAGCAGAGTTCACACAGCAAAAGAGGCCACATTTTTGCAGGACTAAAATACACTCTTAGAAAAGTATACTGTTAAATAACACCCCACTTCAATATGTGGTATTGGGTGGCCACTGGTCTATCACACCAGTTGCTCAAAAAATTGGCCAGTGAGTTTGGCACTGTGTGTATCAGACTTAACGCAGCAACAGAGGCAATATTGTTGCAGGACACAAATACACTTGTAAAAGTATACTCAGATAACACCCCACTTCAATCTGTGGTATTGGGGGGCCACAGGTTTATTACACCAGTTCTACAAATAATTGGCCAGTAACTGTTGTCACTGTGTGTAGCAGAGTTAACACAGCAAAAGGGGCCAAATTTTTGCAGGACTAAAATACACTCTTAGAAAAGTATACTGTTAAATAACACCCCACTTCAATATGTGGTATTGGGGGGGGGGCCACTGGTCTATCACACCAGTTTTTCAAAAAATTGGCCAGTGAGTTTGGCACTGTGTGTAGCAGACTTAACACAGCAAAAGAGGCAATATTGTTGCAGGACACAAATACACTTGTAAAAGTATACTCAGATAACACCCCACTTTAATATGTGGTATTGGGGGGCCACTGGTCTATCACACCAGTTATAATACATTAAAAGTGCTTTTGTCACTGTTTGTAGTATTGCTGCAGCAACGTTCAGTCACCACTAGGGATGATCGAATGGTTCGGTCAACCATCGGTTCGACCCGAACACTGACTGTTCAAAATTCGGCCGAATTCCGAACTTTTTGCGGTAAAAGTTCGGAATTCGGCACCAGAACCGCCCAAATTGCAATGGGACAGGAACTGGGCTTTAAAAGCCCGTGATTGGACCAGAAACGTGAATAAAATCCAATTGAGGGGGCACGAGTCTGCTAGGAATGTGATTGGAGTGACTAGGGGGTCCAGAGGCCAATCAGTAGTGAATAAGCCCCCCAGTATATAACATAGCCCCGCCAAATCTCTAGCACTGTAATAGAGAGGCTGTGGAAGAGAGTGGAAGCAGTTAAGTTACTCCTGCTGCTCCAGTGTCATTTAGCAATTATTAGTGTGAGGAAAGGGATATGCAGTGTAGTTAGGGTACTATATACCACTATAGTTAGTCAATAATCTAGTTTCTGTAGGGAAAGCGTTAAGTGTCAGGGTGACCGTAGTATAGTTTAGGGTGAACTGACTCTGACTGCTATGCCAGGATGACAGAACTCATCCATGTCAGGGTGACCGCCAGAAGAAAAAGATAATTTTTCTTAGAATTATTAGTAAAGCAGGGATGGGGTTCCGCTCCTTTCACACCTGGGCATTTTTGTTTCAGGTGTTTATTAGGCTTTTTTGTGGACATCTTTGGAGGCAGGCATGACATCTGAACTTCTGTGTAGGGGTATATATACACACATACACACACATATATATATATATATATATATATATATATATATATATATATATATATATATATATATATATACACACATATAGGTGTGAAAGGATCGGAACCCTATCCCTGCGCTACTGAAATTATTTGCAGGGATGGTTTTACCCTCCTTTCACACCTATATGTGTGTATGTGTATATATATATATGTGTGTGTGATTTGTTTTTTTTGTGTGATTCATAGTCCCTGGGGCATGACCCAGAACCTTAGGCACTTTTTAGGGGCATTTATTTTATGTTTAAGGGCTTCAAAATGGTGTTTTTTGATTACCGAACTTCGGGTCCCATTGATTTCAATGGGGTTCTGGAATCCGGACCCGAACTTCCGGGAAGTTCGGGTGTTCTGGTCGAACCAAACTTTTCAAAAGTTCGATCATCCCTAGTCACCACACCAGTCACAATGCTGCACAGTGCACAATACAAATCCACTATAATATGCTTTCTACAAAGTATATTATACCATTCAAGTGTATGCCCCCTTTCAATGCAGTGACCAGCGTACATGCCCCCTTTCAATACAGCGACCATCATACATGCCCTCTTTCAATGCAGTGACCAGCGTACATGCCCCCTTTCAATGCAGTGACCAACGTACATGCCCCCAATGCAGTGACCAGCATACATGCCCCCAATGCAGAGATCAGCGTGCGTGCCCCCTTCAATGCAGTGACAAGCATACATGCCCCCTTCCAATGCAGTGACCAGCGTACATTCCCCCAATGCAGAGATCAACGTGTGTGCCCCTTTTCAATGCAGTGACCAGCATACATGCCCCCTTTCAATGCAGTGACAAGCATAAATGCCCCCTTTCAACGCAGTGACCAGCGTACATGCCCCCAATGCAGTGATCAGCGTAGATGCCCTCTTCAATGCAGTGACCAGCGTACATGCCCCCAAAGCAGTGACCAGCATACATGCCCCCAATGCAGAGATCAGCGTGCGTGCCCCCAATGCAGTGACCAGCATACATGCCCCCAATGCAGAGATCAGCGTGCGTGCCCCCTTCATTGCAGTGACCAGCATACATGCCCCCAATGCAGAGATCAGCGTGCGTGCCCCCTTACTTACCTGGAGCAGCAGCGGCGGCGGGCGGCTCCTCATCAGTGTCCCGGCGTCGGCTTCTCATCAGTCCCGGCGGCGCGTCTCCTCGGGTCCTCCCGCTCCCGCCTCCTCCTCGGCCAATGGCATGGGGTTTGCCAAAGATTTTGAAACCGTCCTGTTGTACTTACATATAAGGTAAGGGTGAGGAGCATATGGTTATAGATTGCTATTATAGGTCCCTGTATTGAAATAATACTTGTCTGACCTAACCGGGGCAAGCATATGAAAAAGGTGTTCTGTTCAAGAGTCAGAACTCAGGTTTGATTAAATGGTCAGTACACAAATTTAGGGATTCAAAAGTAAAATGTAAATCATAGCAATTTATTTGTAAATAATTTTTCTTGTGATTACAACACCGTACAGATATTGGCTTTGCCTTATAGTATGTGACCTGTATAAACATTAAAAACAAGACATACAACGTAATACATTTAACAATTAACAGGTTACCGGCCGGTGCATAATAAATGACATCACTGGGCTATTATTAATCAGTATACTTTCTAGCGGTGTACACCGTTTCTATATCCTTCCTGCGATGTGTGTCTGTGGGCTTGTGGGGGAAAAAAAGAGACTAATAGTCAATCGTTTTTTGCTAAATGAAGCAGGGTGAGTGGGGGTTCACAGTGGTGGGTAGCTGAGATAATTTCTCCTCTAAATGGCATCATTTACACGATCCGAGGGTACGGCAGAGTATTCCTCCTTTTTGTTCCGAGTCTGTATTGTGACTCGTGATCAGGTCGGCAATTGCCTTGATTCAGAACTCCTTCCCTCTTATAGTGTAAGTGAAGTATCAGGTTTCAGCGGTTCATTGGTTGGGGATGTTTCATTTTGGTGTTACAAATGTCTTTTATGGGTTGGTTGTTTTGGAGGTTTGCAGAGCATGTGGATGTCTCCTTTTATATTTACGGCATTAATGGTGGGGTGTCAGGTGGTTTAAAGTCTACCACCGATTCTTGGGGACTATGCAGAGTGTGTGCCTGTGTTCATCCAATGCAGGATGCCTCAGTGGTTTGCTCCGTCTCGTCAGAGACACTCTGTCAGCCGAACGGCTGAATCTTCACCCCTCTTCCTGGATGGTGTAGTGTTATCACTTACCTGACCTCCGACCCATTGCCGCACTGCCCTGTTGTACTTGGAATTCTGTACCAAAAGCCATACAATTTTTTTCATGGAAATTTGGCGTTATGTATTATAGGCCTACAATTCTTAGTAATTACTGACTTAAACCTGACCAAAACAAGACCCTAGTAGACATCCCAGATGTGATAAATTTGAAACACAAACGCATGAATTATAATCAAATCAATAATATAATTTTATTATAGAATATATAATATATATAATAAAATTATATTATTGATTAGATTATAATTCATGCGTTATATATTATATATATATATATATATGTGTGTGTATATATATATATATATATATATATATATATGTGTGTATATATATATATATATATATATATATATATACATATATATGTGTGTGTGTGTGTATATATGTATATATATACGCATGAATTATAATCGAATCAATAATATAATTTTATATATATATATATATATATATATATATATACATACATATATGTATATATATATATATATATATATATATATATATATATATATATATATATATATATGCATATATATATGCATATATATAATATAAAATGTGTTTGTGTTTTGTGCAACGTTTTTTTTTTTTTTTGAATTTCCCTCCCTAGTTCCGCTCCCATGCAGCATTGCTGCTGCAGGGAACGGAACCTGGAAGTCCTCCTACCGACAGACGAGCGGCGGGGATCTCGGCTGGCGGTCACAGCAATGAGAGCTCATCGCTGGATCGCCAGGATAAGGTAAGACACTCCACTGCGCTGTCTGCACATTCACCCCGAGCGTGACTCGGGGATACCGATAATAGCAGGAAATTCCTACCCCGAGTCACGCTCGGGGTTACCGCTAGCCTAGTTAAAGGATGTCATCATCTACTCCAAATCTTATGAAGATCACTTGAAACATTTGGCCGATGTTTTTCAAGTCCTCATTAAATATGGACTCAAAGTCAAACCATCTAAGTGATATCTATTGAAGCCAGAAGTCAAATACTTAGGGCATATTGTAAGCTCTGAAGGTGTTAAACCGGATCCAGAGAAGATAGCCGCAGTCCGAAATTGGCCTACTCCTACTACAGTGAAAGAAGTGAGGAGTTTTCTCAGTTTCGCAGGATACTACAGGCACTTTATTCCTCATTTTGCCCAAATTGTGGGGCCAATATTAGAACTTCTGAGAGGACATCCTAAGAGGTACCAAAAGTCTCCAATTCCAAGTTGAATGGAACACAGAAAGAGAAATTGCCTTTCAGCTTCTGAAGAAGAAGTTAACCACTTGCCGACTGCCGCACAACTATTTACGTCGGCAGTCAGCCCCTCACAGGCAGAGTGACATAGTACTACGTTGCTAGCCTGTGAGGGTCTAGGGAGCGAGCGCGTGCCCCCGGAGGCACGCTCCCGCATATTCACAGACCCCCCCGCGCGTGTGACCGGCGGACCCGATGTCTGCCGGTCACTCGGCGATCGTCGGTGCAGAGGGAGAAAGGCAGGCGGCTGATGTAAACAAGCCGCCTGTCATTCTCCCCTGTGTAGAAACAGTGATCACACGGTTCTACTATGTAGGACCGTTGATCACTGTTCCTACACCTCAAGCCACAGCCAATCACAGTTAGAATCACGCCCCTAGGGACACACATAACCCCTCCCTCTCAAAAAAAAGTTAACCCCTTCACTGCCAGTGTAATTTTACAGTAACAGTGCATATGTATAGCACTGATTACTATAGAAATGTCACTGGTAACCCCAAAAGTGTCAAAAATGTCAGTCAAGGATCAGATCTGTCCGCCGCAATGTCGCAGTACCTCACAAAAATCGCAGATCGCCGCCATTACGCGTTAAAAAAAAACAACAAAAATGACAAAAATCTTTCCCTTTGTTAGTAAACGCGATAACTTTTGTCCAAACCAATCAAAATACCCTTTTTGCGATTTTTTTTACCAAACATATGTAGCATAAAACAAATTGGCCGAAAATGTTAAAAAATTTTGATTTTTACATTGTTTTTTGGGGAATTTCATATAAAAAAATTAGAAAAATATTGTTATTTTTGCAAAATTGACGCTCTTTTTTTGTTTATAGCGCATGATCGAAAAATCGCACAGGTGATCAAATACCACCAAAAGAAAGCTCTGTTTGTGGGAAAAAAAGGACGTCAATTTTGTTTGGGTACAGCGTCGCACGACCGCGCAATTATCCGTTAAAGTCACGCAGTGCCAGATCGCAAAATAGGCCCTGGTCAGGAAGGGTAAAGTAAAATCTTCTGGGGCTTAAGTGGTTAACAGAACCACCAATCCTAGGCTAACCAGATTACCAGCAGCCATTTCATCTTTACACAGATGCTAGTAAGAAAGGCCTGGGAGGTGTCCTGTCGCAAGTACAAGAAGGTAAAAAAAAGAGTTATTTCCTATGCTAGTAGATCTCTTAGAGGTACTGAAAGAAACAACCAAAACTATAGTTCCTTCAAATTGGAATTCCTTGCACTCGTGTGGGCTGTTACAGAAGAATTGAAAGATTACCTTGCAGCAACACCATTTGTGGCCTTCACAGATAACAACCCGCTAGCACATCTTAATACCGCCAAGTTGGGAGCATTGGAACAAAGATGGGCCTCACGCCTTGCTAACTACAATTTCACCTTAAAATACAGAACAGGCAAAGCAAATGAAAATGCGGATGCATTATCCCGTCTGCCTACCCAAGAAGACCAAACTACACAGGAAGATGTTTGGGAAGAGGTAGAAATGGCAGCTTTTTACAAAAATGTTGCTCACCAAGACATTATCATCATCAAAGGAAGAAGTCCTTAACCTTCAACAACAAGTGGATCCAAGATCCCAAGTGGACAAAGAAAAGTCGATCAAGCTGCAAAATGAAAGCAGAGCAGAGTGTTGGGAGAAGTGCAAGATTTCTTCACCAGTGGAGAAAGAATTCGCAGAAGAAATGCTGATCCAGAATTGTCAAAACCATGGAGACACAGAAAACATCTCTTCCTGTAGAAGGGCCTACTATTAAAAATAATTTTAGACCCAATTACCTGGGATCGTCTATACCAAATCTTAATACCACGCCGAGATGCAAGAATCATTCTTGAAATGTATCATGATCAATCAGGACACTTTGGCATGCAGAAGACAGAAGCCACCATCCGTAGAGGATTCTACTGGATTGGAATGAGAGGAGACATTGAAAAGTGGTGTCGAGAATGTTCCACCTGTGCTGTTGGAAGAAATAAAAAACATGACCAAAAAGCGCCCTTACATCCCATTGTAAGCTGAACACCGCTAGAAATAGTTGCAATTGACCATGTGAAGCTGGAACCAAGTCGCTCAGGTTACACATACACCATGACCATCATTGATCATTATACCAAATTTGTTGTAGCCATACCTGTCAAGGACTTGCCCGCTAAAACAACTGCAGATGCCTTCTGGAAACATTTCCTATTGCCATATGGATGCACAGAAAGAATCCTTACAGATCAGGGATCTGCCTTTGAGTTCACTTCACAATTGCCAGAAAATCAGGACCACAGCCTACCACCCCCAAGGGAATGGGCTTTGCGAAAAAATGAACCAAACTTTAATTGAGATGTTAACAGCGGTACCACCTGCTACAAGAAATGATTGGCCTACTCTATTGCCTCAATTGATGTACAACTACAATAACACCATTCACTGTTCTACTGGGTATACACCTTACTATCTCATGTGTGGCCGACAAGGTAAACTACCTGCTGACCATACTTTGGGCGTACAAGTGCCTGATGCAATCAACCCTCTACCAAAGACTGATTGGGTGAGTGAGCACCAAAGACGTCTAATTGATGCACAAGAAATTGTTCAACATCGCATGGAACATGCTCATGAAAAGCAACAAAAAGATTATAACCAATCTCCCAAAGCAGAACCTCTCAAAATTGGTGACCATGTGTGGTTAAAAAAGACCATCGCACCAGCAAGTTAGATAGCAAATGGGAGAGAGAACCTTACACCATTACAGCTATTCTCAATCCAGAGACTGATACTTATGAGATCACCAAAGAGAACAAATCACGCGTAGTACATCGCAATCGCCTTAAGTTATGTCTCAAGGAAAGTACTCAAGAAGAAATTCTTCAAGAAGAAGCTGTCCAAGAGGAAATTCAATCCATAGAACCAGAGCCTACAAAATCATCTGATTCAGAGGATCCACTACAGTCTTTTGGAAAAACTTTATTAGACTCTGATCCTTTACAATGGTTCCTTACACCATGGCTCAATATCTTAGTGCCTGCCAAGACCAATACCACCGCACTTCAACCAGAGGAGCTATCTCAAGAAGTGTCTACTACAGCTCAAGAGACACCAAGTTCCCTTGAAACAAGGCCTGTAGAATCTCAGCCACTACGAAGATCCAACAGGATTACAAGAGGATAACCACCTGCCCATTTTAGGGATTTCCTGCACCAGCAGCCATGAAGACAACTACTAGCCCTGTCATCTCATTGTTGAGTGCATCCTTACATCGTCCGGAGTTCCAGAGTGAGAAGAAGACTTAATTGTGATATCCTGTTCATTTCCTTTAAAGGACTTTTTAAGAGGACTACTTACCTACTGTTTTGTAATGTTCAAGCCTGCACCCAGGGATAGACTTTGACGTACCTGAGCCTCCGTGATATTCCTCTGTTGACATTTTCCTGTGCCCAGGGTATGGACTCATACCCTGTGAACCTCCTGAGATGTTATTTTTGTTTTCTTTTTCTTTTTCCATCTCATCATGGACTATTCTGGTTTTGCCATACATCACCAGTCTTCAGAGGAAAAACTACACCCCTTTTTGTCACCTTTTGTCACTTTTCGTTATTGCCTGAGATATGTTTGCCTAACCCCTTTTTTTTTCTTGCAGATACAAGAAGTACAAGAATGGGGTTATGCTGTTATTTCCTATGCATGCATGCATGCTTTTCCCTTTCTCTTATATCTTACAGGAAGACACAACATTGAGTCAAAAATGTGTTGAGGTCGACACGCGTTTTTCCATGGGGGTATGCAGCGTCCCATTCAGGACACATGGGAACTGCAAATGTATTACTTCTTTGTCAGTGCTGTATTGCATGTCATTTTGCATTGCTACACCTGTTGCATCCCTGTTCATAGGCTGGTCAAGTGTGCTTAATACTTCCCACCACTAGATGGGGATAGCACCACTCTGGGATATCTAACTCAGCTCAGGTCCTATCTGTTGGGGGTTGTGTGTTAAGTTGTTCAGAGTGCAGAGTAAGCACAAGGTGCAGGAGTGAAGTTCAGTCCAAAGAGGGGACAAATTGAAAGTGCTAAAACCAAAGGGTAATAGCCACCAACCGGCAGCAAAGACCTTTGAGAATATAGGTGAAGGATTTCTTAGCCACCGGCAACCTCCAGAATGTCACTGGATTCAAAAGGGACCAGAAACCGAGTCACTTACCAGTAAGCATTATACTGAACCACAGCCTGAGTCCAGGATTACCAAAACCTATTAACAGTGGATCAACAGAATTCCTCTATTTACCCAGAGACTGTATTCTATCTTAATGTTTATACTGCAACCAAGACTAGTCACAGTAAAAGTTGTGAGTTGTATCCTACCACTATCTACCTCATTCTTTAACATCGCTACTACAACTGGTGGTACCACCATTAACGGTACTGGCGTCACGACAAATACCATCAAGGGACCTAGCCGCCACAAGCACCCTAAACATCACTGTCATCAAGGACACCTTAACCACCATATTGGCTGGTGTTTTCCCTGTCCCAGAGCGTGCCCTGGAGGATTTCATGCTGTCTTCCTCGTCACTGTGCGACTGGCCCAGGGAGGCTTTCTGCTAACCGTTGAACGGTATTATTGCTGTCTCTCATTGGCCCAACATGCACCTCACGGGTCGCCCCTGCGGTTCTGGCACGTCGCATATGGAACAGTTGTAAAAACAAAATAAGTTAACTTGTTTGTCATGCTAACAGAATAATCACCACAATGGGTGATGATCTTTCATAGTTACATAGTTAGTTAGGTTGAAAAAAAGTCACAAGTCCATCTGGCTCAACCAATCAAAAAAAAAAAAACAGTAATGAAAACCCAACTATACTATCCTATATACACAACCCTATACCCACAGTTGATCCAGAGGAAGGCGAAAACCCCCCAGCAAAGTGTGATCCAATTTGCTACAGAAGGCGAATAAAATTCCTTCCTAATCCCCCGAGAGGCAATCTGATATTCCATTGCAGGGAATTTCTAAAACAATTAGTGTATAAAAAAACAAAACTGGACACACAGCCCATTAAAAAATGTCCCACAAACTGGAATAATGTTGCCCTTGCCATGCAAGATTATCCACTTTTCGAGATTTAGTATCATCTGCGCTGGGATGTGTGGTCAGCCATTTTGTGATGTATAGTAAAGGATCCCATAAATGCACAGGAGGGCCAATGAGACTAATAAACAAAAGAGAAGACAGGCATTCAATGCCAAGCCCACTCCTAATGGGTGACATCACCAAATAAATTTTTGAACAGCTGCTCCAGCTTTACTTCACCTTCAAACCACGGACTATCCACATTAATTGACCAGCGTTGTGAATTCATGATGTCAATTTCAGAGAGAAGACTTTCAAATTCACCTGACTGTGATGAAGCTGCAGGTCTGTTGCTCGCAGTTGAAGCAAAGAGTCTGGAGCGTAAATTATCCACTAAACATTAATAAAATTGAAGGAGATTTATCTTCACTTGGCCTTTTGAACTCTCTGGATTGAAGGTCACATCTTTGAAATTCCCTTTCTCCAGCAATTCCATGACTTCTTTCAGATGTTTGCCAGTCATGTCTTTCATTTTTTCAACTGCACGAATTGAAAGATTAATCAGCTGATAGGCTCATGGAAGTGTGATGTCATCTCTTTGTAGAGATTCAGATACCAGTCCCATTTCCTGAACAGCATCCGCAACCCCTGCAAGGTTTAACAAATAATCTTCTGATGTCAAGACCTTGTTGAGGCCACTAAATACAGATTTCTGTTTACTGTTATGAGCTGAGCTTAAGCTTGCTTTCAAGAAATGACTGTGTAGTGCAGGATATGACTCCCAAACTGCTCGTATAGCTCTCTGGCTTGAAGAAACCCATCTAACTGAAAAAAACGTTTCCAATTTTAAGAATTTGTACTTCTAATTCTTTTGCACATTCAGAGAGCTCTGCCAGATTTTTGATACACAGACTGATGATACACAGCATACAACTTCTCAAAAAATTATGTTACATAATGAGCACCAGGAATAGAACCAATTGTATCTGAAATGCACAATTCAAGCCTATGACACAAGCAAAGCCATTTCTCAAGCTGTGGCTATTTTTGACTGAGTCGTTCTAGAACACCTGACTTTCTTCCAAGCATTACACTTGCACCATCACTGCAAGCCCCAATCCAGTTTTTGTCAAGAAAGTCATTACTGAACCCAAATTTAAGCTGGATACACACTATACAACTTTTGTTGTTAGATTTTCTTTAGATTTACCTTCAACTATTAAGTGCAAGGGCCTGCCTGATTGCATACAAATTGAAAGTGTTTAGATTTGCTTGGTAGGGAATGAAGGTTTTTGCATAAGGATTGTTTAAAGTTAATAGAGCCAGGCACCTACATCCAATACAATTTAAAAAAACAACAGAGTACTCTACAGGGCAACTCTGAGGAGCCAGCTACAGCACCATCTTAAGAGCATTAAAGGCCCCCAGGCAATGCAGTGCACTGAGGCCCTGCCTACACAATCACCCACCAGAATAAAAATGCAAATTATCGATATGGTTATATTTATTGGTGCAAGACACCAAAAAAAAGCTTCCAAGTTCGGCGGCTGTGTCCGGTGAACACACACACGGACGGGAGTCAGTCTCGACTGTCCTGTGTGTGCCTGTTCCCGTGGAGGCAGACAGGCATTCCTGCAGTTGTGGGCTCCCCCTCCATGGCCTAAGTGGCCTTACAGCAGCTTGTCACCTGCTAAGTTTGGCGACGGGATGCACACGGGAGTTGGGACTAATGCTTGGCTAGGGTTGGGTCGCTGGGCAGGTGGGCCCCCAGGGAAGTGGGGCCCCTGGCCAGCTATATATACCGTGATCGAGAAATGGCGCATACAAGTGTCCTCTGTATATTGGGCTCACACAGGTGCACTGCTGAAACTCAAAAAATGGATGGGGCAATTAGGACTTTAATGGTGCCATAAAATGTAATAAATCAAACAGAAAAGGATATAAACACATATAATAATATTTAAAACATATTTTTATTACAAAAAAACAATGTTTTTCATACATTCTGTATCCATAACATACAGTATATACATATACAACATCCACCAAATAGAGCTTGAATATGTCATATGGGTTATGGACTGGTAAATATCATGATCGAAAAGACCTGGTCAAATCGCATGGCAAGTTGCACCCTATTGTCTGCCATGGAACTGTTCAAATTGGTGCGATGCTGATTTTGCTGTGCTGCGCCGATTTGAAAAAGTCGTTCCTGCACTACTTTTGGTGATTTTAGGTGTGACTTGCATAGACATCTGTGCATGAAGTCGCACAGATGTTAGTTGCACCTGAAGTTGCACTGACATGCAGCTTTTGAATTGCGTGATTTCAAGTCACACGATTTCAAAGCCGCTTGCAGTGTAAACCTAGACTAAAACGAGTAAGGTGCACGTGGAGGGGCTTTGCACAGAAAAATGCACAAACAACAAATTACACTGTCTAACAGTCTTCAATTAAACAGCGATTTTAGGTCCACATTTGCAAAAATATCTATGTAGCACCCTCTAGCTAGTGTGCTAGGTGCACATAGTTCAATTGTTAGTGTTGGTAAATTGGTTTGGCTGAGAGCCAGTCCTGGGTTGAATCTGGGTCAGGGTTGGGTGACTTAAGGAGGCTGGGTGATTCAGCAGACAGCTCTTCTGGTTCCTCCCACTGTTTTCTGGAACCTTGGAGAAGGTTCTAGATGTAGTGGGTGGAAGCTAGGAGGGGTTGTTTGGCATATTTATGAGGTCCCAACCAATCCCCAGCAGAATAGGACTGGAAGGGGGAAGGCACCTCATAAATAGGCATGAGTCATGCCAGCTGAGGCAGTTGGGTGGAAGATGAAGATGAAGTACTGAGGAGGCTGTCAGTGGCCCTTGGGGGTGCCCTTTAGTCTGGAGGGGGGTGACTTTGGGACTGGGGCTCGGGTATTAGAGGGCCCCTTTACAACACACGGAGGACAGCAGCAGCAGATCAGCACATCCGAGAGATCTCCTGAGAGTTAGCTGGGTGGGCTGGTGAGTGTCAGTCTGCAGGACTGTGGAGAGAGTGTCAGTCTAGAGGACTGTGGGGGAAATTAGCCTGGAGGGCTAGTGAAAGGGGCTTCTGCAGCCAGGAGGGCTGGCAGTGCCTGAAGAGGTGGTGCTGGGAGCAGTGACCACAGAGAGGAAGTGCTGGGAAAGTGTGAGCGGTTTCACCCAAGTATAGTGGTTGGAAATTCCTGCCAGTAATGGGCCCCTTGCTACAAAACCACAACAGGGTGACAACATTGCTGAGTTCTGACAGCAAGAGTGTGCTGAAGGAAGAAAAGGAGCTTTTCTCTGGACCAACTGCGGGTATAGGATTGTGTATATGGGATTGTATGGTTGGGTTTTCATTACTGCTTTTTTATTTTTTGTTTGTTATTGGTTGAGCCAGATGGACTTGTGTCTTTTTTCAACCTGACTAACTGTTTACCTAACTATGTAACTATATCAAGAGACTGTATATAAGACTGTATATAGGAGATGTTGTCCCTGAAATGTGTTGGAAGTCAAGTGGGCATTCCATAATCTCCCATCCCTATCCAAGTTTATTACCCTAAATTAAAAAAAAAAAAAAAAAACAAAGTCACGGACGGTTCTCTGACTCTGGAGGGACTGTTAAAATTCGGTGTGCCTGGCTTTGCAGGGTGGGGAACTCCATTCTACTTGTGGCTCCTTAGGGGGTGTTCTACATCTAGAAGCTGAACAGCCTCATCTAAGCCCATCTGTATGGTGAAGTCCTAACTCTAGTCTTTAGGAGCCTACATGCAGGACCATATGTATCAATGGATAAATTAATGGCAGGTATGCCTGGAGGGAGCTTATCCCTCCTTAAGACCCCATATTCCATTCCTATCAGTAGGAGATTAGCCTATAGATCCCCTTCTGGTCAGAGCAGATCTGTGTCCCCTCAGTTTCTGCAGAGCAGACATGGACAGAGCCCGTTCTGCTCTATTGGTGGCCAGGAGTAAATGGACACTGCTGACCGTCTACACCTGACTACCCTCCGATCCGATCTGCCTAAATGGAAGAGGGCGGATCCCCTTTTTTTTTTTTTTTTTTAGCAGACTGGAGGTAGGCAAGTTGCTGTCATAATACAATAGGAGAGGAACCTATTAGATTTGTTCTTCATTCAGCCCACAAGCTGATGAAAACATTATATATTACAGTATATGGCCAATTTAAATCTGACCCTGAAAAGAGACTAGAGTGATACACTCCTAAAACCATTGCAGGCAGTATGTTTGGATAAAGGTGCCTAGCCTCCACCCTCATGTGACAGGAGGAACCACTGTTAACCTGATGCAGCTCTGCAGGGAGCAGAATATACCTTCTCATTTTTCAGCTAGTAAAAATTGCAGAGTATAATACCAGTCATCTGATATTACCCTTATTTTGTGTACAATGAAAGAACACACAAAATTGTACTCTCTTTGATCTGTAGACTTGAATGTTCAATACTTTCTGCAATTGCAGTGTACTGCATACTGTATTCTGTGTGTTTTCTTCTTTGTATCCGCTAGGCTACTGATCGTTGATGGTGTTTATCGTATTTAACACTCTCAGCACACAAGAAATGTAGTTAAGGAACTGAAAAAAGGAAGAAATAGCTTCCAGTCTGAGGATTACGGTACATGCTTCTTCTCCTATTCAGAGGCAGGAATTCCCTGAGGACAAAACCTATACAGAACAATAAAACTGCATAAAGCTACGTATTTAGGTTGGTAAAGCTTAATAAGGTTACAGTGCATGAAGCCATTTTACGCTAATGTTCAGCAAACTATACCAATATACTGTCACTGTAGTTAAGTAGTTATATAAAAAAATGGTATTCATATTTACACAGCCAGCAATGGAGGAGTTGGCGAGATTATTTGTGTAAAAAACATAGGAGTTTTATCCATGCCAACCAATCTGGCTCAGCCATGAAGCTGCCATGCACTGGAAATCTTCAAAGCAGATATCTATTCGCTATGGGTAACAACCTCTCATTTCTTGTTTTTTTAACTTTATTATTGACCCAGGCCGCATTAACATATGAAACTGAAATATAATAAGCTCACTGTGATTATAGCATTATGTTGACATACAGTACATTTTAAGGAGAAACTTTACCCAAGGTCAGGAAAATAAAAGAGGTAGCCTCAAGTATTGTAGACCCTGATCTTAAAAGGAGTTCCTTGGTGACAGCATACACTTACATTCCATACCCAGGGCTGGCCCAAGACATTTTGCTGCCCGGGTTCAAGAATGAAATGCTGCCCCCCCCCCAAAAAAAAATCACGCCTACCAAAAGGCCCCACATTCATTATTTTATATAAATACTAGACATTAAGCCCGTTAAATTAACGGGCGCTAGAACATATGTGGTCAAACATTTGTAAAAACAGACTTGTTCCAGTTAAGCGAGAGCCTCTGTTAGCTCTGCGTCCCTGTTGCCCTAGCAACGTCGAGGACATGCGCTGACTGAGCGGCTCTCGCTTATCTCGTTCTTTTTTTCTAACAACGCGAGAGCTGCATGACGTAGCCAGCTCTGCGCATAGCGTCCCTCTTGCCCTAGCAACATCGGGGACAAGCGCAGAGCTGACCGAGCGGCTCTCGCGTGACATTGCTCGCCCGCCGCCACTTGTAACACCCGCTGCCGCTTAGGAGTAAGTCCGCGTGAGCGCACATCCGCCGCGTGCCCGTGCACACCCGCCGCTTCAACAGTTTCGCCCGGTGTTCTATCAGATTTCCCTACCCCACACCCGCCGATTCAACAGTTTCGCCCGGTGTTCTATCAGATTTCCCTACCCCATCAGATTTCCCTATCTACGTAATTTCCGATTGAAATTAGCTGTGGATTCCTCATGCAGCAGCTTGTACCTGCGTCACACGTTCTATTGGGCATGCGCAGAATAGGTAGGGAATTATTATAGCATCGTAAGGGGTCAGACAAAAGTCCTAGTGTGCATGCACCGGCGCATGCGCACCAACGGGTCGGGCAGCGGGATCTCTTATAACAAACATCCATCCAATCTCCATGGCACACACTGCGCTGACCCGACACTGCACCGACCCGACAATCTGATCCCCATGACCCACACTGCGCCGACCCGACAATGAGACAGCGGGCGTGCGCGTGTGGGTAGGGAATAGGATTGTCTGATCGGCGCAGTGTGTGCCATGAAGATGGGATGTATGTTTGTTATAAGAGATGGTGCTGACCGATCCGTTGGTGCGCATGCACCTGCTCATGCGCAGTAGGACTTGTGCCTCAGCCCTTAAGGTTGTTATCAAAATTCCCTACCTACTCTGCCAATGTTCCCTCTAATTTTTTACTGTGCTGCGCAAGTAAAACATTTTCTGAGCGCAATCCTTTAGACTGAGCAATTAGGGGGGGGGGGGGCGTCAATGCAGAGTGCCCACAGCGATGCCCCCAATCGCAGAGTGCCCACAGCGATGCCCCCAATCGCAGAGTGCCCACAGCGATGCCTCCAATCGCAGAGTGCCCACAGCGATGCCCCTAATCGCAGAGTGCCCACAGCGATGCCTCCAATCGCAGAGTGCCCACAGCGATGCCCCCAATCGCAGAGTGCCCACAGCAATGCCCCCAATCAATGCAGAGATGCCAGCGTCCCCCCCCCGTGCACTTACCTCATGGTTATGGCAGCTTCTCTTCGGTTCAGTCCCCGGCTTCCCGCGTCTCCTCAGTCCTCCCGGCGCCTCCTCCGCCTCCTCCGGGTGTCCGTCATCCTGTGCGCCCCGTGCAGGCCCGATCCCCGGCCTCTCCTAAAGGCCGCGGGCCGGCTGCAGTCTCCGCACTCCGGGGGGTGGCTGTCTCCACAGATCGGAACGCCTCCCCAGCCAGGGCCGGCGGATGTTGAAAGGTGGGCGGGGATCCGCTCGAATACACGCCCACCCAGCGCCGCCCAGTGTTCTCTGCGTCCCAATCCCAACGGCTGTCCGTGGTGCACATGCGCAGTAGCGCAATCCACGGACACAGGGACGGACGCAGGGACACTTGCGTTTTATTATTATAGATAACATTTTGAAAATATTATACAGTATCTCACAAAAGATATATACACTGGACTTGGCTGATATATATACTGCACTGGTTGATATATATCCTGCAATAGCTGATAAATATATATACTGCACTATCTGATATATCCTGCAATAGCTGATAAATATACGTATATACTGCACAAGCTGATATATCCTGCAATAGCTGATATACAGTATCTCACAAAAGTGAGTACACCCCTCACATTTTTGTAAATATTTTATTATACCTTTTCATGTGACAACACTGAAGAAATTACACTTTGCTACAATGTAAAGTAGTGAGTGTACAGCTTGTATAACAGTGTAAATTTGCTGTCCCCGAAAAATAACTCAACACACAGCCATTAACGTCTAAACCGCTGGCAACAAAAGTGAGTACACTCCTTAGTGAAAATGTCCAAATTGGGCCCAATTAGCCATTTTCCCTCCCCGATGTCATGTGATTTATTAGTGTTACAAGGTCTCAGGTGTGAATGGGGAGCGGGTATGTTAAATTGGGTGTTATCGCTCTCACTCTCTCATACTGGTCAGTGGAAGTTCAACATGGCACCTCATGGCAAAGAACTCTCTGAGAATCTGAAAAAAAAAAGAATTGTTGCTCTACATCACAGGTGTCAAACACAAGGCCCCCGGGCCGAGTGCGACTTTGCCAGGCGACTTGAGTGCGACTTGATGCGACTTTGAAGCACTTTCAAGGAATGCCTGGGTAACCTTCCTGTCATGTTGGATCCAAATCACAACAATTAAGATGAGGATCCGACTTGAAGGTGACTTCCATTAAAGTCTATGGGCACAAGATGGATAGAAGTCACCTTGAAGTAGTATAGGAACCTTTTCTAAAGTCGGAGCCACTTCAGTAGAGCTAATTAGGACAGCTCTCATTGACTAAAATTAGATTTCACATGTCACCCAACTCACAAGTTGGATCCCAAGCCATGGCCGTGTGAACCGAGCCTCGAACAGCGCATATTGAAGATACTCCACTGGCTCTAGCCGGCGGTCGGATAAAATCTTGTAGTGAACTGGATGTGTTTTGAGGCCCCTGGTCTAAGACAAAAAATTAAAGGGCTAAGTAACACAAAAAGTGAGCACTGAAAACAGGACAGCTTTGAATTTATGACACAATCAACAGTTTTTTTGAGTTTTTTCCTTATCAAATGGATAGAATGCAACACATTCAATGGTATATTTAAAGTGTTACAAAACCCAGGACCCTGCATTCACTATATCTGGTCTCCCACAGTACACAGAACATGAAATGCAATTATTTTAGTAAATATAAACTGCTAAACATCTTTTCTCATCAGCAGTTAGAGCAGACTTGTGCCTTCTATAACTGTCTGGTTAAAGCTTGTAGGAGGAGGTTTCATAATGCACGTACTGTCCTATCAGGATGCAGGACCCCTGACCCTCTGTCTGGACAGTGCTGAGTGGCTCTGTGCTGATCACATGCACCCTTCCAAAGAAAAAATAAAAATTCTCTAGCAGTACACACCAAACTAAGCATGTGCAGCCTGTCTCCTGGTTCTGTGTTATCAGGAAATATATTGGGGACAGTGGAAGCAGGAGAGGATCAGAGAAGATGGGCTCAAACAGCCTTTTTACACAATGCAGAGGATTAACCCCTTAGGCATACCTCCCTAGTTTTTGAGATGGGAACGAGGGACACCTATTACCGAAACTATGTAGACATAGGACACACACCCCTGTCACCCCCCCCCCCCCCCCCCCGAGAAGAATAATACAAAAAAATGATTAGTTAAAGCCAAAAGTCCTGTTTTTTTTAACCACTACTATGTCTTTATACTAGCCTTTGAAGTTTACAAATACAGCAAATAAGAAATTAGATGAAATGTTTAGCACTGTAAAACGCCTTTTCAAAGATAAAAAGTGCGTTTTATCCACAAAGTACATTAAAGCATGGGGAACCTGGCTAGCTCACCCTAAAGCATCCATTTACCTGAAAACCTTAAACAAGAATGAATTACAATCTATCTAAATATTGTACAGAGAAAGTTAGCTCCCCCTGTATCCCTACGCCTCCCCTTTTTCTTGTTCCTATCATTGGACTTACCTATTGATAGTATGATCCCATTGGGGTCAATAGGTATTACTGTTCCTATATATATGTTTAAAGCATAACTCAACTTTTGTTGAGAAAAAAACATTCCCCTCTGGGTGATCTCTGTACATTGCAAGAATTTTAACAAAATTTGTTGCAGATTCCAACCTTTTGTTATTCTGAAGAAATCCCTGTTTGTTCCTCTGTGCTGAGTGGGTCTAATGGGAGTGGTTTCATAATTATCTATTTGCTGTGGCAGCTGCAGGGCTCTAATGAGGAAAGCTGCTGGGCCTGCATCCCTTTAGACGTGTTCCTATTGGGAGTATCTCACCAAAAATGACATTTCTGTTGCAGGGGATGCCAGAAATCTGACTCTATCTTAGGAAAACTTATGGGAAAATTGGTGAGCCAATCACACAAGCAGGAAATGATGTTTCTGGGGTGTGGTCAGTACACATTCTGTGTACAGTAAACCTCCAGGCAGCCATATTGCATTGTATTTTCAGAAAACTACAACAGCTGCAGATTAAAAAGGAAAGGTCATTTTTAATAACATTCAATTACAATATGATTTACATAGTGACATAGTTAGTCAGGTTGAAAAAAGACACAAGTCCATCTGGCTCAACCAATAAATGATTTGTATCGCAATTGTATATGCTATATTGTTTTTCTATATTTGCTGATTTTTTTCCCCACGAAAGTGGCGTTACCCTTTAACCACATAAGGCCCTCCTGCGTGAACCGACGTAGCCCTACATTGGCCGCGCACCTGCTGATAGGGGGTGGGCGCACGCCTGCCCCCACTTGGCAGCGGGGACTCCAATCCACGGGGCCAGCGGCTCCGATTGCCGCCTGACACCCGCGATCACTCCCCCGCTGAGAGAGAAGGATGGTCAGCTAATGTTAACACAGCTGACCGTTCTTCTCTATGGAATGATCACAGAGCGCCCGGGATCCTTCTATATAAGATCACAAGTCTCTGTGATTATTTTGAAAGCCCATACCCCCATAGTTAGTAAACACGCCCCTAGGCTCACATTTAACCCCTTGATCACCCACTGTGTTAACACCTTCCCTGCCAGTGTCATTATTACAGTAACAGTGCACATTTTTAGCACTGATTACTGTAGTAATGTCACTGGTCCCCCCAAAAGTGTAAAAAATGTCAGTTAGGGGTCCGATCTGTCCGCCGCAATGTTGCAGTACCGCAAAAAAAATCGCAGATCGCCGCCTTTACTAGTAAAAAAAAAAAACAATAAAAATGACATAAATCTTTCCCGTAGTTAGTAAACGCAATAACTTTTGCGCAAACCAATCAAAATACGCTTAATGCGATTTTTACCAAAAATATGTAGCAGAAAACAAATTGGCCTAAAATGTTAAAAATTTTGATTTTTACATTTTCATATAGCAGAAAGTGAAAAATATTGTTTTGTTTTCAAAATTGTCACTATTTTTTTGTTTAGAGCGCAAAAAATAAAATTGCAGAGGTGATCAAATACCACCAAAAGAAAGCTCTATTTGTGGGGGAAAAAAACCCATCAATTTTATTTGGGTACAGCATCGCACGACCGCGCAATTGTCCGTTAAAGTCACGCAATGCCGAATCGCAAAATAGGGCCTGGTCATTGAGCAGCCAAATCCTCCGGGGCTTAAGTGGTTAACTGTCCCCCTTTTCATGCAAAAAGGTGACCCACCACATTATAAAGGCCGCGACAAAAAAGGGGGTGTGGCTGGGTAAGCTCCGCAGCGTGTCCTTCCCGCGACGACTGGCACACATTCTTGTCAGAGAGCCTCTTTTATTGGTACCCTAGGGGCTTCCAGAAATTTCTACCTGTTTCCAAAGCTCCCCACCTATCAGGTAACAGACTCCCCTCAAACCACGCCCTTACCTGTGGGGAAAACTTGAAACCTTTAAGCTGTGGTGATCCCATGAGGGAAAAGGGGAGCCTTGAAACTTCTATCCCCTTTTTCTCACATTCTTGAAGTCATTAGAAATGCAATGAATAATTTGTAATATTTTTGATACTTTAACCACTTGCCGACCAGTCACGTTGACTGTACTGCGGCAAAGTGGCTCGTTCCCGTCCAGCGACGTAGACCTACGTCGCTGGAATCCTCCCCTTGTGGGCGGCGCACGCGCGCCACCGGAGGCTCGCTCCCACTGTATTCAGTCACAGCGGGAGTCGGGCCAGGGGAGGAGCAGCGGTGATTACCGCCACTCTTACCCGATCGTTGGGGAATTGAGTGTGGAGATCCGCCTGCTTGTGTAAACAAAGCGGGTGGATCTCCTAAGTGACAGGCAGGGTCATATTGCAGGGGTCAGCATAGCTGAACCTGCGATCTGTGCCTGTGTCACACAGTCACCTCCCCCCACACACGTTAGTAAGCACCAGGCATACATTAACCCCTCCCTCTCCAATAAAATTAACCCCTTCCCTGCCAGTGTCATTTTTGCAGTAACAGTGCATATGTATAGCACTGATTACTGCAATAATGTCACTGGTACCCCCAAAAGTGTCAAAAATGTAAGTCAAGGGTGTGATCTGTCCGCCGCAATATCGCAGTCCCGCAAAAAAATCGCAGATCGCCGCCATTACTCGTTAAAAAAAAAACACCAAAAATGACAGAAATCTTTCCCTTAGTTAGTAAACGCAATAACTTACGCTTATTGCGATTTTTTTTACCAAACATAGGTAGCAGAAAACAAATTGGCCAAAAATTTTTAAAAAAATTTAGATTTTTACATTTTTTTGGGGGGAATTTCATATAAAAAAATGTGAAAAATATTGTTATTTTTTCAAAATTTACGCTCTTTTTTTGTTTATAGTAAAAATCGCAAATACCACCAAAAGAAAGCTCTGTTTGTGGGAAAAAAGGACGTAAATTTAGTTTGGGTACGGCGTCGCACGACCGCGCAATTGTCAGTTAAAGTCGCACAGTGCCGAATCCCAAAATAGGCCCTGGTCAGGAAGGGGGTAAAATCTTCCGGCCCTTAAGTGGTTAACTGTCCCCCTTTTCACGCGAAAAGGTGACCCACCACATTATAAAGGCCGCGACAAAAAGGGGGGGGGTTGGGTAAGCTCCGCAGCGTGTCCTTCCCGGGTCAACTGGCACACATTCCTGTCAGAGAGCCTCTATTATTGGTACCCTAGGGGCTTCCAGAAATTTCTACCTGTTTCCAAAGCTCCCCACCTATCAGGTAACAGACTCCCCTCAAACCACGCCCTTACCTGTGGGGAAAACTTGAAACCTTTAAGCTGTGGTGATCCCATGAGGGAAAAGGGGAGCATTGAAACTTATATCCCCTTTTTCTCACATTCTTGAAGTCATTAGAAATGCAATGAATAATTTGTAATATTTTTGATACTTTAATAAAAAAATTTAAAAGGGAAAAAAAAAAAAGTGCGTTTTATATACTATATAGATCAGACCAAAATAAGGGACAAAAGGAGGATAGAAGGACAGAGGGGCTTTGTCCCAAATCAGGGACAGTCCCTAGAAATCAGAGACTATGTCCTTGGGTTCCAGGGAGTATAACAAGCATGCTTTACTGCATATACAGACTATTTTTACTGTTGTGGGTTTAGTAACAATTTAACAAACCAAAATAGAGTCAATAAGAGAAGTTCATTTGTTAAAGTTTGAAAACACTTTAACCACTTTACCGCTGCTCACTAGAGCTCTACTGCGGCAAAGTGGTTCGATAACGTCTGGCGACGTAGACCTATGTCGCCAGACATTCCCCTCGCGCCGCCAGAGGCTCGCTCCCGCCGCCAGAGGCTCGCTCCCGCTGTATTCAGTCACAGCGGGAGTCGGGCCAGGGGAGGAGCAGCGGCGTTCACCGCTGCTCTTCCCCGATCGTCTGGGAATCGAGTCTGGAGATCCGCCCGCTTGTGTAAACAAAGCGGGCGGATCTCCTAAGTGACAGGCAGGGACAGATTACAGGGTTCAGCATAGCTGAAAATGCGATCTGTCCCTGTGTCACTCAGTCACCTCCCCCCACACATGTCAGTGAGCACCAGGCATACATTAACCCCTCCCTCTCCAATAAAATGAACCCCTTCCCTGTCAGTGTCATTTTTACAGTAACAGTGCATATTTATAGCACTGATTACTGTAGTAATGTCACTGGTACCCACAAAAGTGTCAAAAATGTCAGTCAAGGGTCCGATCTGTCCGCCGCAATGTCACAGTCCCGCAAAAAAAATCGCAGATTGCCGCCATTACTTGTTAAAAAAAAAATACCAAAAACTACAGAAATCTTTCCCTTAGTTAGTAAACGCAATAACTTTTGCGTAAACCAATCAAAATATGCTTATTGCGATTTTTTTTACCAAAAATATGTAGCAGAAAACAAATTGGCCTAAAATGATAAAAAATTTGGATTTTTAAATTTTTTTTGGGGGGGGGGGAATTTCATATAAAAAAATTTGAAAAATATTGTTATTTTTTCAAAATTGTCGCTATTTTTTTGTTTATAGCGCAAAAAGTAAAAATCGCACAGGTGATCAAATACCACCAAAAAAAAGCTCTATTTGTGGGGAAAAAAGGATGTAAAGTTCGTTTGGGTACGGCGTCGCACGACCGCATAATTGTCAGTTAAATTCGCACAGTGCTGAATCGCAAAAAGTGGCCTGGACATAAGACAGCAAAATCCTCCGGTGGTAAAGTGGTTAATAAAAAATGTTAAAAGGGGGAAAAAAAAAGTGCGTTTTTTATAATATATAGATCAGACCAAAATAAGGGAGAAAAGGAGGAAAGAAGGACAGAGGGGCTTTGTCCCAAATCAGGGACAGTCCCTAGAAATCAGAGACAGTTGAGAGCTATGTCATTAGGTTCCATTATAACAAGCGTACTTTACTGCTTATACAGACTATTTTTACTGTTGTGGGTTTAGTAACACTTTAACAAACCAAAATAGAGTCAACAAGAGAAGTTAATTTGTTAATGTTTGAAAACACTTTAAAAGAAAGTGATTTGTGACGTCATAAGCATGTGCCAGGTGGCACCGAGTCATCCTGAAAAAGAATATATTTTCCTGTGGGGAAAACAAAAAATGAAAAGATCCTTGTAATTTTGAAATTGAGCACTAGATGGCGCAAAGCCCATATACTTGCTGGCTCCTGGCTTACTGCACGTGTCAGACTGAATTGCAAAGCTGGAACCCCCCAGGGGAATGGTTAGTGCAGCAGTAGCAGCAGAAAGCATCATGCCCGGGTGTTCAGACGGAGGAGAGAAGCAGGAAGGACTGTACTGAGGAGTGGAAGTTGGCTCCTACAGGTGAGGACAGCACAAGGTAGGAGGGGGCAGGGAAAATGGATTTATGGTGTTGGCTGTCCTACACATGGCAGGGCAGGTTAACCCATAGGTGAGATGACTACTGCCAAATATTAGAGACAGGGAGAGAACCCTATGTAAGTTCTCAGGGCATGTAATTGGACCTTTTAGAGCTACTGTATTCCATGGTATTTTTCTTTTTAGCAATAGAGGGAGTGCCTTAGTGGCACTAAATAGATTAAGAGATAATTATAGATGTATAGAGAGGACGTATGTTTGCGCAGATTTGTCGATTATGCATGCTTGCGTTGGCAGAAGGACGTTTGACGAGTCGGAAAGGCTCAGGGGACTTGTTGCTTGCTAGGACTGATATGAACTAGGTGAGCGTGCATCTAGTGCCTCCCAGAGTTGGGAGGTGTGTATTAGGAGCAGCACATGTGGTTGGCTGGCCTGTGGATATATATTACAGTACAGTCCCGGCTACTTCATAGGCAGACGGTGGGAGCCAGAGAAGACCACCTACGTCGGCCACAGCAGAAGAAGCTTCTATTTGTCATCTGAACCACAGAAAGGACTCCTGGCGATACTCTCCTCCTAGGACCAATACTACGCTGCTGCCGATACTAAGACTATTCTGGGGGGGACCATCTCAGTTTCATCCCTGAAAAACCAGCAGGACCTTCAGCTCTTCTGATCACAGTCCGCAACCACCCACCTGTCCAGGCTTGAAGCTACAGGTAGGTAAAGACTGCTGTATTTACAGGACAAAGGATTGTGAAGAGTGGAGGCATTGCCTCAAAGTGCCTTTTTCTCACCCTAGATCCATCACAATATTTGAGGGCATTTAAGAGAAAATCCCAAAAGTGCTTCATTTTGATACATCCGATGAATACTCATAAATTTTCTAATGTAGAATCGTGTCTTTCAGTGGTGCTTATAGTGTTTATAAAGTCACTAGAAATGAGATCAGACACTATTTAACAATTGATGTGTGTTTCGGGATTGCAGATGTTAAGAGTTAGGATGATTGGTGATATAACCAAGCATTTGCAGCCAGAAAGAGAACGGCAGCAGATTTCCAGTCACCTCCTATAATGCTCATCCATTTGTCTATTGTTAGAGCACACAGTAACTGATTCTCTTCCTGGAGCAATTGGAGAGGTCAGTAACACTATTGTGTGCCTTATGTTACAGTATTATTCTCAGGCATTGAAACTGCCACCTGTATAATCACATCATTGACCCCGTGCTGTAGAAAGCCCAATTCTGCCTTTTCATTGATTAAACTTTTCTCTTGTGCTGTATTGAGCAGAATGGACAAGCCGTCATTAGTGTTTCTCAATTACAGTGTTGCTGTCAGGGGATAGTGAGGTCCATAGACCTGCAAGCTGCAGGAGGGGAGATGGAATGGACAGCTGACAGAGCTGGAGAATAGGAGGCAACCAAAAATAAGGGATAAAGTCAGCATCATGTTCTTTCAGTAATATAAGTGTATTACATTTATGTTTTCTATAAAGAATATTCTCTTCGATTCGGTTTCCATAACAGGTTTTTTTTATTTTATATATGACATAAGTATAATAAAGAAGCTTTTCACACAATTTATGATCTACTAGGACCTCCTCTGTTCTCCTGGGCTAGGACCTCCTCTGTTCTCCTGGGCTAGGACCCCCTCTGTTCTCCTGGGCTAGGACCTCTTCTGTTCTCCTGGGCTAGGACCCCCTCTGTTCTCCTGGGCTAGGACCTCCTCTGTTCTCCTGGGCTAGGACCCCCTCTGTTCTCCTGGGCTAGGACCTCCTCTGTTCTCCTGGGCTTTCATCAAGAATGGAACAGATTTTTTTTTAAATATTATTTGCCTTAAGCTGGCCATAGGCATTAAATGGCCATCAGATATATGGATTCAGTCTGCCCACAAAAGGATCTTTCTTTTGGAAAATATGCTTAGATCAACCAGGCATTTCTGTTAATGTTACTGTGGGTTGAAGGGGTAGACACCTTCAGTGCCGGCTTATTGCAGAGCAAGCAAAAAAGCAATTGGTTGAAAATGCACGACATGACGGTTTGTTACTTGCCCTAAGATTGGTCAGCTGGGGATGTCTGGGTGCCCATGAACATAGATACCACCAACTAGCTTGTGCTCTTCTCTTTTTTTTGTAGACTCCCTCAGCTGTACATTTTAACCTGCTGGTAAGTAATGTATTCCAGATCTGCAAGGGGATAACTTCCAAGTCAGGGACTGATTGGATTTTATAAGATTTGATCCCACGGAAAAGATTTTAGATAAATTGTGTATAATCATTTTTTTTTTTCTGTTTTAATTAAGTAAACCCACACTTTCATTCATCTTGTTTGTAATACTAGGACTGTATATAGAACAGTTGCATTGGCTTTCTGAATTTGAATATGATAATATACCTTTTTTATATCGGACATATTGGATGATACTGAATTATATACACATGGTATCAATACTTAAAAAAAACTAGGATTATTCAGTAAGCCGGTGTAAAAGCAGATCTGACATTTGGCTTTTGTGCCAAGTTATGGAAACGGCATTAGTTATTTTAGTAGAGCATGCCTAGGTACACACAATTCAATTCTTGCTGGACATGGCAACAAAAGCTTAAAAGTTATAAAAACTAGAGGAGATAAATTGCCATATAATTGGTATCATACAAATGATAGGAGAAAATTCTGCAATCTTTAGCAGACACAAATAAATACATACACTATCTATCTATCTATCTATCTATCTATCTATCTATCTATCTATCTATCTATCTATCTATCTATCTATCTATCTATCTATCTATCTATCTATCTATCTATCTATCTATCTATCTATCTATCTATCTATCTATCTATCTATCTATGTCTCTAGCTAGCTATCTATCTATCTATCTATCTATAGATGTATTCTGTATATATAGTACTACACTTAAAATTCTAAACAAAAAAATGAAGCTCATTGTGCGACAAGCCCTGTGGAGTACAAATAAATATGTATGTATGTATTTCTATGACTCCGATAGAAATGCTCCCTTTATTTTGTATGTGTGTGTGTGTAAATATGAGTGTTTAGTTAAAGGAGTATGCAGTCTTACATGCAGAGCTGTTTGCGTGTATGTATTGTAAAAATTCTATTTACATTGCACACAGCTTACAGAATGCTCACACATCACTGTTGACACAGACTTGCAGGTAGCTGCAATGTATGGGCTGATATTTGTAGACAAAATCACATAGTTCTGTACAGTGAGAATTTTTGTAGTTGAGTTAATATGTTGCAAATAGACCGTTAGAATATGACACGGGTACACATTTAATGTATACATTTGATGCATTGCTCTTACATAAATTCCATTAAAATTAAAAAAAAAAACATAAATAAAAAAAAAACGCAAGATGGGCACAGGTAGAAATCTTTATAAAACAAAGAACACTATATGACAGTGGAAAGCTTTTCTTAAGCTAATTACACTTAAAGAATGATCAGACAAAAATTGATTTTAAATGCGTTGACATAAATAATGCCAGGAACCTACTGTCCTAAATGAAATATCTCGTCTCTGACTGTCATCATTAGGACTTCACTTGTTGCATAAAGCAAGGCTTGAATGAACATGCATCTAAACATTACATCTTTAAGAAAATCTACACACTGGGACATTCTTTTTTTATTTTTTATTTTGTGATTATCAATGGTTTTTTAGTAATTTACAGGAGACAGTTGACTTTTTTACATTTGGGTACTGTCTAATTAAATGACGAGGACAGCCGATTTGGTTCCCTGGTTATCACATATTTCTTTTTGACATTCTAAACAGATGACACTAGTTTAATATATCCTTTTCCTGCTGCACTGTTTTAACAGCGATATGATGAAAACTCAACATTTGTAGATCTAATTTTCCTTGCATTTAGAACAGGTAAATACATTTTATAAAGCTTTTCGATACTTGGTTTACTGTAGCCTTCATATAGCATGATACATATTTACAAATGTGTAAGGGTTGAGACCTACAGCAATCTACTGTACACATGCTGCATTTTGGGAGGAGATTTTAAAAGCAGAAGACTGCAAGCTCTGTACCTTTTTTTTTATACAAGTCTATATGCGGCATTTTGCTGACTGTTCGACAAGACCCTCAGGTCATTACAGAAACCATAGATACACAAGATTATTGCAACTGTGAAATGAGTAATTCATATACGACAAGATAAGCTCTTGGCAGCTTAGTAAGCATATTGAACCAATGTTTGGTTTGTTGGCTTGCATGGTATTATAGGGGGACAGCAGTCTTTTATGTGCTATACCAAAGGTAATAAAATGCATATGATACACACAAAACTGGGCAATATGAAAAGAAAGAAGGGTTGGGTACATCAGCAGATCAAGTAATATGTAGTTGTCGTGATTTTACAGCCTCTGTAGTTGGACTGCTTTGTCCATAGGCAGCTATGCTTATAAACGAGGGATTATCTTATCTCCAACAGGGAAGTAACATGATTACATTCATGTAGGAAAAAAGATATATTCCTTCAGTGATATTCAGGAACTCTTCTGGTTTGGCAGCTCAGCCAGTCAAATAAGGCCAATGAGGCTGTTTTCCGTGAGGCCACACACTTGTTCTGCGTAGATTCGTTTTCTAGTATTGTTACTATTATATTTAATTGGGTATAAGGGTCATTGCGCCGTCTCTGTAACATTCATGGCAACTAAAGGACTATGGCTAAAACAAAACCATTATTCACATCTGCCTAGGACAGCAACAGCAGTTAATATGGCCATGGCTATGCTATCACCTGCTGGCTTATGGTTATTAGCACAGAAATATACGGCTTTGCTTTGTAACGTAGCCTTTGATGCTGATGTCTATTATCTAACTACTGGTAAATGTTGATTGTTCTTGTATGTGATTTATGAAAAAATACCAAATTGGAGCTAATCTTCTTTTTCTGTATTTGGTTAAAGGTACTGTATCCCTTTCAGATTTATAGATGACATAAAATACAGTAGGGTATTTGTGCAGTGCTTGCTAGTTGGCTTGATGGCCACATACCTTCCATTTTTTATCAATGAGTTGGACCTTTTCTAATAAGGAGGTATAGTAATGCATTTACATACAGTTAGACTAAGGCCACATGAGAGGTATTCTTTCCTGCAATCCGCTCCCAAGTAATGCTACTTGACTGATAGGTTCAGTCTTAGCTGTTCACATTTCACACCAAAATGATGCAGCAGTCATTACCCCAGTGAGGAACTATGTGATTTACAGTTAATAAAAGCTTGCACGTTGCTTGGACCTTAAACATAGCAGCTAATCAACCTTTTATTAGTTCTATTACATTACAGGGGAACTGCAGCCAAAACGGTTTCCCTTTTTCTTTTTGCAATGGGGAAATATTAGATACTCAGTTTAATTTTTATTGTTGTCAGTGTGCTGTCATGCTGGCATCCAGGGAATTGCTCTGAGCTGTACTTTCTATTTTTTCTCTCTGGAGTTCATTTTCTGTATATTCCTTTAGAAAAATCCACCAGGGGCCTGTGATCGCAAGTTCAGTAGACAGTAATGTCATGTGGTCACCACAATAGGATACATCATACAGCAATATAAACTTAACAAAATATCAAAATCATCTAACTCTTACTCATGTAGTCATAACTGTTGAAAAAAAGGGATTGGCTTTGATTCTACTTTCAATTATATAATGTTTTCTGCAAATGCGCCAAAATATTTTTCTAAGCCCACCAACCTTGAAAACAATCTTTTTTTTCTTGGAGGTACCATGGAAGACATTATTTACATTGATAATCAGTGGAAATGCTCAGTAACATTAGCAGTCATTGAAAACTTGGTGTTCGATAGATATGCTTCCAATACACGATCACTCAGTGTAGATGCCTCCTGCACATTGGCAAACGGTGTACATTGATGGTCAGTGTAAATGCCCCTGATGCATAGGCAGTCGGTGTAAACTGACAGTTACAGTAAATGCCACCTGTACATTGGCAGTTGATGTTAATGTCCCCTGTACATTAGCAGTAAGTGTAAACACCCCAGGTACATGGGCAGTTAGTGTAAAAAAAACTCCTGTGCCCTGGTGCTTAATGCAAATTCCCCCTATACACTGGTGGTCAGTGCATATATCTCTCTCTATGCACTGGTGATCAGTGCACATATCTCTTTCTATGCACTGGTGAGCAGTGCATACATCTCTCCATGCACTGGTGGTCAGTGCAAATGTCTCCTTGTACACTGGATATCAGTGCAAATGCCTCCTCTATGCCCGGAGGTCAGTGCAAATGCCCCCCCCCCCCATCTGTGCACTGATGGTCAGTGAAAATGTCCCCTGTACATTGGTGGTCAGTACAAATGCTCCCTGTACTCCTGTGGTCAGTGAACAAGAAGGCGCCTTTACTTTGGTAGTCAGTGGATGTATCAAAGGTCGGAACAACAAAGTTTAAAATGAAGATATACTGGACATCCACATAAAATATCTAGTGAATATTTAAAATGAACAGACACACCAAGATCAGTTTTGATAAAAAGCATAAAAGAAAAACTTTAATGGACATCAAAATACATAAAGCTTCTCACACATAAAAGTTACCATAAAGATTACACAAAATACCACAACTTAAACATACACTTCTATATCCCAAAATATTAATTAATACTTAGCTCTGGTAGTTGAATGTCAACAGCTTACACTGGATAGCTGGAGGAAAAGGACAATAAGAAATCCTGGCTGCATGCTTGGTCTTTCCACAGCTCCAAAAAAACAGCCTATTCCTCATGCTAGGGGCTCTTTTTATAGTCCTGTATACCAGAGACCACCCACAGGATGTACTCATTTCTCTTGACCACTCACAGGTCATTTTGTGAGGTCATCAACACATGGTTGCACTTCCCCCCCACAACCACATGGTGAATTGGATATGCAGCATCCATCTTTAAATACACAACATCAAAAGCTCACTAAACCACCTGTGGGTGAGAGATATTATTACACATGTATGGGAACATTTGTCACGAATCAGTTAAAAATATCCACAACTGATACAGTGGAGGACAAGGCCTCCCTTACACTAGTGGTCAGTAGAGAACAAAATCCCCTTAATTAGGTAGTTAGCATAGAGGGTCAATTTCACTCTGGTTGTCAGCAAACAAGCAGGCCCCCCTCATTCTGGTGGTCAGCAGAGAAGGCCACCTTCAGACTGGTGGTCAACAGAGGAGACCCCTTAACACTGGAGTTGGGCAGAAAAGAAGGCCCCCTTGCACTACTTTTCGGAGCAGGGCACTCTACACTGGTGGTCTGTGGAGAAGGAAGGCCCTTTTTAATTGGGGTTTAGCAGAGAAGAAGAGCCCCTTAACACCAGTATTCATTGAGGGGAAAAAGGGCCCCCTTACAATGGAGGGCAGTGGAGAAGAAGGGCCCAATTACACTGAAAGAGGGGGAGAAGAAGGGCCCCTTTACGTTGGTGGTCAACAGACAATACTCCATCACATTCGTTTTAAAAACCAAAGAGCCCCCTTATACTGGAGGCCTTTGGAGAAGAAGTGTTGCTTACATTTGTTGTCAGCAAAAAAGAAGTATCCCTTAACACCGTTGTTCTGTGGAGAAGGGTCCCTTTAAACTGGTAGTCAGTGGAAAAGAAGGTGCACTTACACTGATAGACAGCTGAAAAGGGCTCCTTTAAACTGGTGATCAGCACAAAATGATCCCCTTACACTGGTTATCAGTAGAGAAGAATGCCCTTACAGTGGAAGTCAGCTGAGAAAAAAAACCTACTTAAGCCAGCCGTACCTGTTACAACCTGAAAAAACTATTTCATTAGTGTTGCCAAAACTATGTAAGGACTTTTTTTTTGTATCTAATCCTGCATGCCCCTGCACTATATAGCTGATAGATCTAAAGAAGATTGTACAGTCAAATTGTCTTGCATTGTCACCGGTGTTTTAGCAGTGGCATATGTACCTTTTTGGTGAAGCAGATCAAATGCACACCACAGATCTTCAATTGCATCCAAATCTTTATTGAGGAATGATCACATCACAGAAGACATAGTGCAACGTTTTGGAGCAGCGCAGGACCCCTTTGTCAGTCAGGCATGTGATGGTCACATCACATGCCTGACGATGGGGTCCTGTATGACTTGGAAATGTTGCACTATGTCTTCTGTGATGTGATCATTATTCAGTAAAGATTCAGACATAATTGATGATCCATGGTGTGCTGGCGAGTATGTGCATTTGATCTGTGATGTTTCCAGTTCTAGCTGGTTGTTGCTGCAGCACCTGTTACTCCTAAAGCCTTATCCAGGAAAGTGTGCAATGGGAATATTGAAACTACTTTTTGGTGAAGCAGGCACCTGAAGCTTTTTTATGGTAGAGTCACAGGGAAAAGGTGATACTGATGCTAAGTGTGGTTCTAGCTCTGCTAAGTAATGTCAAGGTAGGAACTTTGCAGGCACTGTTGGGTCAATCAGTGTGCTCTCAAAGTAATTCTTGAGTCCAGATGGAGTACTTTCATTCAAGGGGAATGGCGAGGCAGGCAAGGAAAACTGTACAGGACTTTTCCACCCAACCCCTCACCACGATAGCAGCTCTGTGGGCTGTTATGGTGGTGGACCCACCCCCCGGTTAAATATTATCTTAGTAAATAATGGTTGTCCATTTAGGAAATACAAAGCTGTTTTGGCTTGGAATGATCAAAAGAGAACATAAAGCTATTGTTCTTCTATTTATTTGATTGATGGGTGTATTTTAAATGTGGTTTAGAAGGGGAGCCAATCTTTGGTCTTGAATCTTAATCCACTACTTATTTAGTCTTCCTTGTGTCTTGCTGAAGGCTCTTCCCCTTTACTGGGCAACAAGAAACGTGCCTGAATGTATAAATGAAGGTACCTGTATGTTACACAGATGTCCCATACACCAACATATGGAATGTATTCTCCATCTTATAATGACACACATTAACCACCTAAGCCCCGGAAGATTTTACCCCCTTCCTGACCAGGGCCTATTTTGCGATTCGGCACTGCATGATTTTAACGGACAATTGCGCGGTCGTGCGACGCTGTGCCCAAATGAAATTGACATCCTTTTTTTTCCACAAACAGAGCTTTCTTTTGGTGGTATTTGATCACCTGTGCGATTTTTTGATCATGCGCTATAAACAAAAAAAGAGCGACAATTTTGCAAAAATAACAATATTTTTCAAATTTTTTTATATGAAATTCTCCAAAAAAAAAAAAGTAAAAATTTAACATTTTTTAACATTTCAGGCCAATTTGTTTTCTGCTACATATGTTTGGTAAAAAAAATCGCAAAAAGCGTATTTTGATTGGTTTGCGCAAAAGTTATTGCGTTTACTAACTAAGGGAAAGATTTTTTTAATTTTTGTTGTTTTTTTTTTTTTTAACGAGTAATGACGGCGATCTGCGATTTTATTTTTGCAGTACTGCGACATTGCGGCGGACAGATCGGACCCTTGACTGACATTTTTGACACTTTTGGGTGTACCAGTGACATTACTACAGTAATCAGTGCTATACATATGCACTGTTACTGTAAAAATGACACTGGGAGGGAAGGGGTTAACTTTATTGGAGAGGGAGGGGTTAAGTGTGTCCCTAGGGGCGTGTTTCTTACTGTGATTGGATGTGGCTTTGTGTGTAACAGCACAGATCAATGGTCCTACATAGCAGGACCGAGTGATCAGTGCTTTTACACAGGGGAGAGTGACAGGGGGCTTTGCTTACATTAGCCGCCTGCCTTTCTCCCTCTCCACCCGACGTTCGCGAGTGACCGGCGGACATCGGGGCCGTCGGTCACATGCACCGGCTTCTTCGGGTACGAGCGGGGGCGGGAGCGCGCCTCCAGCGGTGCGCGCTCCCCCCCCTATTCAGTACGTCACTTTGCCTGGGAGGGGCTGACCGCCGCCGTATATAGTCGGCCGGCGGTCGGCAAGTGGTTAATGAAGTAACTGATGTACTGCCTGATTTTAGATATGTGCAGACTACTTTGCATCTGTAATGATCAGTGATGCTGAGCCCTATAACTTTAACCTTCTCTCGCCCGTGCTATAGCCGAAAGACGGCTACAGCGCGGGCTCTAATTTCCGGGAGGCCGTCTTTATACGGCCTCCCACTAACAGGCTACCCGCACGTGCGCCTCGGGCAAAGTCTGTGTCGGCCGTGTCCCTTGGACACAGCCAATCACAGATCGTGGTGAATGGCCAATCACAGCGGCCATTCGCCACTCGATCGGAGCATCCAATGAGAGATGATCTCAAATGTGAGATCATCTCTCATTGCCAGCTCTCCTTCCTCACACAGAGACTGCAGTTTGAGGAAGGAGAGATCTGTGTGCGATCTGAGTATACAGTGTGCGATCTGAGTGCCAATCACAGTGCCCACAGTGTCCACAGTGTCAATCACAGTGCCCACAGTGCCCATCAGTGCCTATCAGTGTGCCCACAGTGCCCATCAATGTGCCCACAGTGCCAGTGTGCCCATCACGGAGCCAATCAGTGTGCCCATCACTGTCACAGTGCCCATCAGTGTGCCAATCAGTGTCACAGTGCCCATCAGTGTCACCGTGCCCATCAGTGTCACCGTGCTTATCAGTGCCATCAGGGCCTACTGTTCAATCAGTGTCATCGGTGCTATCAGTGTCATCAGTGCCATTAGTGTCACTGTGCCAGTGCCCACAGTGCCATTGTCAGTGTCATAAGTGCCATCAGCATCACTGCTACAGTGTCATCAGTGCCTACAGTGTCACCATTCCTCGCTGTGCCATCAGTGTCACCGTGCCTCATTGTCAGTGCCCATAGTGTCAACGTGCCATTAGTGTCACACAGTGCTGCATATCAGTGCCACCTATCAGTGGAACCTCATTAGCATCCATCAGTGTAGGATCAACATCACCAACGATGGCAAAGAGATTTTTTTCAGCTGAGGAGGCCTACAATATCCTGAGTGTGGCCGACGAGATCAACAGGGAGCTCTCTGCTTCAGATTCTTCTTCGGATTCAGAGTCTGACTCCGAAGTAAATTACGAGCCGGTCCTAAGCAGTGGGACGCAGACAGACTCCGACGAAGAGGAATATTGCGTGCCTACCAAACAAAGGCGTTCTGGTGAGGAGGAGGCAGTAGCATCCACCAGCACCGCAGTGCCATCCACCAGCACCACCATGCCATCCACCAGCACCACTGTGCCATCCACCAGCACCACAATGCCTTGGCAAGAAAGGCCAAGTACAAGTGGGGTGTCACCTCACCCCCAAAGGGTTAGGACCAATGCAAGCCTTCCCTATGCCCTTCAAAACCCTTTGTGGCTTCCTCCTAACTCAGGAGAAGCCATCATCCCCCCTTTCACTGCCCAGCCAGGAGTCCAGGTTAACACTGAGAACTTTGCCCCGATAGATTTCTTCAATTTAATTTTTATAGAGGACCTGCTGACGTCAATTGTGGCCCAGTGCAACCTGTACGCACAGCAATTTATTCAGAGTAATCCCACATCTTATTATTCCCGTCCCTATGAGTGGAGAGACCTAACGGTGGAGGAGTTTAAGATTTTTTTAGGCCTCACCTTCAATATGGAACTCAATAAAAAAATGAATTGCGTGCATATTGGTCAACCAAACCCATCTACCATATGCCAATCTACTCCGCAGTAATGCCCAGGACCAGATATTTGATGATAATGAGGTTCCTCCATTATAATGACAATACCCAGTGCCCTCCCCGAAATTCCCCAACATTTGACAAGCTTTATAAAATTCGGCCACTTCTAAATTATTTTTCAGAAATATTCCCTCAATTATTTACCCCAGACCAACATATATGTGTGGATGAGTCCCTTGTTAAATTTACCGGCAGGCTGGGCATCAAACAATTTATCCACAGCAAACGGGCCCGCTATGGGTTGAAGCGATATAAATTATGTGACCGAGCCACAGGGTACACATATGCCTTCATGGTGTACGAAGGGAAGGACACCCAGCTGCATCCCCCTGAATGTCTGGACTACTTTGGATCAAGCGGGAAAGTTGTTTGGAACCTCATTTACCCTCTCCTGGAAAAAGGCTACCACCTTTACGTAGATAACTTCTACACAAGTTTGCCCCTGTTCCGCAACCTTCACAGGAAGAAGACTCTGGCATGTGGCATGGTCAGAAAAAACAGAAAAGGCTTTCCTTAAAAGCTCATAAACACCAAGCTAAGAAGAGGGGAGATGGCTAGTCTGCGAAATGAGGAAATCCTGGCTGTGAAGTGGAGGGACAGAAGAGACGTGTACATGCTGTCTTCAATCCACAATGACAACTATGTGGAAGCCCGAAGAAGGAATGGCCCAATCCGAAAGCCAACGTGTGTTCATGAGTACAACTTGTTCATTGGGGGAGTGGACTTCAATGACCAAATGATGGAACCCTATCTACCCACAAGACGAACATACCATTGGTACAAAAAAGTCTCAATTTATCTTTTTCATTTGGCCACATACAATTCCTACATAATTTACCGCAAGTCCACCGAAAGCCCCCAACCCTTCCTTTATTACCTGGAGGAAATCTTCACTGCCCTTATATTCCCAAACGGCCCACCAGAAAACATTTGATCCAATGTTATAAGTAGACTTTCTGAATGCCATTTTCTCAGTAAAATCCCTCCCACACAAACAAACAAAAAAACGACAAAAAAATGTAGGGTGTGTACCAGTGCAGGAGTTAGAAGGGACACCCGTTTATTATTGTCCCCAGTGTCCCTCCAAACCAGGCCTCTGTATAGAAGACTGTTTCCGCCGTTACCATACTTGTCTAAATTATTAGTGAAGTATGGTAAACGTAGTCCTCAATCCCTGCCATTTACCTTCACCCCTTATGCCACTGTATGCTCCTGAACTGACCCTGGCCTGTTATTCAACTACACCTTTGCCTGCTGATTTTGTACATATGTCTGCCTGCTCCGGGAACTGACCCTGGTCTGTTATTTGACCACGCCTTTGCCTGCTGATTTTGTACATACCTCTGCCTGCTCTGGAACTGACCCTGGCCTGTTATTCGACCATGCTTCTGCCTGCTGATTCTGTTCATACCTCTGCCTGATCTGGAACTGACCCTGGACTGTTTGACCACGATTTTTGCCTGCCTCTTGGAGTAGTGAGATTCATACCACAGGGGTCTCACATATGTGAGGGGACCAGAATTGTTTTTCTGGATGAAGAAAACACATTTTTTTGTTTTTCTTCTTCCCAGATTAGGGTCTGGATCCCAGAGGCTTCAAAGAGATTTGGGTGGGAGAAGCCTCTACCCCTGTCCCCATTCTATCCCGACAGAGGCCCTACTTCTGCCTGCAGGACTTACTGCCATCATGCCTCTGCCTGCCGCATGAACTGACCAAACCTCTGCCTGCTACTTGAACTGTGGACCATGTTCTTGCCTACTACCAGGACCAATATTTTGGCACTGCTCACAATATCTCGGCCTGCACTGACACTGGACTGGTATCCTTACCTGTTGCCTGGACAATTGCATTCGCTGTTGCTGACCAAGTCCCTGCCTGCTGCCTGGACTACCAGTGCTCAACTCCTGTGGAAAACTGCGCTTCTAAAACTACAGGTAAGCTTTTGTTTACCCTTTGCTCAGCAGAATGTATTTTGGGGTGTAATTCATGGTATGTGCATGCTATGTGTCCCTAGAACACCTAATGGTGTTCTTTGCATGTTGGGCCTCTGTATGTGACCAGACTGCGTAAAAGTCTCACACATGTGGTATCGCCATACTCAGGAGGAGTAACAGAATGTATTTTGGTGTGTCATTTTTGCTATGTACATGCTATGTGTTGGAAATATCTTATAAATGGACAACTTTGTGTAAAAAAATGCATTATGCCTCATAGATTATACGTTGGGGTGTTTGCTTTCCAAAATGGGGTAATTTAGTTTACTTTTCCATTGTGCTCGTGCTCCAGGGCCTTCAAAATTGTAATAGGTGGTTGAGAAATAAAAAGTGTATTTTATGCTCCTAGAACGCCTGAAGGTGCTACTTCAATGTTGGACCTCTGTATGTGGCTTGGCTGTAAAAAAGTCTCATACATGTGGTATTGCCATACTCAGGAGGAGAAGCAGAATGTATTTTGGGGTGTCATTTTTGCTATGTATATGCTATGTGTTGGAAATTTCTTATAAATGGACAACTTTGTGTAAAAAAAATGCGTTTTTTTCCCCACATTTTCCAAAAACCTCTGGAAAAAAATGACATGTTCAAAAGACTCATTATGCCTCATAGATTATACGTTGGGGTGTTTGCTTTCCAAAATGGCGTCATTTAGTGGGATTTTCCATTGTGCTGGTGCTCCAGGGCCTTTAAAAGTGTAATAGGTGGTTGAGAAATAAAAAGTGTATTTTATGCTCCTAGAACGCCTGGAGGTGCTACTTCAATGTTGGACCTCTGTATGTGGCCTGGCTGTAAAAAAGTCTCACACATGTGGTATCGCAATACTCAGGAGGCGTAGCAGAATGTATTTTGGGTGGTAATTTTAGCTATGTACATGCTATGTGTTGGAAATATCCTATAAATGGACAACTTTGTGTAAAAAAAAAATGCATTTTCATTTTTTTTCCACATTTTCCAAAAATTTCTGGAAAAAAATGACATGTTCAAAAGACTCATTATGCCTCATAGATTATACGTTGGGGTGTTTGCTTTACAAAATGGGGTCATTTAGTGGGCGTTTCTATTGTCCTGGTGCTCCAGGGCCTTCAAAAGTGTAACAGGTGGTCAACAAGTTAGATGTGTAGTTTATGCTCCTAGAACACCTCATGGTGCACCTTGCATGTTGGGCCCCTCTATATGAGTAGACTGTGAAAAAGTCCCACACATGTGGTATCGCCATACTCAGGAGGAGTAGAAGAACGTGTTTTGGGGTGTAGTTGCAAGTATGCATATGCCATGTGAGAGAAATAACCTGTTGGAAATGACAATTTTGTAAAAAAAAAAAAAAAAAATTAATTTTGCAAAGAATTGTGGGAATAAATGAAAACTTCA